>NC_050522.1:10289542-10419130 GCF_002922805.2 Oryzias melastigma
GCCAGACTAAGAGCAGTCCACTGGCCCTCCAGGTTGGGGGTTTGGCACAGGGCTAACCACCTGGTCCTATAAAACCCAACTTGGTTACAGAAACAGCAAAATTGCTGCCCTAAGCGTCTCAAGGCGTAAAGGGCAGTAAGCAAGCAAAAGAAATTCAAGAATGTTTAACTCAAGATGATATTAGTCATGGTGTACCACAGGTTTCTGTGTTTGAACGACACTTGAAAAGCAATAAATAATATTTTTTAATACTATTACTGAGCANNNACTTTTCTAAACAAGCTAACTTTTCTAAAGAATCTAACTCTTCTAAAGAAGCTAACTTTTCTAAACAAGCTAACTTTTCTAAAGAACCCAACTCTTCTAAAGAAACTAACTTTTCAAAAAGTCTATTTTATTTACTCTGACCCCAAATGATCATTTTGTTTATTAGTGTCTGAAGATACTTTTATTGTAACTTCTTCAATCTCAGTTCAGCATCTGTATTAATCAGTAACCACAATGCTACTAGAGAAGGTGAATTAAAAATAAAATGAATTAAATTAAACTCAACCATTTAGTATTTGTCTAAAAGAAATTCAAGAATGTTTAACTCAAGATATTAGTCATGGTGTACCACAGGTTTCTGTGTTTGAACGACACTTGAAAAGCAATAAATAATATTTTTTAATACTATTACTGAGCAGGTTGGTAAAAATATCCAGTCATGTGAGCTAATTTGATAAACTGATGTATTTGATCAGATCACTAAATGTAATATTTGCTTAAGTGTCAATTTTGTCACCTGAAGAACATTTATTTTGTTGAATTACATCACTGTATCTGTAAAATCTGAATTATTAATTATATGGGCGTTTTCCATATCACTGTTTTTTTCTCTATATATTCATATCTCTGCTCACATAGTGATCCAAACTTCAGAGTGATTTCATCTCAGACGTGCTTTGTGTTGCATACTAAATGAAGTCACATAAAGAACCACGCTTAACATGAGAGATCACCTTCCATGAATCCCGCCACACGCACTACAGGATAATAGAAAAGTTGCCATATCACAGTTTCACAAGTTTTCATTGTGATACTACGCTTTCACACTGGGGACAAACCTTGCTACAATGTGCTCTGCAGAGAGACTGGCAGCATATCAGCGGAAATGTGATTCAATTATAGAAACAAAAAAACAAAAGGAGAGTTGTAATATATCAGAAGCTTAGAGACCACATCCGAGTGAGAGATGCAACATGATGCTGATATTTGAAGCAAACAGTGTCATGTGGAAACCAAGAGCTTAGTTTGGTACAGACTTTTACTCTCACAGCTGTACTCTGATATATATATATATATATATATATATAGTTTTATTTATAAGGTGAAAATCATGTTTTTTGAGTTTTTAACATGTACGTGTGGCATTTGTCTTAAAAACAAATGTAAGGCAGAGGTTTGTCAACCAAGGGAAAATATGCTTGACATTTATTTTTTATTAATATGTCCTTGTTTTTTTAAAGAAAAAAAGCCATCCTTCTATAATTTAAATAACAATGACAAAATGTAGTAGAAACTCTATTTTCCCCTAAAACAAATTCACTTTTAGACGCTATTGAATAACACATTGCCCCAAAGTATTAGCCTTACTCTCTCTGTTTGAAAGGCCACCCAAAATGAAAGCAGATCAAAACCTATTTACATTTTACAATAGACCTAAAGTAAAATATGTTCACACTGAAGGTATTTTGGCCTGCAGGGAGAGGTTAGGAGTCTTCTCTAGTTTACCTTGGATGTTGCTGAGCTTTGGTAAACAGAGGCTACCAGGCATTTACAGGAGCCTTTCCCTTTTCTTTTTCTACCCTCCTTGTTTTTCTAAGCCCAATGGCTTCTTTTCTGTCCCGATGAACAAACAGTCCCTCACATGCAACATATCATAGGAAGACTAAGCAGCAACATTGAAATAATGACACCTCCAAGGCTTTAGTATCTTGCTCTGCTGGCTCTTTATGCTTTTGTACTTAATGCATTTGTCAAAAATGCTAAAGTGGGAAAAAAAAATCAACAAATGCTCTCACATGTTTCCTTTACCTTGACTCCATCTTTTGTGAGCCAAAATTAGTATAAATGATAATAATAATTGAAAAAAAGACAAACACAAAGAAGAAATATGCAACTGAAGCCATCAGAGTTTATGTGTTTTCTGATCAGTACCAAATATTTAGACAAATATTTTAAAAACCTCAGGTGTCTCTAATGTGGTGTGTGAAAAGAAGACCAAATAAGGATGTTGAAAAAAAATCTAGTTTCTTGCCCATTCCTGTGGCAAGTTAGGGTTCTTTAGCGAAATGACTGCACTGTGCTATTCCACCACTAGGGGGAGCAAAGGAAACCCAAGACGGGCATATCAAGAGATCAAGAAATAAACATAATAAATGATGTAATAGGTGATTAGGCTACTAGGTTAGTTGAGGTATTTTTTCCAGCTGAGAAAAAAAACAATAACAAAGTTATTGATAACACATTGACTATACGTTATTTTGCTGTTATGTTATTGGTCCCGCCCATTTCAGATCAGACAGGATGAATGTGGCCCCTGAACCAAAATAAGTTTGACCCCTGATCTAATGAGTCTGTGTGGACCCCAGATCTTTAAACACCGCTGTGTTGACATTCTTTGGACTACCCTAACTCTTTAACTATTTACGTAATTAAAGTAATTCCAGCAGATTCTGAAGCGAAGAAAAGCGGCTTTACGCTGATATGCAACACTTTGGTGCCAAGCATTTTTGTCCACGTCAGGATCATCACATTCATGCTGATCAAGTGAAATGGTTGAAGAGTTACAGTACATCAACGAGCATATGTTACTTAAATGTCATCAACAACATCTCCTGTAGTAAGAGATTAAATATGCATGTCCAAAGTGTGGCCCAACATTCAAATTTCCACCAACCTCCAGGCTCCTGCCCTAAAATCATACTGCAGCCCCCCACGTCTTGACACGACAATCTACATTTACCTAGACTTGGGAAAGAAAAAAGCACTGGATTTGAACTATACAGAGAACAAATAACCATAAATATAAAACATTAATTTTCAACAGAAACTTGAAGGGGCCCCACCATGAATATTCTACTTTTTGAGATTTTAAATGCATTTTACTGATTATTCCTCACTATAAAGAACCCCAAAGTGGTATTTTGATCCGTTCATGTATTTAAGAGTAATCCTCTAAAAACCTGCGCTGTCTGCATCAGCCCCTCCCACACCCACGAAAACGAGCGGTTGGAAACGTGCTGACGAAAGATCGATGCTAACCGTGTTGTGGAGCAGCGAAGGGATGGCCAGGCCAACTGAAGGCAGATATATCGTATGTGCATCCATCTTTGAAGAAGTTTGGATTATTTTGGTGGAAGAAATACAGACTAGGATGACGTCATGCAGCGGAAGGCGGAGCTTCAGGAATCAAGCCGTTTCACTTCCAGGAAGGGAAAAACTCACAACGTATAACTAATATTCCATAAATAATTCATCTTTTAGTGTTCCAAAGGTAATATATGATCTTATATATAGATATAGTTCACTCTGATAGGCTTAAGAAAATTACGCTAGGGCCCCTTTAAAGATAAACCAAAAAAAGAGAAAGAAAAGTGCCTATATCTGCTCTACACTGCAGTGTGTTGCTCTACATTGAGTTCCCCGCAAACACTATTAGTTGTAGATCAAATAACAGCAGAGAACATATTGACTTTGTCCTCTGCAACTCATCACCCAGACTTTGGCATGCATCAATACATCTAAGATGGTGGCAATTCTGCCCACTTCCTTTGTAAATATTTCGCGTTCCAGCTGGCAGAGGGAACGGTTGCACACTGAAAGTCATGGAATACACTGGGATGTTACTGAGCAGAAAATATGGTTCTCTAAATTTGATGTGTTTAAATATATGCTGGAGCATGCATAAAAAACAAAACCCTTATTAACTACTTTTTAACAAGTCAATGGTTTTACTTAATTTAAAAGTTGCTTTTTATTTTTGCTTATATCTAATATAATATCTAATATAAGAGGGATATGCATTCACATAAGCAGGTTCCTCTCCTCCCATCACAGGAAATAACTCCCTTTCTGGGGTTATGATAAATGCAACGGATGAAGTGAGGTGTGACTGGAGGTGCTTCTTTCATGTGTTTGATGTGTATCCAGGAGGATGGCATTACCCCCCCAGGGGAGCAGGCCAGGCCAGAAGGCCTTTGATGAGGCACCTTCACTTGCTGAGATCAGATAAAACTACTCCAGACTCATTCAAACCTGTCCATTGAGATGATGCTGTCATTCAGACACGGACCAGATTCGCTAAATAAAAAAGAGATTTTCCGATTTAAAACTTAGCGTACTGTATTGTTCAGCACTATAAAGCCTTTATTTATTTATTTTTTTTTAATACATTTTGCCTTATATGTGGATTGATTCTAGTTGTTCTCACCGATGTCTAAGTGATTTTTAGAGGTGCACAGCACTCTGTCAAATGTCTATCTGTTTTTTTAATGTGTTGCAAACAAAGCTGGGTGTTATTGTTAACATGCTAATAAAGCTAACGTTTAGCTACATTGGACTGTGCTTGTTTACATGTTACTCATAAGGTTTGGAGTAAGCGTAGTCACAAAAACATTTTTTTTAGGAGCATCTTTTTTTTCACAAGTTCCAAACAACTTTTGGTTTTATTGTTAACATGCTAACAAGGCTAACATTTAGCTACATTGGACTGTGTTTGTTATCATGTTACTAATAAGGTTTGGAGTCACAGAAACATTTGTTTTAGCTGTATCAGTTTCTTTTTTTTTATGTGTTTCAAACAACTTTGGGTGTTAGTTTTAACATGCTAGCATGGCTAATGTATAGCTAAATTGGACTGAGTTCGTTTACATGTAACTAATAAGCTTTGGAGTTAGCCTAGTCACAGAAACATTTGTTTTATCAGTATCACATTTTTTCACGAGTTGCAAACAATTTTTGGTGTTATTGTTAACATGCTAACAAGGCTAACGTTTAGCTACATTGGACTTTGTTTGTTTACACGCTACTAATAAGGTTTGGAGTAAGTGTAGTCACAGAAACATTTGTTTTAGGAGTATCAGTTTCTTTTTTTATGTGTTGCAAACAAGCTTGGGTGTTATTGTTAACATGTTAACACGGTTAACATATAGCTACATTGGACTGTGTTCGTTTATATGTAACTAATAAGATTTGGAGTTAGCGTAGTCACAGAAACATTTGTTTTAGCGATATCAATCTTTTTTTACGCATTGCAAAATTGGACTGTGTTTGTTTACATGTTACTAATAAAGTTCTGAGTTAGCATAGTTACAGATACATTTGATATAGCTGTATCCGTTTGTTCTTTACGTATTGCAAACAATATTGGGTGTTTTTGCGTTTAAGCTAACAGATAGCGCTGTCGGATTGTGCGTTTTTTTAAATATTACTGACATGGTTGGAAGTAGCCTAAACGTAGTCACTGACATTTGTATTAGCTGTATCAGTCTGTGTTTCTTTTCTTTCTTTTTTTTGTTATACGTGTTGCAAACAAGGTTGGATGTAATTCTGAGTACAATAATGTTGCTAACGTGTAGCTGCACTGGCCTGTCTTCTCTTTTAATGTGCCACTAACAAGGTTAGAAGTTAGCATAGTCACAGTAACATTTGTTTTAGTGGTATTGGTGTCGTCAATCTGTCCCCTGTTTCCCCCTCTGGCCATCAGCTGGATCCATCACATGGGTACTAGCACTTCCTGGGTCACCACACTACACTTCCCATCAGTCCCTGCTGTCACTCCCAGAAGACCCTCAGCCATTTTCCATCTGCAATCACTCCCAGCAGTATTTCCAGCTACTTTGTCTTCCACTCTGATTGTTTGCCACCTGCCCCGACCCTCGTCTGGACCCTGACTAGTCTTGGTGTCCTCTGCCTGACCCTGATTTACTTTTGTGGACTTTTCGCTGTGCTTCACTCCTGTTCTCCTGTCTGTGCCAAAAAAAACCTGTTGCACTTGAATCCAGCCGTCTGCTCATTTGTGACAATTGGTCTGTATGTTATGTGTTGCAAGAGGAGTTACAGGTATTGTAAATAGGATAATTTAGCTAACGTGTAGCATGTTACAAACTAGTTCTAGAGTTTTGTGAACAGCCTTGCAAGTTGGTGCGCCTTGTTTATGATAAACGTTATAAAATTTAGTATTCATTTACAGTTCTCCTTATAATCCATTGTGCACTATAGTGCGGAAAATAAGTCAAAATATTTTAAATAATTATATTAATATTAGAACTGCCATTTTAATCAAAATATTAAGCTTAGCAGTTTTAACATTGTTATTATATTATTTAAATGTATTTTTCCATTAATTAAATTTTTCAAAAACATGCTCTTTCTTTTTTAAGTTTGAAGTCAAGAAGAGTATATGAAGTATCACAGATTGAAACATGTATGAGAGAATCTAAACAGAAATAGCAGAAAAAAGGAGAATGAGAAAACAAGCGAGGGAGGGGGAAGAAAAGTTCCATCAGTGTTGCTATAATGTGGGTGGAAAGCAGCGCGTGGGCCGATACATTGGAGAGAAGAATGCAGAGGGATCTGGCTCATGATCCTCTTTTTCTTTGAGTCTCCTCGCATCAGCTCATCCACAGAGTTGCAGGACTAGCATGACACTGCTCTCTTTTCATGTTTTCTACATTCCCCCACATGAACCTCTGGTAGGATAATCATGGCAGTAGTCATTAGAGGAAATGTTGTCAGTCTTTATGGTTTGTGTGTGAGCAAACCAATTCCCTTTGAGAGATGTCATCGAAGCGCAAGCTAGCTCTTTTTATAGTTTTCAGTAAGGCGTCGCAGAGCAGGGTGGCACGTCTGCTGATGAACATTTTCTCACACAAAAATCCAGAATTTCATTCATTATCTCTGCATTCAACCACAATTTTGCAAACACAAACCCACTTGTGGTTCTGCTTGGTTTAGCCAAAGAGGTGGGTTTTTCACTCGCATGCCCATTGGTCAACAGGCAAGACGTTCCCATGGCAACAGAGAACCTGTTGAAGTGCTTAACTGCATCACTGATATTTTGAGAGAGGTTTTCATGTGACGGTATTTGCAGATTTGAATTGTATCTCTGACAGAAGTGTGTGTCTTCAGGGCATCTCTGTCTATTTTTGTTGGACCCAGCATGCCTTGACATGTTCGTTTCTTTTCTGGGTAACGTGCTTTTCTGCCAGTCAGATGGGAAACAGGGAGGAGGGGGCCTGATAAGGAGAAATTTAAAAGACAGGAAACAACTTCACTTTTAATAAACCAGCTAGCCAATTATATTGGAATTTGGCTTTTTTGTTTTAAACTTAAATAATAAGAAAATCGTGTGATTCTATCAGCAGTTTTTGGTTATAACCAACAATTTTGCTTTTTTAATTTTTATACTCATAATTGTAACTGAAAGTGTAATTGAGTTGATAAATTTTTGGATAGTGTATTATTTTTGGCCTTTATGCACCACAAGATGAAGTTGCGAATAATAAAAAAAAAGTTTAAAACATTTAAAAACACTTAAAAAGAATGCAAGTAAGTAACAAATTCAAGGGTAACATTTTTGGGGGCTTGTCCGGGATCCTAAAACTGTAGTTTAGATTGTTTGAGTCAAGTGTAATGTTACAGAATGTTTTGTTGATACACGTTTGCCTTTTCTGTCAAATAAAAATCATAATTAAAACATCCCTACTCAAAATATAGTTCTATCCAAAAGCAGTTCCATTTTTTTTTTCAATTATTTCTTTTATTTTCACAGGTGTCTGTGGCAGACATAAAATGCTGTCCACCTTTGTCATGGGAGGGATCACAGATCAATGAAAGGGTGGGGTCATCTGGACACCTTACTAGATTATAATTTTTTTATGCTCTTCCATTTCTCAAAGTTTGGTTTCAGTTAAAGAAAAGCTGACTGAGGTTCTCAATTTACAGCAATTCCTCTCCCATTCTAGGAATGATGACATTAAATCAGCACGCAGTCATTTGTAGGAGCTAATTCTTAACATAATTGTGGATCACAAATCAGAGATTTCCAATTGGATTTCTTGGTATTAGAATAACGACTATTATGTCCTGGGCCTTATTCATGAAAAAATAAGTCTAAACGGCTTTTTTTTTTTAAGGAAAAAGCAACTGGATACAAGTCTCACGCACAAAAGCACACAGCAGCACTGAGAAGAATCAATAGCAATCTCCTCTTTTACAGATGAACACAAGTACAAATGTTTTGAGTGAGTGTGTCTGTCTAGAAGCACAGTTACCCAAAGAAGACTCCAGCTTTTGTGTTACACCTTAAAATAAAAAAATGAATAAAAATGCATACAAAACACTCTCTTTTTCTGGCAATGTGGGTTTGCTGTCATCAAAAAATGCCATCGCATTTGATCAAAATTCAGCATTTTTCCTGCATTAACAGATATAACTACACGCTTGGATGAAAATTGAAAAAATAAAGAAATGGTAAATGGTGTAAACATGTATAGAGTTAAAGTTAATTGAAGTAAGTAGCTTTTTGTTGTTGTTGGATTTTTTTTTTTCTTTCTTTTTGGTGTTTTGGTTGTTGAGTAACATCTCTTAAAGACCATCTTATGGTGCGCCCAACTAAAATGCTCCGGAAATAAAGACGGTTGTTGAAACTCGGGCTGCCACGATTAGCTGACTAATCGACGACTAATCGACTATTAAAAATAGTCGATGACTAATTTAATAGTTGATTAGTCGTTACTTTATATTATATGGAGGCAGAGTGAAGTAAAGTTGAAAGTTTTAATGATATTATGCCAGATTTTTGTACTATTTTGGCATTTATTAAGGTTTTTTAGGCTATTTGAAGTTTAGCTAATATTTCAGCTACATGCTAGCTGTTTTTGCTAACTTACGCTTTTTTTTTGTTTTTTAGGCTATTTTGTGTTTAACTAATGAAACAGCTACATGCTAGGTGTTTAACCTAGGCTTTTTTAGGCTAATTTGGCCTTTAACTAATATTTTAGCTGGCTATCAGCATCTTCAGCTAACGTCACTAGCATCTTTTGCGGCCAAATTCAGCTTACATTCTATCTGCGATAATGCTAGTGTGGCTATGTCTAGTTTTTAGTTAGTTTAAAGCTAATAAGGGTTAAGATGTGTGCTTTACATTCACTTTGTGCATGACCCAATTAGTCGAGTAATCGGAAAAAAGAATCAGTGATTAGTCGACTATTAAAATATTTGTTTGTGGCAGTACTAGTTGCAATAAGAAAGTTTTTTAAATCTCAAGGGGAAAAAAATTAACATAACTTGTCTGATCGAGCTGTCAGCAATGTTTTGAGACATGCCTCTGCAAGAAGTGAGGAAAAACAACTATTGGGGGGTTACTATTTTTGACTAGGGTTGCCTCCTATTTTAGGTGAAGATAGAGGAAAGTCTCTGTCACTTAGACATCTTGACATTTTTGAAAAACATAACCGGTGTCTGTTGCAAGTGCACATTTCTTGTGTGCATGCCTGAATGTGTTTTTGTGCAGTTTGTTCATTCGATAGTGAGTCACAAGACTCTGGGGGTCCCAGCTGACTTCCCTTTTACCCTGCAGACTCACACTGATCTTTGGATCCACTCTTCGACTTCCTGCTCTACATCTGTCTTCCAGTGACAGAAAGCAAAAAAAAATGTACTTGTTAAATTAGCATTCCATGAATTGAAACCAATTGGATCCTGTTGCATGCAAAGTAATACTGTGTGATGCTCACTGGTGGAGCTTGAATTTTTTTTGATTGGGGGCACAAGACTTTAGTTGGGTGACAAATGAAAACAGCAGAGTGGAAGGCCGTTAGAAATAAGGGGATCAAAAATACATATTTTAGACAGTTTGATTTTCATTAATATTAAAACATCAGTAATTCTAATTCTAAAGTCACAATGCATCTAGGGAGGCATCTGTAGAATAATTTACATTTTATGATGTCGCAAAATTTTAATGAAAATCATTGGTGTTGTCATGAATATATAGACGGTGGTAGTCAGGCAGCCGTCGGGCGTGCAGAATGGCCCACTTTATATGACCCTTCGGGCTACCGGGCGGCTGGTGGTACTTGGTACCCCTTGTGCAATCTTGTGGGGTCCAGATGACCCTACCCTTACATTGAAGTGTTATCCCTCCTATCACACAGGTGGACAGGATTTCATGTCTACCTGCCGTCTCGTGGTGGGTTCCAGATGACCCCACTCCCAAGGTTAACGTGCCTAGGACAGCACAAGAGATATGGATGATCAGAGTCAGAGCTGCTGCCAGTTCGCAAACCAGGTCCAATGGCAACCAGGCTGTCGCCTGTAATGGCATCATCCACCACGCAACTTTGAAATCTGCCCTGGTGTCCACTGATCAATGTCAACTTTTAAAGAAAAATTCCCTAAGTCGCCATAAAATTTAAATTTTTTTTAAACCGTGTAAGAATGAGACTCTTACCTCCAGATTAAAAATGCCACTTGCCAAATTAGCTAAAAAACTTGCATTCAGGTTGCTGCGTGGTGGCCTATTGGGACATGAGACCTTAGCCTAACTGAGGTGCTATTATCAATGCCTAAAGAAGCTTGAATTGATGATTTCTTAATCTTTGTTAATAATGATATTGACTCAAACATGGGAGCGGCTAGCGTTCGTTTTAGTGGCTAGCTTTCATTGGAATGGCTAGCGTTCGTTGGAATAGCTAGTGTTCGTTTGAGTAGCCAGTGTTCATTAGAGTGGCTAGCATTTGTTTGAGTGACTATTGTTCGTTGGAGGGGCTAGTGTTCATTGGAGTTACTAGCGTTCGTTGGAGTGACTAGCGTTCGGTAAAGTGGCTAGCATTTCTTGGAGTAGCTACCGTTCATTTGGAGTAGCTAGCGTTTGTTGGAGTGGCTGCATTCGTTTGGACCAGCTAATATTCGTTGGAGTGGCTAGCACCTCGTGTTTGTGTGGCTAGAGCTCCATGTTTGTTTGGCCAGTGCTCTGCATATGTGTGGCGAGCACTCTGTGTAAACACTTTCTTAGTGTAAATACTTCTTTGGGGTAAGAAGTTTTACTTTGAGTAGGGGGGTCCTATAGCCATGGAGGTATTTGGTTTTTGTTTTTTTCTTCATTGTGCGCTTCTGTGATTTGTGTTGTCTATTTCTGTCACACTGAGACCTCTGTGTTTGTAGATCTGTGCGTCTATCTTTATTTATTAATTCCAGGTATGGTGCTGGAAGGGTGTGGCTCCAGTTGGTCCAAAGCTAATGGAGGAAACCTTTAAAACCTCCAGGGCACAAGAATGGAGCTTGACTGCAACTAGTGGGGGCCACAGCTTTTTGCTGCCCCCCGTGCTCTCCTGTAGCTCCGCCCCTGGCGATGCTTAAACTTTCTGAGTACACGCAGGTACAGACCCACAGAGCTTGAACCTTTTATACAGATAAACATTCTGAATGGTTTTGCTCAAATGCCAACAATATATGTCATGAAGTTTTTGCATTGCTGTTTGCTCTCAACTCCTCTGGAAGCATAATAATGAGAACAGAAACATTTTTTTTCATCTCTGCAAACATCCTTTCTCAGCACAGCCTCTGTGGTAACCAGCTGACTGCTCTCTTCCAACACAGCTAGCGGAGCAGGATGTTTTATCAGGCAGGGCCAGTAGGGACTTGTACTGTCTGCCCTCTGATCTGTGTTCCCATCAGTTTTGCCAAGCTACCAGACCAATAGGCATCTGGGCAGATATTAGAGGGTAGTGCTAAATTAATGAGAACACAATAGTGGTCCGGACTCTTTGTTACAACGAAGTCAAAAAACAGAAATAATTAGAGCAGTACAGTGGTAATTAGACATCTGAGTAGTTGTGAAAAGATGTTAAATAAGTTCATGTGTGACCTTTTGCACTATCTGGACAGCATGCTCTGCCTTTGACATTTTATTTTGGAGAAGTTAATAACACTTACGTAAATGTTATTGTACTGTGTGTTTCATTTTAACACGTTCACGTTCTTTTTACACGTTCACAGAGATTTTTCACTAAATAGTCAGTTTTATTTAGAGAAACTCAACAAAAATGTGGTGATGTCCAAAAAGAGAAACTGTGGTTCATCTAAAAATAAGGTCCTCAATTCAATTAAAGTTGTGCAGATAATTGACAGTATGAGTCCAATAACTTAGTTGAGTTGAGTAAATAAGAGATTCATGATCCTTTGATGAGACGTTCCTTTGGAGGTAGATGGGGTTGGCCAGTAGCTGCCTGAAAGCTACTTGAATTATTTAATTTTTGTTCTGTTTACAACTATTTTGCACTCAGTAGTGTCACTGCTGTTCATGTTTACTATTGTTAACACTGAATTTGACAAATAATTAAAATTCAATTGGTGTCAATGCTTGTCAAAGACATTACTGATTTCAGCAATCTTTCACAAAAATGTCCATTAATTGTTGTCCAAAATAAGACAATTTTTTATTGTGATAGTGTTCAAACTAAAATATAAATGGGGATATATTTTCCCCGAAAAATGTTTTTCTATAGAATCTGAGCTATTAGAGATGATTTCTACCAATTATCGCACTATCGCGATATCATTGATGTTGTGAGCCACGTATCGGGTATTGCATTCTATCATGAGGTGCCCAGTGATTCTCAGACATAGAATTTACATGCATGTTTTTGTTTTTCTGATTTTTTTTTCCCTTTCTGGTCACCTGCGTGATGCTTAAACAGGATTGGTCAATTTTATAAAAACAGGTGAAGACCCATCAGAGTGTGATTTTTTTTACATTTCCCATCTATTTACACCAACTCAACTATCCTGAAGTCAAAACATCCTGTTTTCTTTCTAAATGACTTTTTTTCTTGAAGTTCCTCTCTCTATTTGTACATCACATTCATGTTCTGTTTATATTTGTCACTTTTGTTTTTCCAACTTCTTTTTGGATTTCCTTTGCTTAGTTTCATTAAGTTTTAAAGACCCACTCTGATGAAAAAGACTGTATTTGTGACATAGAAAGCTTCCTGCTCTGTTCCATTTTGATTTATCCGCTTGTAGACGACTAGATCCATGCACGTCTTGATGATAAATGAGTTTATCTAGAAACTCAAGCTAGACATAACGACAACACATTCAGTTGACAACAGAAAGCAGAGATAGAATAACAGACTTTTGTGACCGTTTCTGACAAACGTACAAACCCAACATTTCCATCTGTAGACTGCTGCTTTCCAACATACCAGAGCCATTATTCTTGTGTAGTCAACAGTCATGACGACAATCAAAAACACCATTGTTGGCTCCAAAGAAACCATAAATGGCTTGCAGAAGGGGTTGAGGACTATGAAAGCAGCGGCAGCACTTGGAAGGGGAAGCAAGATGAGGGGGAGCTGGCTTGGTTTGCTCTTCCTCTTTTCAGCACAAGTGTCAGCTGCACTGCCCATCTTTTTAGCCACTGGTGTGGAACGGGGCCCGGCTTGCTGGGGGTTTGAGCAGAGAGTGTGCTTTTGTGTGTAGGAAGGGATTGGGAGCTGTGCGTGCCTGAGACCAGTCACTTGTGTGCTACAACTGCTGCCCCAGCTGCCAGGAAAATATCCCTCTAGCTGGGTTCAGGTGTGTGTTTTATCTTTTAAATTCACAGTTTTTTCCACATTTAATTTAACAGTGTGTGAGATGCCTAAACAATCCCTAAAATATGCCCAAAAAACACAATTGTCTTGAAGTATTTGCTTAGTTTTGGGGAAAATTGTTTTTCATCGAGGCAGATAAATACACAGACAGATTAATGTGTGTCTTAATATTGTGAAAATGTGACAAAATATTAATGTAAAAGCATATATGGTGAAAAGAACAACTGATAAAAAAAAAAAAAATTGTCAGTAAAAGGCAAAATATTTCACACTGTATTTTTAACAGGAGGTAATTTACCATTTTTTCCCCTACAGGTATTCATTTAGATATAGTAAATAAGACCAAATAACTACATCATACTAATTAGGCTAGAAACAACATTAAGCTACTTTATTCAATGACCAGGACAGGTCACACTTTTGTAAACAGCTAAAGACTCACCAAGCAGGTGCTGATATCTGCAGCAATTATCCATGCCGCAGATCTTTCCAAGATATCAGCTGGAATGTAGAGGATAGTGTCTGAATAGGTGTGAGGCGAGGGCAGTACACTAATTCTTTTATCGGAGTACTGTATTTTCTGCATTGTAAAGTACAAGAAAAACCTTAAAACCTTCATATGGATCCATTCTGGTTGTGCTTACTAATGTTGATTTTATGAGGTTTACAGCACTAAGTCAAAATGTTTGGTTGGGTGTGAATATGCTAATATGGTTAATGTGACATACATGGCTAACATGTGGGACTTCTTTTTTTCTTTTTACGTGTTACTAAAAGGGTTGGGAGTTAGAGGTTTGCAAACACGCTAGCCTGGCTAACAAGTCTTAAGTTAGCTTAGTCATAGCAATGTGTGTTTTCCCACCATCAGTCTGGTTTTTATGTGTTACAAATATTGGAGGTTACAGCTTTTGTAAATATGCTAACTTTGGTAATGCAACCAACATGTGGTGACATCTGACGTATTTTTTTTTTTTTTTACGTGTAATAAAGTTCAAAGATAGCAAATTCACAGTAGCGTTAGTTTTAGCAGTATTAGCCTGTTTTTTTTTTTTATGTGTTGCAAACAAGGTTGGGAGTAACAGGTATAGTGAATATACAAATGTGGCTAACATGTAGTAATGTTGGACTGTTTTTTTTTTTTTTTTTTTGTGAAGTTACTAAAGAGCAACAGGTATTGTGAATACGCTAACACAGCTAATATCGGGTCGGGAGTTATCATTGTCACACTAACATTTGCTTTCACAGTTGTCAGTCTGTTTTTTTATGTGTTACAAAGGTTTGGATTTACATCTTTTCTATATGTATGTATGCATTGTATGTATGTGTTGGCTGAGTGTTGAAGGTATTGTGAATGTGCTAATGTGGCTAACATGTAGTAGTGTTGGACTGTTTCTTTTTTTAATGTGCCAGTAGAAAAAAAGGCGAGAGGAAGCGTAGTCACAAAACATTAGCTGTAGTTTTACCTGTTTTTTTATTAGCAGCAAACAAGGTTGGGAGTATGTTTCTAATGTGGCTAACGTGGTGCATACTAGGAAAAAGTCCTAAAATTACTGTAAATGTAATTACAAAAAGTTTTACTAAGTCTGACTCTTCTGTCACAGTTTGGTGTGTTTTATATATAGATATGACATAAGAGAGATATAGTAGTACCTTTCCATCAAACTTATTTTGACAGGTGACCTTTGACCTGCACATTCCATAGTGATGATGTAACAATTTGATATAAACTTTATATAAAGTTTGTATAAAGTTTATATCAAATTGTTACGTCATCACTATGGAATGCGCAGGTCAAAGGTCACCTGTCAAAATTAGTTTGATGGAAAGGTACTACTATATCTCTCTGACATAAGTTAGAAAATAGACCACTTATTGACGGGGGCCTTATAATCTATTGCGAAAAATATAATGTGTGTACGCTTGTTTGTGCCAAAATGTATTATGTAAATTATTATTTTATCACATTGTCTTCTTACGTGTAACCTTCCTCCGCCCAAGAGTGGCGAATTAGGCTCAGGCAGCGTCGTGACCCCAAAAGGGACAAAAACGGGTTTAGAAAATAAATGTCTTCTTACAATCATTGAAACAATTTATTAAATTCAAATATTGTAATTGTCAAGTGAAGCTGTAGTATTACATTGAAAAATCTGGTTTAAACGTGGTTGGTTTATTAAAATCTTTACTGTTTAATGATACCAGCCAGATGCTTTAAGTCTCTATGTTTGATAACAACGCCAACTTAATTACAGATACACTATATTTTAACAGTTTCTCCAGGTTTGAGTCTTATGAGCTTTAAAAGAAAAGTGTACAAATATTTGTATTAAAAAGTTATATTTTGTGTGACACTATTACTTTTAGACAGAAAGAAAAGAAGTATATTACGTTTTTGGAGGAATAAACCCAACACTGCATGTTAACTACCTTTGAAATAAGCTATTTTGCAAAAATTCACAATATTCCATTAATGCAGCAAAAAGACAAGTCCTTCTGGAACTTTGTTTCTTTGTTTATTCATACAAACCAGACACAGGTGCAGTATTGTTAGGTGCTTACACAAAATGTGCTATAAAAAATAGCCTCCCACATCACACATAGAAGCCAATTTAGTTCTGCTCATCCTGCCACTTATCAGTGCTTTCACTTCAACATTAAATCTGCCCTTATTGTCCTAAAGTGTGTAGAGCCAGAGTCGCAGATTTAGCACATTTTGTGTAAAAATTGTTTGATTACATGATTACCTAACATGTTGCCAAAAGATTTTTAAAAAGTTCATTTTTAGAGCAATATCTGCCATGTTGTGAGGATTTGTTCTGTTCTGTTGTCAGATTTGGCAACAATCAAACCAGGTTCACTCTGTTTACTTCAATTTATTGTTTATTCTCAGATCATCTCTTTTGTTTGTTTTCTTTCTTAGGTTTTAGTAGACATTTCTAACTAAAAAAGTCTATTTTCTAGCTTTTCTACATCACACATTTCTTTTTTGACATAATTCCCAATTCACAAATTGGATAAAGAAATACTCAAAAAGGCAATTTTAAGCGTAATTTTCTTCACATATGAGAGAAATGCCACAAGAACATGTTAGAAACACATTTTCATGACACACATTTGCAGCTTGCTTGTCAAACCAGTTCATTAGGTGTACATCTGCTGTGAATACATCAGTTGTAGGCGTTACATTTAGCTTCAATTGCACAAACTATGGAGTAAACTAAAGCAAAATGTAGCCTAAACACTAGTTGTGAATATTAATGTTTTCGAGCGGAAGAAAACCTTTAAATCATAAACAAACAAGAGAAAAAAATGTAATAAAAACATTTAAAAATTGTATTATTCAATAAAAAATCTATTTTAATCGTAACTTGATTTTAGTTTATAATATTATAGCATTTAGTTATGCTTCAGGTTTGTGTTAATTTTCTAAAAGACATACAAGTTGACTGTAGATTAGAAATGGTTGTCATTATGGATGACCCAAGACATTATTTGATGGCAAAAACATTTATTGTTCGGTAAAGGAACTTCAGTAAAAAAACATGGATAAACAAACAACAGAACCAAGGCAATATGGCCCGTAGGATAGACAAACTCAGGTTTCAAATCCTTGATGTTGAGTCTTGTCTGCTTCTCCCAAAAAAATAGAGTGGCTTAAAAATGTACTAAATCCAAATTGTGTCAAATCAGCAAAAGCTTTAAAAGTTAAATTTTTTTTCAAGAAAATCTGTTCTCTTTTGTGGATTTGAATATCTTTGTGCTTTTCTGCCTTACTCTTGATTCCTCCATTATTCTCCAAAAGAGAGCATGCAGGCCGCCGTCTACTTTGGGGAAGACAATAAGTGCTTTGAAGTACTTCAAACACTACCACTTAAAAGAAAAAAGGAAGACATTTTATCACCTTTTGGCAAATGCTCGCACAAGTATGCCTGAGCATTTTAGTTAATAGAGTTAAGTAGTCTGTGTTAGTGGGAGTTATGAAGAAATACCTTCCACACGCTTTGCAGTGTCTCTAAGCAACTCAGCATTGCTGTCTTGTACTAAATTCCCTCCTGTATCATCTCATCTCTGCAGCTTTTTTTACTCACAATCTTTTTTTCCTCTCACTCTGAACCGTGACCCTTAATGGCATCAGAGGCCAAAACAGACGATTAGACAGAGTGGCTGTCACTAAAACTCTGGCATGCATTTAAAGGCTCTGTTCAGAGAAAGTCGGAAGCGGATTAAATGCAAGAAATCTCTGTCCGTCTCCCCCCCCATCTCCTTCTGGGGCAACAGCTAGCAACTACTTCTTACTTTCTTATATCCCGTAGCAGTCCTGGACCATAATGTTTTTTAAATTTTTTTATCTTTTATCTATTTATAGTCATACGTATATATATACGTATATAGGTACATACATATATATATACATATATATATATATATATATATATATATATATATATATATGTGTGTATATGTATGTGTATATACGTATATATGTGTATATATATATATATATATATATATTGTCACAAAGACTCAGACAACTTAAGATGCTTATATGAAATAATTGCATCTGAAGGAGGTGCTACACTACTGAGGTGTATCTCTGCACAGCGGAGCCCTCTCCAGACCGCGAAAAAGAGGGGCGCTTCTAAATGTCCCTGCATGGAGAAATGGCATCAGTTGACTCAGAACCAGCTGAAAAAAACTGGTATGCTTAAGAAAATATTCGCAGAGGATTATTAACATCCACAGCAGGTGTTTATGATCTGATTTATTTATCTGATTTTACGGCACAGAGAGAAAGAGCGACACTCTTCATCTTTGTCATAATTGTTGTACGATACAGTCTTTTGTTCTGAATTAAGAAAAAAAACTCTTTATGTTGAACAATACTTCAATATGTGTTTTATAAAGCATGATCAGAAGTGTTTTTGATGAATATTGAGCGGTAATAGACATCCTTCGGCTATATATACGTATATACAACTCCTTGATCATCATTGGGAAGCCACTTAAATTTTTTTTGTAGATTTTGAACTGGTTAGTATGGCGAGCTCGCAAAAAGGGCATTCCCTGTTGCTAGCACATTTTTGCTCTGGAGATAAACAAACACTATTTTCTTCTTTTTGTTCACCATCACATTGAATTATGTTATTGGCCATAGGATAAATAGAGGCACTTGTTAAAACACAAAAGCAAACATCCGACTTTAAAAATATACATTTTTTTTTTTTTTTACAATTTTAGAAACTTCTTACCACCATTAGCTTTTTTTTATAAATCGATATTTTTTTCTGACTGTGGGCTAAAATTTACCAGCACAAATGTAATTTTTTTACAGATTTGATCACTTAACACCATTTTTTTCAAAAAGGTCTTAAGTTTGCAAAGATGAAAACCGATTGTTGGACTGTCCAAGCATATGTTATTCAATATACCCCACACTAGGATAAAGGCTTTTCTTAGACATTGATTTTGCAAATATGATCTCCAATACTGCCATAGGTTGATGTTGCATTGTGTAAAAATGGTCAATACAGTAAATGCTGTATACTATCGCACTTTTCTACCTTCTTAAAAGACCCAAAATTGCCCAACACTGGTACCAATCTATGACCATCAGAAGCAATTTGGGGTTCAGGACACTTTGACACATGGTAAGGTGGGAACTGAACCTGCGATTCTCTGATCAGAAGTCCCCGCAGCACGAAGTGTTCACAAAGTGACTATTTAGAAAGCTGTAAAAACTTGTTCCACAATGAAAATGGCTTTTTCCTCAGTTACACTTCTGAGCGTCTTTGTACCAGCAGGGCTCCTAGCCCTACCCAATGCAACTTTGGGGGCATCGTGATGACGCTTGACTGATTATTTCCTCCAGGTTGCAGCATGTTGCACTTGACGAGTATTTATGATTGCAGAATAAAGACAATGGATGATGGGAGAGGGGGGCCACAGTGATAGGAGCGAAGAAATTTAAAAGAAAGCCATGCATTAATTTTCAGTCAATCAGCAGTCTTGAAAGAGGTTTATAATTTTCTATTGCTGTTTTGAAACAAGTCTACCTGATTATTTGTAAGAAACACAAGCAGGTTTCCATGGAAACCCCTTTCCCCCTATTAACACATGCACTGAGCAGGCTGACATGTACTTTACATTCATGAAAGCATAAACACACACAGCCAGGTTTCCTCTGAAGATTAAACACTTCCATATTTTTGCCTTTCTTAATTTTTACCGCTAATCTCACAGCTTCTCTTTGCCACCCTATCTTAGTCTGTATTCATCATCCAATTTTAGATGTATCTTAACTAAAACTGAAGCGGTGGAAAAAAATTCATTTACATAATGAATACATAACCCTTTTTTCACTTTGAGCTTAGATGTTCCTTTGATCTTCCTTGAGATGCCTCTTGATCTAAATAAGGCCGGACATTGTTTATAAAAAAGGCACACGCCTCGACAAACACTGTATTTCAAAGCCACAAACATTTTTCTGCTGTCACTGTATGTTACAATGGAAAAATCACGCAAAATTATGAAATAGCAGAAAGGTTTGCAGGAGTCACATCTCTGTATCATGGAAATTCTGTAGCTTTGAATCTAGCGTGTGTATGTCAGTGCGTAGACGTTCATAATCTATCAAGTAATCAAGCAATGTTTTGTACTTTCACTCATTTTCCGAACCCACTGAATACCAGTTGGGGTCACATGGTTGCTGGAGCCTATCCCAGCTACTGCCAAAATCATTTTTCTAGTGATTACAATCTTGATCTTCACCCATTTTCAGTAGCTTTCATGATGTACTTTGTAAATAAAAAGTGTTTCAGTACAGTTAATCTTCTCATATTATTTGATTTATAAAAGCTGTAGCAAAATATGAACGTCATGAAAATATAAATTGTTTTGAAAGTAGATCTATCAATGCAATGACTCTATGACACCTGGAAGGGTATGATTGAAAGTATCTGACTGCATAAGAAAGAAAAACTTGGTTCCAAAACAAAGGTGTCCATCAGTGGACACCGTAGGTAGACATAAGGTTGACGATGTAGTAGGCAACCTTCAGCTGAGTGTCCTGGAGGGCAGAGGTGACCACCGATTATTTCATGGTGGGGAGTTGAATCTGCCGTTGGGGTAAGGGGTGGTAATTTTTGGCTGCGCCTTCCAGGAGGGAGGTCTTTAACACAGGAGAACTTCAAACAAGAACCAAGGCATGATTAGGACATCGAGTCAGAGTGAACCATGTTCTCCACCTCTGTTGTGTGTTCAGAGCTGTGGTTGAGAGGTCTCTTGTGACTGTCGCAATGACAACCCCTAAAGCGAAGCAAGGGTCACTTCTCCCCAACTCCTAAAAGACAATAAAGTGTATCTAGCGCACTGGATTTTAACGTAATTTGTACAAATTACTTTTTTCTTTTTTAAGGGCAAATATGACGTCATACATTTGCCAAAGTAAAAACCTAAGAAGTATGAATATTTTATCAGGTATTTATGAATCCATTGGATTCTAATGATGAAATCTTGGATAATCAATTAAAATGCACATACATTGTTTCAAATAATTTAAACGCAATGCACTGTGGTCCATATTTCCTAATCTAGTGAGATCGATGCCCTTTGGAGAGACCTCTGAAAGGGTTCTAGGGTACTGGATTTCAGAATTGCTCATTTTGACACCCCAAATTAATGGGGAAAGCTCTATAGTGACCTTGGTAGTGACTATTAAGGGGTTTGGTCACAACCTTGGTAAAGATTAAGGTGTCATCCCCTAAAGATGGATCTTGAATTGTAAGAAAGTTGAACTAAAACGGCAGTGTAAACTAAAACTTGCAGAGAGGTCCTGCAGCAGAATGCTAATGTGTGAGTACCAGCATAGTTTTTTTTTTATTAGTGCAAATACTTCGAGAAATAAAAGTATGCCTTGTTTCTCTTTTCCAAACTACTATTGTTTTTTCTATACTATAAGGTGTACTTAAAACCCTACATTTATTTAGAAATTTACTTCTATATGAATTAATTCTTGGTTGTGTTTACTGATGTTGAAGCATTTGAAGTACACAGCGTTCTGTCAAAATTGTATACTTTTATGTCAGTTTTATTAATGTTGCTTTTAATTTAAAGTGTCTTATGGTTATTTTAATTTAACTAGTGTGTCTTTTTTGTTCAGCACCTTATGTACAACATAAATAGTTATAGATTGATTGAAAATGCCAGTCTACTTTTTTTGCATGATGTAAACAAGTTCAGTCCTATTGTGAATATGCTAACGCAGCTAGCATATAGCATTGTCGGAATTTTTTTGTGTGTGTTACTAACAACTTTGGGTGTTAGTGTAGTCACAGTAATGTTTGTTTGAGCGTTACAAGTCTTTTATTACATGTTGGAAACAAGGTTGAGAGTCACAGGTATTCTAAGCGATTCTAACGTTTCTAATATGGCTAACATGTTAGCGTTTCTGTGAGCGCAGTTAAAGTTTGACCGTCTGACGGACTTATCTCTGACTCTTTTGTCTCGTTTAATAACTCAGTGTGCCTTATATCTTCACAGTCTCTCAGTCACTTCACAGTCTCTCAGTCAAAACACCGAAGAAGAACCGTTACGTGGCCTTAAACTTGTTCCTAAGCAGTGATTTAGCACTGATTCTGATTTAAAAAAAAAATACATTTTTATTTTATTTTGTAATTTTTTATCCTTTTCTTTTCAACTTATTTTTTTATGATAATGATTTTAATGAAAACAATCTGCACAAATTGTATTTTTTTATTAGAATATTTTGATTTTTTTTCTTTCTCCATAAACTAATGAAGATAATTTTTACTTATTATTTTTTTATATTTTTTTAATAATAATTATTTGATTAATACAATCTGCACTAATTTTCTTCTTTTTATGAGAATATCTTGATCTTTACAGCATTAGCAAATGAAGATGGTTTAATTATTTTTGTATTATCATAATTCATGCACAAAGTGTCTTTTTTTCTATGAGAATATTAGATTATTGTTTATGTAATATACAGTAATGATTACTAAAAAGTTTACAATCACTATGGTATTAATTTTCTTTACTGATTAATATAAATGATTTGTCGTGGATGCTTTGAAACTTGATTACATTAATGATATGAATGATCCTTAATAGCCTGAATCTATTAATATTTGATATTAAGTCCTGAACGGGATATTGATAATTCATGTAGAAAAAATGATATGGTCGAGTCGGGGTGGGATTATATAAGTTCGCTTCCTTCCACTCCCTTTCAAGTGATCTACTTGTGATTTATTAAGTGATATGTTATGTATGTATTATGACCTGATTGCTTGAAATAAACCATTTCATTCATTCATTCATTCATTCATTCATTCATATGACATACATTTAAAAATAAACTATTCGCTGACTGGTGCGTCATATAGTGCAGAAAATCTGTGCCTTTGTTGAAGATAAGCCATCTACTGCATTAGTGCAGCTCAAACCTCATCCTCAAGATCTACCATCCTGCTACACTACTCTAATGAGTTCCTGGATGTGGTGTATGCAGTCTATTAGTCCCTAAAACGACCTAATCCAGTTTACCAGTCTAGTGGAAGTCCAGCAGAAATGGCCGAGAAAAAAAGCAGGGTGGTGGATGTCAAGTAATTATTTCCTTGCAGTACATTTGCTGAGGATTTGTGACTAAATACATGCATACTGTGCATAAAGAGGCACATTTAGAGAACTCATTCTTTTTTCACTCTTGGGCACATACACAGGGCGAGCAAGAAGTCTGATTGTTAGTGACAGATCCATCTCTCCACGTTTCATTTTTTCCCTTCTGATAAAGCCTGAGGAAAGGCGCCAGCTCTGCAGCCATTCTGCTCGCCCAGCCCTCACGCCCACAGTTCCTGGTAGGTGGTGTTTTCTTCGCCCGCCTGCTGCTCGCCCGCCACTGTGCCAAGCATGACATGTGACAGTAGCAGCACATGGCCTCCCAGCACCCCCCCTCAAACCTCCACCCCACTCCTCCTCTCTGCGGCCCTGTTTCTTCCAACTGTCTGAGGACACCCCTTAACAAGCTTGGCATACATGTCATGTTCTTTCTCGCTCCCCACGTACCAACCCCCAAATGACAGTTTTGTAGGCACACGCATGCACACCACCCCAGGTTTAGCATGCATAGCACGGCATTCCAGTTACTGTAATATAATCACACAAGGATGCATGCAGAAAATATCTAACGGGTCACAAAAATCGGTTTTCACGTGACAAGCAATCAGTAAACATCCCACTTTTTGTTGCAGCTGTAAGACCCAACATCCATGTCCTGGATCCTGTTTCTTTTCCAGGTTATGCCTTTCTCCTTATTTGTACTGTATTGCTATTTTTAGCATGCTTTGTAAATGACAATCTAAATATTAATGAATTAACGTTAATTATTTTGTGCAGTTTTCATGAATCATCAACAGAAGTTTCACACCTAATGTGATTTGCGCAGCAGAGCCGTTCAGTTTTAATATTAAGTCAAAGTACAGACGTGAGCTAATGTCCTGTGTGACGATTTGAGCGTTGGGCGCAGCACAATTTGAGCACGTAATTTTCTGAAAGATAAAAAAACTTTATTTTTTCTGCTAAATACATTAAGTGTACTAACAATCTTTTTCCTACTAACTACTGCTTTTAATCTATTTGAACAGGCTGTCATTGGTAGCCAATGTATGTGAATTATGTACAAATATTTGTATCTTTTCCCCTCTGGACACAAACTAAAACATTTTTGTGCAGCATATGATAATATGTGTTTTAAATCTATTTTAATACTACACAAAGCATAAAGAAGTTCACACTTTCAACCAATATTTTGCTCCAGAGGATTTATAGATCACACAGGCATGTAGATAAAGTGTAAAGTCAGCAGATTAACTTAAGACACTGTAGTTTACTGTTTTAGGAGATCCTGAGCCATAATTCACAATTTCAATAATATACATAATATTTCACATAATTTAAAAAAAAGTATGAATTACTTTTAAAATGACATAAAAATAAATTTTTGTTCAGCCAAAAAGATAAAATCTAACACCAGTTTAGATAAATATGGCGACTTGATTGGAAAGAATCTCGACCAATCAGCACGGACCCTCTTGTTTGTGATTGACTGTTTGGTGGCACAAACATCACAGTAAAATAGGGCCCTTTTCAAGAAGCAGCTTTAACAAATTTAGAGTTCAAACCTGAAAAAGGGGCGGAGACTCTGAGTTTCCTGAAGGAAACCTTCTCACAGAGTCAGTTGCCATAGTGATTGAATTCAGCGAATCCCACTTCATGAAACGGGTTTGGTTTCACCCCCTTTCACGGGTTGAATTTACCTCCGTTTTTGAAACTGGAAACTCAGAGTTTTCCTGAGTTTGGGGTTCACAAACTCAGAGTTTCAACAAAACCTGCTTCTTGAAACGGCCCCAAGGATCTGCATCCTTTGAATGTAAAAGAACCATTTTGGGCCTGTTTTTACTGATCAAATCTTTACACTTTAAGAAAATGTATTACTGCATTGTATTCATTAAATTTTTTTTTAATACATATCAACTATATTTCTTTTTTGGCATGAATGAAAACAGAAATTATATAGAAACTGCTGTTGCGAGCTCCGCTGTATAGAGCTTGCAAGCTCCATTAAAAAAACATTAATTAAGTAAAAAAACTTGCCAGAAAACATGTCCTGTAAGTAAATTATCATCATAAAAATAAAAGCCTTTTAGCAGTTATTTTCTTTCATCCTTACAGCATCATGTCGGTATTCTGAGCTTTCCCTCCACTGATTGAACTTCAGAATGTTTTTTTTAATCTCTCAAAGCTTCATCCGTGTAACAATAGAGACAATAAGACCCTTCTTTTTCTTCCGACACAGCTGACATTTATATTTGCCCCCTATTAACGACTAAAAAAGGTCATAACCCCACCACCACCTGTGCTGCTTTTTTCACGCATTATGCCCAAAGGGAAAAAGAACGGAGCGAACACTGGTTCTCACTTCATGGTACCATCTGTGACAGCCTGTGTGTGGAGAGAGCACAGATTTATTATAAAAGGATAATAGTAATGGTTTTACATTTGATTAGTATGAATATTTTTGCTGTGTATTTGGGACCTCTTTACCACAGATTTTAATTGACTAAATCATCTAAAATAATGCAAGTTTGACTAGAAATTCATTCTAGCACAAAGTAGCTCAGTCAAAATAACTAGAAAATGCCTTGACAACAGCTGATTTTTGTAACATGTTCTTTTTACATATCTCCTATTATACGGGGAAGTGTCTGGAATAGATGCAGCAGACAAAGAAAAGTGGTCTCATTTCGAAAAGTGTGATTTCAGTAAACCAAAACAGTCGGCACAAAGGCTTTCTTGAAGTCAATAGCGGCTCCCCAGAGTGTGAGAGAGACAACAAAATGGAGAGCAGCACAGAGTCAGAGCGTTCAGATACTCTGTATGGAGAGAGACTGCCACCAGTATTCTTAATCATTTCTGTAAAAGCTACGTTCACAATAAGTATATGATGCTCGTGTTTGAAGGTGCTCGAACTACGGTCACATATTCCAAAATGCCACCACGCGGCCACCTAATGCCTCGTTACCACTAAGCGGTCCAGAACGGTCTGGAGTCCCATTTAATGGACCCATTAAACAGTACCAAACCGTACCTCTTGGGGGCCAACGGGAGGAGTAGTATGGGACGGTCCAGTTAAATCTGGTGAGCATTCCTACTCAGTTACGCCTCACTTCGACTGAGCGGTTTGTTTTAGAGGTGCATGTGTGGTGTAGACTGCTAGCATACCATTACATCATTGTCATGCGACGACTAGCAACAACAGAGGTTATCCAGCAGCTCTTCTTTTTCTTGCTTTACTTTTTGTACATTGTGTAAAACAGGAGTTTAAAGTTGTTTGAAAGAAGATTGCGGGCGGCTGAGAAGAATACCGCCACAAAGAAAACAGAAATGCTAGCTTAGCGCTATACTGGTGCTTTCTAATGTTGTCTTCTCTTTCTGCCAATCAGTGGATAGCTATAACGGCTCCGCCCCAACTGTCCCGTTCTATTTTTCTATAGACCTACAACAGATGGGGGACCTCAAGAGGTATGGGTCGGAACCGCAAAAATTTCAAAATTCCAAATTAGCCTGAAAAACAAACAAACAAAAAAAACTTAGGTTAGCCAAAACAGCTAGCATGTAGCTGAACAAATAGCTAAACTTCAAAATATTCTGAAAAACTGCAAAGAGCCCAAATTAGCCAAAACACCTACCATGTAAATCTTAGCCTTACTCCAAAGCAGCCTAAAAAAATTAAGAAAAGGCTAAATTAGCCAAAAAAGCTAGCATGAGCTGAAATATTAGCTAAACTCCGAAACAGCCTAAACAAAACTTTTAAAAAATTAGCTTAAATTAGCCAAAACAGTTGGCATGTAGCTGTAATATCAGTTAAAATCCAAAATAGCTTGAAAAATCTTAGTATATGTCAAAATAGTCCAAGAAGCTAGCAGAATGCTAATTTTTAAAACTTTAAAACCGTAACTTTTTAACATAATTATGAATAATAAAAAGGCAGGAATATTAATATCAACTTAAACCTTAAATAACTTTCAATATATTACTCTGTAAAAATATGTTTTGTCAAAATTATACTAGTTAGAAATAAGCGCAAGATGACATGAGGCCATTAAAAACAATAAAATAAAATGATCAAAAATCAGCTGTTATCAAGGGATTTTCTAGTTATTTTGACTGAGCTACTTTGTGCTAGTCAAACTTGTAATAAAATTGCATTATTTCAGATGATTTAATCAATTAAAATCTGTGGTAAAGAGGTTCCAAATACACAGCAAAAATATTAATACTAATTAAATGTAAAACCGGGCCTCAACTTTGACGCATGTGATATAAAAGAATCAAGCATGTTTTTCTAACCGGTCCTGTACACCGACTGTATAAAGCTGTGTACAATCACAGAAAGCTTTACAACTGCTCATTCTGTTCCTATAGACCCACTCGACATGATTTGCTTGTTGATGTAGCAACCAAAGAAAAGCCGTGTAGTTTAACCATGTACAGAAACTGTGAGCAGCATTTACAGCACAGCCGTTTCACTGTGCACTGATCCATGAGGCTGTACATTTGTGTGTGCTATGGGCTGTGGAATAGGGTTCATTTTTCTAAATAGTCACAATTGCTTCAAATAGAATGCTCAGATTAAATACAATTCCACCGATACAGTCCAAGACAGAACAATTTAATCTGCTCTGCCTCCCATTTATCCAACCATCCATCCATTAAGGCCTAAACACACATAGGACCGATTCACAGCACACAGAGCTTGGTTGGAAATGATCTCTTATCATCACTACAGTGTCTTTTTGTGCTTTGAATGGTTGTGACAGATTTGTACACAAATACAGCTGTACATACAAACTTTAGATGGAAGTGATATTCTTGACTCATAAAAGAGAAAAAAAAACAGATGTGTATCAAATTTTCCACATGGACACAAGATAACTGCAAATCCTATTACTTTAATAGTATTTCTGCAAGTGAAGGCAAAGGGACACTGAGGAACACTAAGGACGTCCACACTCGACAATCACACATTTTCATGGCTACCAACAAAACACAAATTGAGAATTTATCTAATCACACCAGGAGGAATACTAATAGAGATCTTGTTCCAGCTGGCATTTCAGCATTTAGCTCTGGCTTTATGCTAGACAGCAGTTATGAAGGGATTCAACAGGTCCTCCTGATGGAACTTACATTCATGGTGGTTCATTTCTTGGTTCATTATCACTTGAATGTATTGACAGCCATATAAATCTGGTATCTGTGTGCCATACATTTTAGAAATGTAAATCTTCTAACACCAGAGATGTTGCCAGGGTCACCTAAATAACACAGTATTTTAAAATTCCATCCTTCCACCTTCTTCTGTTCAGGACCAGGTCGTGGGGACAGCAGTCTAAGCCAAGATGCTCAGACTTCCCTCTCCTCGGCCACTTCCTCCAGCTCCTCTGGGGGGACCCTGTGGCGTTAACAGGCCAGCCGAGAGACGTAGTCTCGCCACGGAGTCCTGGGTCTTCCCCGGGACATGCCCAGAACACCACCAGGGAGGCGTCCAGGAGGCATCCAGACCAGATGCCTGAGCCACCTCAACTGACTCCTCTCAATGCGGAGGAGAAGTGGCTCTACTCCAAGCTCTCCCTATCTCTAAGGGAGCGCCCAGCCACCCTCCGGAGGAAACTCATTTCAGCCGTTTGTATCCGGGATCTCATTCTTTCGGTCATTATGTGCGAATTGTGTGTAGAGCTCCCCAAAAAATCTTAAAAATGTGCATGTGTAGCGTACATTGCGTGAACGTGAGAGTTTTGAACCCGGAAGCCCGAAACACATGGTTACAAAGACTTTTGATTCAGAGTGGCCGCTCCAGTTCTATCTGAATGAAGCCCATCTGTTATGCTATTCAGACATGTAGTTGTAGAGTTAGATAAACTAATTATTTTTCAACAGTCCTGGTACGTCACCTATGCGTCTAGGAGAGGATCCCTCCTTCATGTGGACATCCCTGAGGTTTCTGTCTTTTATTAGCTTTTCCTTTTCTGAGAAGGTGGGTTTAAGGCCAGGGATAACCAGTTACCTTTGTCTGTTAAGCTTAATTTAGCAACCAGCTATTGTTTATATTTTTAAATCTGACTTACTGCTTTTCTTCAATTACCAGTGTGAAGCCCAATGAGAACAACAAAGTTGAATTGAATGTGCGTTGCCATAGGTGGTGTGAACTTGGCTTTAGAATTTAGGATATTAGGACATTCATCATCTGTACATTTTAGGTGTGCAACTTACATTATCCTTACAAATACTTCACGATACACTCACCACATGTACAACAGTGGTATGTTCCATTTTCTTGAGGTGCCCCCTTAAGGTTCAGCTACTCCTCTCTATGACCCTTCACTGGTCTAGACAACCCAAAAAACTGCTGCAACCCTACGAGTCAACTGCAATACGTGCATGTGACTAAGGTTTTATCTATGATGGGTCATGTAAAGACTTTATTTAATGTTTCAGTTTCTCACACTGGTCAATAAAGCAAACAGCACCACTGAGATCCTCCATAATCCTACGTTTACACACACACAGTGACTAAATGCAATCACCTGCCTAGGGTTGCTGTCTTTTTATAAACACACGTGTCTAACAATGTGCTTTCTTCCCAAGAAGCCAACAATATTTGGTCCCTTTGTTTAGTAGCAAACAATTATATGTGATTTAATGTAATCACAAGAGCAGCAAGGGTACGCTCCCTCTCTGCTTATTGTTCTGTACTATGCCCTCCCCCCCTCGCCCGCTCTGCAAGCAGGAACATGTAGAGCGCATTTGTCCAATCCCTAATGACAACAGCACACCAATTCCACGATAATCCTTTCATTTCTGTCAACTCACCAGGGAGGGAAGGCAGGCGGAGAGGTAAACGTAGCATGTGTGAACGTGTGGGTGTTTATGTACTTCTAATTTAGGAGAAAGTTGTATTAGACAGGGAAGCAACAAGATATAACAGGCTGACAGAGATGATATGGTCAACAGTGTGGTAAGCAAGATGCAAGTGTGTTCATACAATTTTACTGCATTAGAAAAGTTTTAAAGTATTTTTCACACTGGCCTTTCCATCTCTTAGGCTTCACACATACACAGCACTTTGGGGATGGAAAATCTCCAGACGTGCCACAGCAGGGCACCTCTCCTGGGGTTGGTAACCATAAGCACACACATACAATTCTCTGGTTTACTGAAAAGGGAGTTTGACACCTAGACAACAATGCAATCATTTTGTAAGCAGCAATCTAAGTCTGCATCATCTCAAACAGGTAAGGATTTGCAACGTTGGCTAATTTGAGGATTCTGGCCTTGGATGTTTGGGATGTTTTGGTCATGTTTTGGTTGTTTTATTAAATTTGTATTAAGTGTTTGTGATACCAAGTCTGGTCTCCTGCATTTTGGGTTCTACACCACCGAATCCTGACAGTATCACCTGCCCCTTGGACACAGCAGGAGAGTTTTTTGCCACTGCAATCCATGCCATGTCAGATGGATTTTTCTGCAACCATAATCCACATTCACCCAATTCGATCCCAAAAGGAGTAGCCAAGGCCATCTTTAAAGGTTCCTGTTCGTGGGGAGGGTCACCAAGGCCACTCCTCTTCATGTGTCTGTTCCTGAGGAATGTCTCCAGGGTCGCACTTCATGTTCCCTGTCCCCGAGGATGGTTGTCGTTAATCCACCTCTTCCATGTTTCCTGTTCCAGAGGAGGGTCACTGGGGCCTGTTTCTTGTCCCTGGAAGAATAGTTGGAACTGCTCCTCTTGATGCCTGTTCCTGAGGAAGGGGTTCTCTGATACCCCTCACATCTCTCTTGATGCAGGAACCCTAACCGTTTTCTGGTTTGGCTTTAGTTTTGTTTCTCCAGGTCCCCATCTTTTAAAATGTGTGGGCATCTGGGATCTGCCCTTTGGGGAGGGGCACTGTAAGGATTCTGGCCTTGGGTTTTTGTGATGTTTTAGTCCAGGTCCCCTCCTTTAAAACATTTGGGCATCTGCCTTTTTGGGGAGGGGTACTGTAAGGATTCTGGCCTTTGATATTTGTGATGGTTTAGTCCAGGTCCCCTCCTTTAAAACATTTGGGCATCTGGGATCTGGCCTCTTGAGGAGGGGCACAGTAAGGATTCTGGTCTTGGATTTTTTTGTGATGTTTTAGTCATGTTCTGGTTGTTTCAGTTTCTGTCACCAAGCCTGGTCTCCTGCACTTTGGGTCTAACACCACCAACTCCTGACAGTCTATTTTAGAACAGAACTAAAAAGCACACATGGCAGCAGATACCATTTCTTCTTTTTTTAGTGCCATGTTAAACCTTTTTGTTAAAGGCAACTTCTTCATTTACACTCACCCAATGCTCTTTATATATCAACCCAATAATCAATACATTAACACACACCCAAACGCTTGTGTGTTACTCTATTACCATAACATTTTAAAACATTCTGCAAGAGTACTACTTGATAATGACTTTAAATTAAAGAACTACCAACATAGTAATCAGCATGACCACAAAGGGACTATACCAGAATACATTTACATATTAAACAGCAGTACACCAACCGCACCATGAAAAACGTTAACAAATACGCAAATATTCCAGTCATATCAATCAACTACTGAATTAAATACCACCATGTAAACACACATTCAATCATATTAGCTGTGAGTCTTTTTCAGAATGAAACGTGGGTTTGAAATTTAGAACAGACATGTCCAAAGTCTGGCTGCGAACCAAATTTTCAGTGGCCCACAGGCTTCCTTCATAAAATCAAAAACATGCAGCCCCCAGCACTTTCTAAGAACTGTGTGCACGATTTCTTGATTGTGATTGGCTAAACTCCTTCATAAACCATTGTAAACCTATAGCAATACTATCACTGGAACCTTCTGTGACACTTTCTTGCTTGTTTCTTGCTTTTCACCTTTTGGTTCATCCCATCAGGGGCTGCCACAGTGCATATTTGGTTTTGGCAAAGATATTTACGCCAGATGCCCATCCTGACACATTCATTCATTTAAAGTTGACAAAAGCTTTTTTTTAATCTTCAAAATTCATGGTAATGTTGGAAAAAAAAAAAAAAAAAGGAATTAAAAGTATTTATGTTCTACATGAAGAAACAAAATGTGTCCCATTACAATAGCATTTTTATTAACTAGTTCATTTACATTAAATGTTATTAAAAGGGTTTAAATAATTCTGGCCCTCACACATTTTCACATCATTTAATTTAGCCAAAAAGTTTGGACACCCCATATTTATAAACATACTTTCGCAAACCAGAAGCTTTTGACAAAAAGCAATGCTTTGTGTAATGGTTTCTTATTCCAAATTTCCTTAGAAACTAGTGCTGCCACAAACAATTATTTTAGTAGTCGACTAATCACTGATTATTTTTTCCCATTAGTTGACTAATCGGGTCATGCACACATCTTAATCATCATTATCTTTAAACTAACTAAATACTAGATATATATCATTTCCTTTTAAAATGCTAGTGTGAAAGCTGTAGGCTGAATTTGGCCGCTGAAGGTGCTAGTGCTGATAGCTGAAGAAGCCTAAGTTAGCCAAAACAGCTAGCATGCAGCTGAAATATTAGCTAAACTCCATAATAGCCTAAAAAGTGAAAAAGCCTAAATTAGCCAAAATAGCTAGCATGTAGCTGAAATATTAGCTAAACTCCGAAACAGACTAAAAAACCTTAATAAATGTAAAAAATAGTCCAAAAAGCTAGCATGATGCCATTATAACTTACACTCTGACTCCATATAATATAAAGTAACGACTAATCGAGTATTAAATTAGTCATCAACTATTTTACTAGTCGATTAGTCGTTGATTTGTCGACAAATCGTGGTAGCCCTATTAGAAACTCAAATGGATTTTTTTTTGTTTTTAAACATCCAATCAAGAAAATAATCTAGAAATATTGCTTTTTTTGCCTTACACAAACTCCATGCAAACGTTTTTTTTTTTAATCATAGTTTGATTTTAACAAAAGCTCTTGTTTTTCTACCAGATTTATAAAATTGTCGGTGTGAGATGGTGAATCAGTCCATCTAGAAAAACATTCACCGACTACCAAGGAAAGTGCTTCTGCCCACATATCCACAGGACACTTTTCCTTTCTTTTCTCTCAAACAACAGTAATGAACATTCTGACTTCTCAACAAATACACAGGCTTTGCTTTATGCCTAAAAAAAAATAAATAAAAACAGGCCACTGCCTGCCGCACAAGTGATTAGCTCTCAAGTTTTCCATTCTTTTGGCCTCACTGTGTGAATGATTGTGTCATTAGCAGACTAGTGCAGTCACTGAGGCTTGCCTAATGCATGGTAAGTGTCAAAAGAGCATTGCATTTAAAATAATACATTAGCAACTAGGTGTTGCCACATATTGTTGAAAAAAGAGTAGCAGCTTTAAACCAAATAAACAGAATAAAGAGCAAAAAATTTTCTCAGAGGATTTAAAGGCCCACTCCTATGAAAATTGTTAAAAATTTATGGCTTTTTTCTGGTGATGGAAAATTATGCCTAAAATTGCATTTCTGAGTATTTCTTCATTCAAATAGACGTGACTCAGGAGAAGACCAAAACTTGAAAAGGTCACCGATTATTGCTTAAATGTAATATTTATTGCTCCATGTTCCTCAGATTTTGTTTGCTACAGAGCGAGTACACCCGAACATAAATCCTAACACCCTGATGAACTTACAGAAGTTTCAGGAGCCTTTAATCAGATCTACTGAACATAAATCAATGCGTGCAGTAATTGCTTTCTTTTTTCTAGCAGCCATTAAATAATTTAGCCTCAGAGAAACAATGCAAATGGCATCACATTACAAGCTAACAAGAATTAAGAGAGTGGCCATTTCCTCTTCCTGCACAGAAGATGACATAACCCTATTTCGGGATGTTCGTCTCATAGCTCCACACAGCACTATTCGCTCTCGCCTTTCTCCCTGTGATTCCCCCCAGAGACCCCATCGCTCAATAAGGAGGGCTGCTGCTCATTGATCCTCGCTCTCTGCAGCGGGTCAGTGGATACAGTCGCACTCGGCCCTCTGGGTTCACCTACAGATGAGCCCGACTGTCTCGGTTGGTCCCAGAGGGTCAAGCAGTCCCTATTGTGGAGTATTGAAGAAAAAGTATAGAACAATTCAGGACAGGAAACCTTTGTTCCAATTGTTTCCATGCAACACCATTTATTTATAGGATCAAAGCATCATGTTGACCATTTAAGTTAGGGGTGTCCAAATCCAGGTTAATCAAACTGTATCATTATAATCTTTTCAAAAATCAATAAATCAATTGTATTGGTATTGGAAAATACAATTTAGATTGAGTCAGAGTAGGTTTATTTTACCATAAACTGCCATAACGCACATGTGGTGACACCTAAAGATGTCCGAGATCGATTTTAGATCAGTGAATCATATCATTCAACTGTGTACACAACTGTAAAGTGTGTACACAGTTGAATAAAACTCTAACTGTGAATTCCTTTGGGGATTAATCGATGTAATAACGAATTCAATATTGACAATTTTTAGCCCTAAGTTAGCAAGTACAAAATTCAGAACATACAATTTAGGAAAACACAAAAAAAAGTCTGCTTCAAGAAAGAAATGAAAACACAATAAAATCGTTTTGTGGAAGTGTGGCGTTTTGGATGGATAAAACAAATATAGATCATTTGTGGGAACCTCAAAACATAACATACACTTCTTATGAAAAACATCTGTCCAGGAATTGATCTGAGACAATATTTTTGACAAAAACAAGAATTATCCCATTTATTTATTCTACTAATCCACTGATATGTGACCATGATTATTCTATATCTCTTTGAAAATGTTCAAATAATCCACAGATAAAAAATACTCAAACACACATAAGACCTTTCTACTCCTAACTATCAGTTATTATGACTTTTTCCTCTGCTGATCAACAGTGGCTAAACATTACTTTAATGCTTCACATACTTATATTTGTCATTGGTTTAATTACTCAGTTTTTCTCTAAATTTACAGTTCCCGACCCGGCTCACATAAATGCAAAAGACACAATGACAAAAGTGGAAGCACAACAGCAAAAGTCAACGCAAAACAACAAAAGCTGACGACAAAAGCCGCAACCGGACGACTAAAGCCACAATACAACAAATGGTTCACAACAAAAAAAGTCAGTTTTTCATTTCCGTTGTGAATCACTTCTGTTGTGTTGTGGCTTCTGTCATTGTGCTTCAGCTTTTGTCTTCGTGTTGTGGCTTTTGTTGTCATCCCTTGGCTTTTGTCCTTGTGTCTTTTGTCGTTGTGCCTCGGCTCTAGTTATCATTCTTCAGCTTTAGTCGTTGTGTTGTGTCTTTTGTCGTTGTGTCTTTTGTCGTTGTGCCTCGGCTCTAGTGATCATTCTTCAGCTTTAGTCGTTGTGTTGTGTCTTTTGTCGTTGTGTCTTTTGTCGTTGTACCTCGGCTTTCGTTATCATTCTTCAGCTTTAGTCGTTGTGTTGTGTCTTTTGTCGTTGTGTCTTTTGTCCTTGTGCCTCGGCTTTCGTTATCATTCTTCAGCTTTAGTCGTTGTGTTGTGTCTTTTGTCGTTGTGCCTTGGCTTTAGTTGTCATCCTTCAGCTTTAGTCATTGTGTTGTGTCTTTTGTCGTTGTGCTTCAGATTTTATCATTGTGCTGTGTCTTTTGAAGTCTTGCTGTGTCTTTTATCATTGGGCTGTGTCTTTTTTAGTTATGCTTCAGATTTTGTCATTGTGCTGTGTCTTTTGTCATTGTGCTGTGTCTTTTGTCATTGTGCTGTGTCTTTTGTCATTGTGCTGTGTCTTTTGTCGTTGTGCTTCAGATTTTGTCATTGTGCTGTGTCTTTTGAAGTCTGCTGTGTCTTTTATCATTGTGCTGTGTCTTTTTCCGTTGTGCCTTGGCTTTAGTTGTCATCCTTCAGCTTTAGTCATTGTGTTATGTCTTTTGTCGTTGTGCTTCAGATTTTATCATTGTGCTGTGTCTTTTGACGTCTTGCTGTATCTTTTGTCATTGTGCTTCGGCTTTTGTCGTTGTGCTGTGTGTTTTTTGCATTCATGAGAGCCGTGTCAGCCTCCATAAAAATTGTTATGGATGATCAAGTGAAATTGTTAAAAACATTGTTTTCATTTTTGTACTTTTTCATTAGTACCTGGTGTCATTTTTTTTTCCTAGTAAAAAAATATCTAAAACCTCTGATTTATTATATTATATTATAATATATTTCTGTTTGTTTGTTTTTTGTTTTATAAAGTAAAAATATATTTTAAAGTAAGTAATTTTTAAATGATTTTCTTCTCTCAATTGTAATAATTTTTCACATTTTACTTTGATGATTTGGGGGATTTTTTTCATTTTTTTTTTTTTTTAGTTTTGTAAAATAATCTCTACCAATAACCTGCTTAGAGACTAACTTTAACTAAATGTAACAACATCACATTCACTAACACCAGTTCAGATGATATTACTCTGCTCATCACCTCCTCTCTGCCAGAAAGTCATCAACCTGTATTTAACTCTTTAGCCCGGTTAAGGCCCCGTCTGTCCGGCTCTGCCCAGCCGCTGTCGGAGCTCATGCTCTTCTGGAATCCTGGGATTCCCTTTTCGCCGAACCTTAACATTCTGCTGAACCAGACTCCTTCCTCTCTGAAGGACTTCCAGCTCTCCTGTTTCCTGCTGAAGAGTGAGCAATATCACCGCTTTCTAACTCCACTCTCACTCTTTAAGATCCACTCAGCGCCTCCCCTTCAGTGTGGAGGTTCCTGACCTGCTTCTTCTTGTTCTGTAGCCTGAATAAACCTGCTCCTATATATTTTTTAATTCTATAAAACCTTAAAAAGCATATATATTATACACTAGCAACCCGTTCACATTAATATTTTTTCTCTAGACCTAAATTCTTAAATGGCTTTCGCTGTGGGAAGGTTCGTTGTCCTGTGGATAAGTGGGCTGTGGAGTGGTTTAGAGCCTGCCAACATGAACAAAAGAATGCTTTACACTAGATACATGTGTGATGTGTATCTAGTGCTCTGAAGGGGCTCCAGGATGCAGCTTATCTATCTTTAGTATCTCTGTACACACAGTACACAGTAGGTCTTTCCCATCGTCCTCCACAGGGCCTACACTAATGTCTGGACAGTTGTTCAGGAACATTTCTACATCAGGCAACGACTTCCCAACTGTGACTAAAGCTTTTTATGATGATAAGAAAATGTTTAAATGAAATCATTTAGGAGCCAATACTATATATTTTTAGATACGAGGGGAATTGTTTGGGCGGTACCCTGCCTTTGCCTGTTGGGTTGGTCTAGCGACCCAGTAAAGAGGAATAGGTGGATACCGTACTTTCCGGACTATAAGTTGCTAGAAGGTATAATCGCCAACAGACATGGAGACGTGATTATTGATACTTTGTAGAGCTCTTTAAAATAAATAACTTCTCAACATCATCCATGTCTTCCATGTATATTAAACAAGATAAACAGTCAAAGCCTCCATCATGTAGCGATGAGGCTAAAAGATAGCTTCTCCACACGCAATGGAAACATCTAGTTTATGAACACATTTTTGGACGAACATCGGGCCGAGGACTCGAATTTGACGCATCAGTCGCGTTTGGTGTCAAATGCAACTTTGCGTCAGGCTTGTTGAATTTGTTGATGAATGTTGGACTTTTCTCTTAAAAGTGCAACTTATACTCCAGAGCGACTTATATGATTTTTTCTTATTCATTATGCATTTTTTTGGCTCCTGCGACTTATACTCCAGAAGGGCTTATAGTCCGGAAAATGGATGGATTGATGAAACTATTGAAACTTATTTTGACTTCTGGGAAAATGCCATGGAACGCACTTCGCAACTCTAGTTATTGCAAGAAGCATAAATATGGCAAAAAAACTATTCCTGATCATACCCCCGAAAAAACACCTCCAGTGACGGACGATACTGAGGATATCCAGAAGACGTTTGATTTCCTGCTGGAGGAAGCTAGAGCCATGAAGATCCAGCACAGACAGAAGGAGGTGAGACAGAATGAGCAGACTGAACAGAATGGATATCATGAAAAACGAATAGATGACCAGGATTAATGATGAGATTATCACTGGATGGAAAATCAAATGCCGGTCAAGAGACCACCGAGAATGTTGAGTTATCCGACGATCGGGAGACAAGCTCCGTCGAGAGGCAGGTGGAAAATTTCAAGGAATTCCACTGGACACAAACAACACTGAGATCTGCCGCCCAGAGAAGAGAGACCTACGATTGTCTTAAGGATTTTTAACCAGAAACGTAATTTATTGAAGCAAGGAAGAAATCTGAAGGGAAGCAACGTTTTTATGAGTGACAACCTCACAAAATGGAATGCGGACATCGCCAGATATCTGGTCGTTGAGTCCAGCGTACATCTGAATTCATAGTATTGACAGTAAATGAAAACTGTGCCGAGTAACTCTGACGTCACTCATAGAAAATGTCTCACTTATGACTCCAACAAAATGAAGTCAATTCAGTTGCCTTTTTTTGACACAGACATTTTAGAGCCAGATAACATCAGTAATTAGTAGCCCTTTCTCACCAATGAGGAGTGAGCTTGTTGGAAGTCCACACCCCTACCACTTGAAAGCGGGCTTCATGAAATCTGTCCAATGTTTGTGGTCAATAGGCACCACCTACTTTTCTTGAGACATCTTAGTTTATGACATGAATGGCTTGTAATCAAGAAAAAAATATATTGAGAGCAAGAAAAGTGATTCTAACATATCGAATGACTGAGTAATAGTTGTTTATTTTTCAATAGAAGTCTCTGGGATTTTGGCTTCTTGGACTTCCTGTTTGGAACGTGACTCATTTCTTACTTTCTAGGGATTTGGATGTAAGAAAATACATACAAAACAAGTGCGGATCATGATGCATTTAGGAATACCATTACCTGTTTCTATGAAATCGAGTCCTGTGGCTTTTTATACTCACTTGTGAACTTCTCAATACTCAAAGCATCACTTCCTTCTCACTTGCTTCCTGTCCTTGCCAAAGCTTTGATCCCCAGAGTTGTGATACCAGTATTTGGTTACACTAAAGCCTAAATTCCTGGATCTAACGTTACCGCCATAGAAACATCTTGTGCTTCCCTGTTGAGCTTTTTTTGTGCAGATTTTCCAATCACGAAACCAAAATGCTTTGAAGTCCAACCAACAGCTGGAAAGTTTCTGAAGTTCTGAGCATTTTAGTACAGACCAGTCAGCTAGCATCCTCTTGTTCAGACCCTTTACTAGGGGACCAACCCCTCATCATCAGCTCCGACACCCAGTTTCACATCAACGGGGGGGGACTGGACTGCCTCTGCTCAGTCTACCAATGGCTCCACTGACAGGGGATAAAGGGATAAAGAGCCTCTGCTCAGGGACTGATTACTTACATCTGCCAGGCTAAATCCCAGGGCTCACACATAGACACACACGCATGCACAAACCTCACACAGGCACACACTTGGCCTGCTGCTAGCTGCAACAAACCCATTCATGCATGTTTTGTTTTCTGACATCAGCATGTGGTATGTTGGGAGCTGCGTGCATGAGTGTGTCCTGAGGACTTTTAATCAAGTGTAAGGCAAAGATTGAGGAAGAATAACATATATACCAATAATTTAAGGTAAGTCGTTTCAGTAACATTTACCTCATATTAGAACATATATGAACAATCTGGTTGTTTAGCTACACAAGTCTGTTCTAAAGTTAACTCAGATTTTGTCTTTACTACTTGCTCTTAACCCGCACTTTCAAATTAAAACTCTATAAATAGTATGTCAAGCAATCCTACCAAATAGCCAAAGAAACCTCACTGATTGGTCATATTAAAAACCCGGTACTACCGTCCAAACTGTCCTCGGAAGCGGATGGCGGCTGGCCCACTGACCTCTTACTTCAAGCTCATCTTTCTCCCCCGGGGATAGGAATAGACAAATCATAACTCTCATAACAGCATATTAATCCCATGGTTTCAGAGCACGCCGCCGTGTCTGAGGGCTTTCCCCGGTCAAGCTCGCTGTGCTCTTTTCACACAAAAAGCACCTGTACATCGTCATGATGCTGAAAACACTGGGTTTTTTTGAGATTGTTAATATTTTGTTTGTTTGTTTGTTTGGTTGGTTGGTTGCTCTAAAAAAAAGGTTGTCATTTTGAGGGATTCGAGTAATACTATATTTTGAAGGTATGGTGGCCTTGAAGTGCAAATCACACCAAATAAATCACTCAATGCAAAAAATACATTAAAGATTTTTGTAAATAAAGAAAAAAAAAGTAATTTCCAGATATCAGAAAAAAATGTTTACTAATACAACAAAAGAAAAAAATTGAAAAAGTAGATACTATAGGACATCTGTGATTGGTTGATAACATTTGTCCATCATTTCAACTGAAAGTTATCTGACATGACGCAACGCTCCATATTGATCATGAAACTGTTGTGCTACGACTCAGAGATAGGAAACTCCACAGTGTCTGCATGATGTCCAGGTATCCAAGCCCTACTCATGACTGATTACCTGGTTCAGGTGAGTCCAGCCAATCAGAACATGCCAGAGCCGGGTATGTTGCAAAACATGCAGGAATGTGACCCTGGAATTGTTCTCCGTCTACATTAACACCAGTTTCATAAATATGTGTTCGAGTGACCACTTCTGATGAAAAGTCTATGTGAATGCATAAGTATGCGTATTTCGGGCTACCGGGTTCAAAACTGTCGCGTTTAGATATAGGATAACTAGACATCAAATCAATTTATAGATTGCTTGAAAGGGAGTGGGAGGGACTTATAGAATCCCACCCCGGCTCAACCATTCCATATTCTTTACATATCTGATCTTAAGGTATGAACCGGATAATGATAATACACGTAAAGGAAGTGGTGTGGTTGAAGGGATTATATAAGTTCGCTTCCTCCCACTCCCTTTCAGGCAATCTCTGAATTTTTTAGTTATCCTTTGTTTGACATGTTTTTATGGATGTAAACTTCTGATGATTGATTGTATTGCACATTAATTTACTTTTTTTTTTGCTTTTGATTGCTTGAAATAAATCATTTCTAATCTAATCTAAAAATCCTTTTCCATGTCGTAATTTCTGATCAGACATTTTTACCTTAGCCAATAAAAATTCTTGTGTATCAAACTACGTCAAACTTTATCACAGCATATGCAGATCTATGATGAAGATTCAGCAAACATCAATAAAAAAATAACCCTTAACATTTAATTTTGATTCCTGGAAATTACTTTCATTTTCAGACAATTTCATTTTTGGCTAATGTTATTCGCACATATACACACGACCTAGCACAAAACCTGATGGGAACAATGTGGGCTGAGATGCACATTGATATACATGTTTTATGTGACTAAATGTTGTTGTTGGTTGCACATATTACCCTAACTCTTATTTCAAAAATTACGTTAAAAAATAGTCACTTTCATCCTTTTTTGGGGGAATTGTGTTAAGGTTTCTGGAATTTTGTATTGATTTCTGAAATCTAATATTTTGCTATTTATATTTTTTGCTTTCTTGCTTACTGTTTGTGCATTGATGGTGTGATGTGCACTTCATATGAAGGAGTCTCCAGACCTGAACGAACTTGAACCTTTTTGGTGGAATGCAGTGAGGCTCCAGGATTTAGGAAGTATCCAATTACCGCCATCTTCAGGCAGGTAGGAAGAAGCCCTTTAATCTTTTGATTGAAGCACTGATTCGTGACTTTAAAAAAAGAACTGTGTTCTGGTGTTTGCAGAAAAGATGCATTACTGTTTTCTTTTTAATGTGGGACAGTACAGTGCGCCTCGGGTTATGCGGCGCATTATGCGTTAAATGTATGAATGCGCCTCTGTGGCGTTGCGACAGCAGCAGCAGCCTCAGCATCAGCATCAGCAGCAGGAGGAGGATGGAGAGGAGAAAATAAGCGCCAACGTTGTGTTGTCATTTTGGAGCCTATGGCTTGCCATATTTGGTAGGACTCTGAGGATGCGCAGATAACAAACAGGAGCCGATGTTTCCCCTTGGACGGACACAGTGAAGCGCTGCGGGGTGGCGCGCGAGAGTCTGCACGCGCGCGCATGCAAATAAATAAATAAAAGTCCTATTTACCTCAGTGTCGTAAATTTTGGTGATGAGGGAAAAAGAGTACTTCCTGGTCTCCCGTATATGTTGGATGGCGAGCTGAACCGCGGGTTCGATTCCCTGACTGATGCTGCTCATGAGGGCCGACTCGTTCATGGGCATGAGGACCATGATGGGCAAGTTCTCCCCGTCTCTGGTGAACCAGCTGTTGTCCTGTCCGTGTTTGGTGCGGTCGTTGCACACCTTGGCCAGAGCAGGGTGAAACAGCAGAACGGAGAGGAGCAGGCAGCCCACTGGGAGGTAAAGCTCCCAGCAGCTGCAGTCCCTCCGGGATTGAGCCATGCTGCCGCGAGAGGTGACCAAATTAAATCCCACGGTGCCCTCAAAGCTCAGACATCGCCGATTCAGACTCGATGCTCATTTGCAATTAAAAAAAAAATCCAGATTTGAACCAGAACCGGCGTGGGATCCTCAGCATCCCCTGCAGTGGACAAACTGCTCTCTTGAATATGTTTGGTTTGAAGATCTCCTAGAATATCCCAAGATCCAATCGATCTCCTACCAAAATGCCAAAAAAAAAAAGGAAAGGACCCCCTAAAAATGAAGCCCTTTAATCTGGACCACTCATCACAACATCTTCTCAATACTCCAGCAGGTAAACCAGACTCCCCTCCCTCCCCAGCAGGTGATGATAGCGATCACTCTTGCTGACAGTTCCTTTTTTATTCTTTATTTTAAAATTCCAAGTAAATTCCAAGCCACTGTCGAGCGCGGCGCCAAAAAAAAAAGGGAAAAAATAAATCAGGATGAGAGGAAGATGCGGAACTATAGATGAGTGGAAGTTAAAAGCTTGACCCGCTGAGGTCCGGTGCGTTGATGTCGAAAGGTTCTGCCTTGACAGCCTGCGGGAGCGGGATGCTCATCTCCGATGGTGCGTCAGAGAGGCGCTGGAGCCGATGCTGGCGCTCACCGTGCGCGCAAAAGGGAGCTCTGACTGTGGAGGAGGAGAGGAAACGAGTGAGGGAGGAGGAGGATGGAGGAGGAGGGGGGAGCTGCATAGGCTTTATGCAGGGCAGACTCAACCGAGGGGGGGTGATATACAGGATGGAGACGATGTTTCATATAACCGTGAAACTGGATTGTTAGAAATGTGCAGCTGTTGCAGTGTTGCAGCTTCCCCCCAGAAAATTGTTTTACCGAGAATTTTTATTTCATAGCGACTGAATGGATCAATTACAGGTCTGGTACATGGGAAACCAGGGTTTGTTTGCCATTGAGATGAGCTATATCCAATGTGGGTGTTTTGGCACAAGGGGGCCCTGGTCTGGGTCTCCCTGTGCCCGTCCCCAGCCCGGTTAAAGCTCGGGGTTGAGTCAGGAAGTAAAATTGTGAGAACGGTGAAAGCAATTCACTATGACAACCTTTAAGGACAGGAGTCTGCAAGATTCACATGTGGCTCTTTTATCTCTCCATATTTGCTCCTTGGCCAAACATAAAATAAGTTATGGGGACTGCTGACCCAGCCAAACAAATAAACAAAGCAGACAAACTAAGACTACCAAGGTCTAACCCATAACTAAAATAACAAAACCCAGCAGTGTAAGACTGCTGAGGACAAAGACAGGGAGAAGAACAAAAAAAGTTATTTGAGTTTTTGTCACAAGTAAAAAAAAAAAAAACATTTTGAGAGATGCTAGGTTCTTTTTATATTTTTGCTTTTATTCATGCCAAAAAATAAATATAATTCATGTTTATTATTTAAAAAAGAAGGTCATCCATGCAAATCCAAATTTCCTAGTGGCTAAAGTAAGACCATATGACTCCTTTTAGGTTTTGATCAGTAGAAAACGATCCCAAATGGCTTTTTTACTGTTAAAGGTTGCCGACGCCTGGTTAAGAGGATGTGCCAAATGGCGAACACCAATGAATAATTCTTATTAAAAGAATTAAATTCTAGTCATGTTTTCTCAAGCTAAGATTATTTTGCCATTACGAAATTTTCATAATAAGATTATTTTTGTCACAAAACAGGAAAAGATCTTTTCTTTTTTTTGAAACAAGAGTCCTTTTACTTTCTTGAGATTCAATTTTCCAGTAAAACACTTTAGCTACATTCACACCAACCTCTGCAACGCATGTTCAAGCGGCCACTTCCAATGAAAAGTACAAATAAACGCACGTTTCAGGCTTCTGTGTTCAAAGCTCTGATTCTACGTACTAGAGGTGTGTCTCTTTCCCCTCTCGTGATACATCGTTCACGAATCGATACATAAAAGATTCAACTAACTTTTTGGCGATACAATACAGTCTTATTTTTTTACTAAAAATGATACAATCTAGATATGTCTTGTTCTCATGCTACTCTAAGTTGTAAATAACTCCCACTGCCCCATTGATTTTTTAAAACGTATCTAATATCTTTTACATCCCTACTCCATACACACTAGTGTAGCATGTGTGGCACATTCAGGAACACGCTAAACATGTGTTTTTGTACGTGCTTTCCCCATATGGCATTCACACTGAACCGTTACTGCCTGATACTAGCGCATGTACTCACAGTTGGAAGAGGCTTGATGCAAAATGTCAAAGTGGTGCAAATCTTGCTGAAGTTTTTCTTTCACAGCTCTATTCCAATTTATGAAAAACAATTAATTTCACAATTTAGACATTTATTGAACACACTAAAACTACATTTTTTAAATCTTTAAAAATGTAACTGTTTAACGAGAACCAAAGCTCAGGACACGGCCAGTACCAATACCCTAACTCAGTACCCTAACCCTAGCCTGGTCTACGTCTGGTACCATGTCTTGAACCAGTACTGATCCACATCTGGCACCAACTGTCCAGTACCGGGTTAAGGCTGGGGTTAGGGCACCATTGCGGTCCATGTCCCGGTACTGGACCGGTATAGATTTGCAGCTCGGAGGTTGGGGAGCCTTGATTTTATTGGATGTCAAGAAACGACGAGTTGCGGACACTCAAAATGTCAGTTTTTGATGCGGAGGTGTCCTTTACCATGCGTCAATGTGATAACTGGAAGATGGAGAATGTGTTGCAATATGTTACCAGCACAAGATAACATCGGACCATTAATAACAAAAATATAAAATGATCAGGTGGGCCGGATATAATCACTCAGCGGGCCAAATCCGGCCCCCGGGCCTTGACTTTGACTCATATGACATACACCCTTCATTGAAAGGTTGCTCAAACACGAGTTTCTAGAACCATTTTTGTGTTCTACGTACCAAACACACGGCCAATGAATTCAGGTTGAACTTTGACCAATTAGACTCGTATATGGTAATACTGTACACTTTAATTCATGGAAGTGCCAACTGTTTGAAAATTGATTATGAAGGAGAAATTAATAATTGTGAATTTTATCCGACCGGAATTTTATGACTCCAAGTTATTAATATATCTGAACAGAGCTGAGAACAAAAAAGCCTGGAGCAAAATTTACGAGATTTGCACTTTTTCAATATTTTGCACCAACCCTAATCCAGCTGTAGGTGGTGGACATGAGCTAGTAAACAGTAGAAAAAGAAGAAGAAGCCCTTCCCTGCTTGTCCAGTGTGAACAACATGGGCTAAACACTCTTTCGTGAACTCGTGTCACACCCTTTCCTTTCTCATGCATAAATTACAACAGTAAAATGTTTTAACCAGTCAAAAATATATTTTTCTAAACTTAAATATATATTTTTAATAGCTAAATATTATTATTAATATTACGAAAGCATCAGCATTCATGTGTAGGACCTGTGTGGTACAGACCTGCCCTGTAATCCAACAGTACATGCTTCTCTGCTGGCATGAGCACACAGCTTATTACCTCTCTTTCCTCGGGGCAGGTTATATCCATACAGACTGCATATAAATTTTTATTCTCCTGCTTCATGTTAGCAGTTATTGCAAAACATTACAACCTTCAGCTAATAACACATGGACATGCTGGGAGACGTGTGTTTCAGATAATCATCATCACAGACAAAAAGATTCAAAGATGAGGCCAAGCAACCAGAGCAATTCAATTGTGTAACAATTCATCGGGATCATTGAGGTTTTTAATAACGGTGCGACGGCAAGTAGATGTATCTGCCTGATAGGAATAAAACACAAAGTTTATCTTTAGAGCTGAAAAATGATCCAATAGATACCCATACCCATTCTGATGAAAATTGTGTTTTCTGATGCATCCACTTACAGACAAATAGATCCATGTGTCTTCATTTTCCTCATCCGAACTGGTAACTAGCTCTGATACACATCCTGATACAATAGATGTCCCGATACATATCAAGACAAGACAATATTTCACTATTTTGAGATTTATCTGAATACTAATACATTTTTCTTCACAAAAATAAAACTGTAAAATCCATGGTATTCATTGATTGTAAAATTAGGCACTGCAACTGTACCGCATAAACAAGTTGCTTTAACCCAAACACATTCATGGTGCTTCTAATTTGGTGAATTAAGAAACATTTAATTGGAAAATAAATTTAAGAATAAACCACATATTTGCTTTTAAATAGCAATCTGCAGTATTTTAAATCAATATACGTATTGCCAAATAAAGTACTGCAATATTTCACTAAATCAATGTTTTCTTACACCCCTTTCAAGTGTTTAATCTGCAGAACATCAAGCCAACACCACCACAACTGACCTACACATACAGTACTCCTTTCTGTCTCTGCTGCCTCTCTCCAAATTATTATTTTTTTCTGTATGCTCGTCGTCAAAAAGGAAACTTCCTCAAAATTTGTAGTTTTTTATTGTTTATTTTTTATCGCGATGTGTCATCTTGGTTGTAACATATCTGAAAAAAGTTCAAATATTGCAGTGTTGTGAATGAACTGACCCTTTTAGATTCTTAAATCACAGGTCATGTATTACAAGGCCAAAGTCTCCACACACACTACACACAAAAGAAATAGCGACAGTGCTGGAGGCATTCTGAAATATCTGGGACTCTCCATTTCGCACCGTCTCACTGCATACAAAAGATTTTTTTATCATGTAAAATCTGCTGAATGGTCATCCTTGGTGTTTTAGATTAATAATAATCTTGAATCTGTCCTTTAAGATGAATATGTAGATATTTTAAATGTATAAGGAAGACAGTGTTTTACAAAATGTCGTTCATTTTTATTAAACGTGATGTTTTAGTTTTGATTATGCTGTTTTTAGCCAACATGGCAGTAGTTCATTGGAAATTCTTCTCTGACTTGTGGGTGGAACCACTGATGTGGAGTGAGCCGACCCCACTTCCCGTCACCCCTGTGTTTACACACTCTACAGCTAGCTTGTAGCCTCTCACAATCCCAGCCCAGCATTACCAGTGTAACGAAAATGTCGAGCAATCTCTGAGGTATCCAGCTCACAGTTTTGAGCCAGATACCAGTTTTGACAAAACAAAGACCCACATGGATCTAGTCAACCCTACAAATTGATGGATCACCGGAGCCGGAAGCTTGTGGCTTGTCCTAGTAGCTTCTACAAATCAACTCCAATCTCTTTATAGTTGCCTTTTTTCCCATCTGCACAATGATTTGAATAAATAAATACTTTAAAATGCTATTTTAAGCTTAATTTTCTTTAAACATGTCCCCCATCATAAGAAAAAAATCCTCAAGAGCATGTTAAAAACACCAAAAAGAGTCTTTAAAACAGCTGCATAGTGTATAAATATCTAAAATCACCTTAAATTCCTAATACAATTCTATATTCCCAAAGCTCTCTGTACTTCTCTTCTTCTTCTATGAGAAGTACAAATGAAGAAGAAGTAGGTCGAGCTGACATCTCATCTGTTTGTTTAGCACAATACAGCATTCTCAAGAGTTGGAGCGAGCTCATTCTTTTCACAAAGAGGCTCTTTCCTTTCTACTTCTAGACTATTAAGGAAAATACAAATTATATGTTCAATATGTGTCAGTAACATTGCACGGCAGGGCATTTAGATTTGAAAATATTAAGGGTAAAAATAAAACACTATCATGTTTTTTTTTTAATTGAAAAGTGCTTTTATTCTAATTTAGGAACAGTCAGAGGGTCAACCATGTAATATAATAGTTTGTTTACCCATAGAACGAGGTCAAATTTGACAACCCGTTTTTTTTTTGTTTTTTTTTAAAGGAATTTTTTACATTTTATTTATTCTTCTTTTTTTTGGCTGTGGTTATAGCTAACCAACATAACATAAAGGAAAAAAAGTACTGTCAAAGAAACTTTAAAAGCCCTCTATACAAAATTGTTTCAAGTTCCCAATAAAATTACCCATTAAAGGGGACCTAAAGGGAGATCATAGTAAAAAAACAAAACAAAAAAAAAATGAAAGAAAAAAAGTTTTTGTGATTACTATCTGGTGCACACCATAACCGGTGCTCACCAGATAGTAACCAGAACATTTATTTTTTTCTTAGGAAAAAAACACAGTTACTGGTGCTCACCAGATACTATCTGATGCTCACTAGATAGTATCTGGTGCTCACCAGATAGTAATTGCTGCTCACCAGATAGTATCTAGAGGGCATCAGAATCTATCTGGTGAGCACCAGTAAGCAGAATATATATATATATTAACTTCATTTTATTTTTTACTCTGATGTCCCTTTAAGGACTCTCTAGCCCATTCCATTGTATGCCTTGAATTATTAATTAAGCTTTCACTCACAGATCAGCTTGTCTTCAAAGTATAAGATGTCGAACCAACACAAAATCGCTAATAGGAACAATGTGAAGGTATGTGTTGAACAAATCCAGCTGGAATATTCAGATTGAAACATCTCAGCCAAAACATAAACATAAAGAAAAAAAACAAACGGACTGCGTATGTTGGTTTGACCATGAAACACATTTGGTTTTGAATTACTGGCTTCACAAGAACGGGTGAAGTTGTGTGCCGCTTCTCACAAAAAAAGAGGAGGGGAAAAAAAGCCATCTCTCTTGTAGCACAGTGACTCACAAATGGATTACTGAGAACACACATGCACACCCACACAGACAAACACCCACAGATGGCTGTTTCAATCCCTGCTCAACAGAGACGATTGTGAACGCCTGAAGGCATCCCTCTCCAAAACTCTGACAACAAGCCACAAAATGCTCCGTTAATTCTAAATGCCAAGTTTTTTTTTTTTAACAGGATAAATGAAAAACAATTTTTCCATAATTCACAGCTTGCCGGGTTTTGCCTATCAACGCAAAATCAATGTATATATTGACTAAACTGTTATTCAGAATAAGTTAAATCTAACAGGTAATTATTTAATTTGATGTAAGACTTGTGGAAATATATTTAAGAATTTGGGTCAGTTTAGCCATTTCTAATACTAAAAAACAGAGAAGCTGCAAGATTACTTCAAGATTCAAGATAACTTTATGAATCCCACAGGGAGAAATTCTTGTTCATAATATCAAGTCAAGTTTGTTAGGAATTGTCACCCTCAGCGACCTCTTTAAATAAAAAGTCAGTAAATGCTCGTAAACGTTTGTTTTGGGCTTCTGCGTTCAAAACTCTCACCTTCACGTATAGCTACTTAAGTGTTTACGGCCATTGATTGTTAAATTTGTGCTTTAGGCATCGTCGTTTAAAATAGGGCTTGGGTAATAAAATCAATTAATTGATCCGAATCAATTTAATCTTAATATATCAATAATTGATCCTTAAAAATAGAGCTCAATCTAACACATGAAGCTTAAGTCCACTAGCTTGATGCTAACTTATAATAGGATTTCCATTATGAAAGCTAATGCTAACACTCAGTCGACCTAAATTAAATGAGCCTTTTTATTTACTCACATGCATGACTTTTCCAAACTCTTTGTAAGGAAATATTTTTTAAAGTAACCATTTGTGGTCCAAAACAGTTTTTTTGCTTACACATTCTTCTGGAATAAGCAGTAATGCAATAGCGTGATCGCCACCAAGTGGCCAAACTGAAACGGCGAAAGGAGAGACAGAACAAATCGTTGGAGCTTCAATGAAACACTGTATGCTATTAACAATCTCAATATAATTTCACTAATACATTTTAAAGTATGTGAACTGTATTAGATTAAAATGAAATTGTTAGTAATATCCAGCGTTTGTTTAAAACTCTCGCATTCACATGTAGCTACGCAGGTTTTGCGACCATTTTTGGGATCTTAGTACAAAACGCACCATCATCCAAGACACTGAAAGTTAAAATGTGTTTCAGACTTCTGGGTTCAAAACTCTCACGTTCACATGTAGCTACTCAAGTTTTTTGACCATTTTTGGGCTCTTGGTGGCTGGATTTGGTGGGGTCGTATTTATGCTGTCCTTTTCATTCACAGAAGCCAACTGTTTGAAAATGGATCATGTGGCCTGCCAGAATTGTTTGACACCAAGTTTTTCATCTATCAGAATAGAGCTGTGAAAGAAAAATGTGCATTAAATAAGAAATCAAACTAAAGAGATAACAGTAAAAATGAGTTTAATTGACATATGCTAATAGATGTTTGCTAATAGATGCTAATAGACACTAATAGATGTTTGCCAATAGATGCTAATAGACACTAATAGATGTTTGCCAATAGATGCTAATAGATGCTAATAGATGTTTTCTATGGAACCCAGAACTAACAATTATTTTTGACTTATTGAATTTGTGCTAGTCATTAAATATTTCTGAAGTAAATTTATATTCATTGATTTGTTAGCACATTGACACTTCTTTCAAAATGACATAAGATCTTTTAAGAAGCTAAGCAAAATGTTTTTAAGTATAAACAATATTCATTTGATGCTTCAGTTGTTTGTTAGTAATACTGCCGTATCAATTTCAAAGCAAATTTCCTCGCAACCAATCACGAAGAGGGATAAAAATAGGTTTTTGCCCACAAAAAAATTAATTCAATTAAGTTACTTTTTTTAAAATAAAAAAAAAGACGTTTCCAGTCCCACAGTGTCAAAAAACCATCCCTCTGAGATGATCGCTGCCTTCTGATTAACACTCAGAAGAGAAAATATTGAATGACCTGCTGTCTTTGGTCGGGTCAGAAGAGGCTATCGCATGCTTTTTAACTCCCAAAGTGAATCAAGAACTCGAAACAAAAAGAAGGCCAGTAAAAGTAGTTTAAAAGAGCCGTAGCTGTGATGTGGGAGGATGTTATTTTGATTGCTGCTCAGTCCTGGTAATAGCAAGTGACTTACATAATCATCTTTAGAATAAGAATGCTCCAAACGTCATCTACAGCAAATCTGCCCCCCAGTGAGGCACATCCGTTTAACAGCAATTTCACAGGCCTGGAGGTTAACGGGAACTAAACTGTTCATGTTACAAATGTATTTGTCTAAAATGTAACTTCACTGGTATTATTTTTGAATAAAATAGAAAAATAAATAAATGGATATATAAAAAAAATCTCTAAAGCTCTGATTAATAAAAGTCAGTTTGAGTGTTTGAGTGAACCATGTATTAAAACTTTGAACATCTGTGCTTATACAAATAAGACTTTTCCCCGCCCTCATAATTCCAAGCCAGTGACTGAAGAGATATTTAGATAATTTGGTCTGAAGCAGAAAAGTCCAGTCTAAATATAAACTAAATGCAAGGTTCAGGACTGATAAAGCGGACTCGATCCAGACTAATAAACTTTTCCATTCTGAAAACATCCATCCATCCATTTTCTGAACCCGTTTTATGTGACTGCTAAAGCCTAACTCAGCTACTGTTGGACGAACTGCTCGCCAGCTGGCCACAATCACACACCCATAGACAATCCCACCCTGGGACAATTTAGAGCAGGGGTCACCAACCTGGTGCTGGTGCCCCCAAGGGCCCCACAAGGGGCCCGCAGGTCTCCTCTAAAAATAGCACAACTCACTTGAGGGCTATGTATAAAACTACATTTAATTCTGTTGCTATTTCTTTTAATTACACTTGCATTTACATTACAAAATTAAAATGTCTTAAAGTATGTTGATGATACATGAACTTTAGAGAAGTTTAAATGACCTAGTCCATTTCAAAGATCAATAATTTTGTTAAAAATGCTGCAAATTTGGTTATTAGATCAAAATGTGACAAGATTTGTTTAAAAATGTATAAGTTAATTTTTCTTTACCATTACATAATCGATAAACATGTAACAACATAGTGAAAATGGGACTTTTGACCATGAAATGTGTGATTTAAGTGATCATCTGAAAATGTAACAATTACTGAGATGAATAAAGTGCTGAAATTTTGATATTTGTTTCCTAGTTGTTGTCATTGTTGGTAATTATGGCAAGAAATCAGTGTCTTCACATAGAGAAGTATGATTATTCGTTAGTAATAATGTATAACTAAAGGCAAACCAAGTACATTTTTATTTCAAAATGGTAGCCCTTTGTATGACTCAGTACCCATGAAGTAGCCCTCAGTTTCAAAAAGTTTGGTGACCCCCGATTTAGAGAAACCAATTCACCTATGAAGCACGTTTTTGGACTGTGGAAGGAAACTAGAGTCTCCAGAGAAATAAAACATGGATGCACAGAGAGAACAGGTTCCAGTTGGGACTTCTTGATGCATCCCTGAATACTCCTTCAGATTTAAAAAAACTATCAAGTATGTAAAGCACAGAATGACCTCAAGTAGTCTCAGTTCTGCTCCACACTCTACCTCAAGTGCTCTGTCAGTTCATTAATGACATTCTTTCTATTGTACCTGAGTCTTTTATTAGCAGACGCAACTCCACAGTTCCCTCATATGATTCTTCATTGAAAACCTCTGTACAAAATGTGATTCATATTACTGAAATGATGTAAGAATGTTTTCTAAAGATAATCAATAAGCACTCTATTTTGTGACCTGACAATCTGCACTTGATCTGATAAAGACCGGATTATGGCAACTATGCACAAGATTTTGTCTTGTATCATTCTATTATTTTAATGCTGCACTTCTTGCAGCTGATTACCTGGATCCGGTGGGTTCATTAAATCAAAATAAGGAGATATCCAAATCAGATAATCAACTGAAAGCAGTAAAGAGAGAACTGGAATACATGCTGGGTTGTAGATCCCAATCCTGTACTGTACTAGTGATTACTGTGTGGTTTACAAGCAACAACCACCAGTTCATTCTCTGAAACTCTCACCCTCCTGTCCATTTTACTACATTATGTTTGGTTATTTTAAATGATTAACCGTTTTTTAATTAATCTAACAGAAAGTGAATGATTTCTATGTTATATTTAACATTTTGCTTTTACCATACAGGGTCTCCTGTGACGCCTTCACTGCTGCAAATAATATTCAACATCAGCTTTCTAATCTTTGCAATCAGTATAGGGCATTCAGGATTTACTTTATGATGCAGGTTTAAGTACTGACAATGTCAATGTGTTGGATGTGTTTTAGTTGTCGGATGTCAGATTGTCAGCTTGATAATTAGAGCCTGAGGGGGCAAAAGAGCCAGAAAAAAAAAGAGCTTGTAAGAAAGCTAGCATCACAGTACAACACATTAGCCCTTCAAACTATTAATAAATTGTGTCACTCTAATTAGTGGGTATGAGTAGATATATTCACAAAAAGCCAGCATGGTATACTGTACTGACTTGTACAGATACTTCACAGGCATATAAACACAGTAAAAAGATTCTCAGATGTTGTGTTTTTGTGGCTTTTCTGCAACAGGAGATATTACTATAAGCTTCCCAATGTGTTTTCAGTATAAAGGGGGCTAAAATCATATAAAATACTATAAAATATGAACATTTTACAAAGACTATTTATAAATCAACCATGTTGTGATGGTGAAACTTGGGTAATCTATATAAAAATAAATGTACTTACTATATTATTCGCACAATAGGGTGCACTCAAATATAAGGCGTACTGTCAATGAGTGGTCACCAAAATATAAGGGGCATTAAGCAGACAGAAGAGTCAGAGATAAGTCCGTCAGATTAAATTAACTGTGTTCACAGTAACACAGTCATGCTACAAGTTACCCATGTTAAAAATGTTAGCCACGTTAGCATTATAGCAAAACCTGTAACTCCCAACCTTGTTCACAACATGTAAAAAACAGACTGATACCGCTAAAACAAATGTTACTGTGACTGGGCTAACTCCGAACGTTGTTAATAACAGGTAAAAAAAGAAAAAAATGGCACATGTTAGCCACGTATAAAGCACTAGCCATGTTAGCATAATAACAAAACCTGTAACTCCCAATAATAATAATAATAATACATTTTATTTGTTTGGCGCCTTTCTTGGAACCCAAGGTCGCCGTACATAAAATAAACAACAACAAATAATAAAACAACATTAAAATTTACAATAAAATATGCACTTGTTGACAAACAATGCAATCAAAATTATGGGTGGAGATAGGCAAGATGAAAAAGATGAGTTTTCAGTTCCTTGGAGAAATGTGGGAGCCAACCCTGTTTGCAACATGTGCAAAAAACAGGCTAAAACAGACGTGACTGTAATAACGCACATTACGGGGCGGCCGTGGTGCAGTGGTAGGGCGGTCGACTCCTGATCAGAAGTGAGCGGGTTCGATTCCCGCCTTGCCCGACCATGAGTCGAAGTGTCCTTGGGCAAGACACTGAACCCCGAGTTGCCTCTGGTGGGAGGTTGGCGCCAGTGTTCGGCAGCGGAGCCACCACCAGTGTGTGAATGTGTGCGTGAATGGGTGAATGGGTCTGTGACTGTGAAGCGCTTTGGGCCCTCGAAGGAGGGTAGAAAGCGCTATACAAGTATACGCCATTTAACGCTAACACCCAACTTTTTTAATAACATGTAAAAAAGAGAAAAAAATAAATGCTACATGTTAGCCATGTTAGAAGCGCTAGCCGCATTAGCATAATAAAAAAACCTGTAACTTCCAATCTTGTTTGTAACATGTGAAAAACAAACTGATAACGCTAAAACAAACGTTACCCTGAACATGCTAATTTCCAACTTTTTTTAGTAACAAATCAAAAAAGAAAAGATGCCACATTAGCGTAATAGCAAAACCTCTAACTTCCAATCTTGTTTGTAACATGTTTAAAAACAAACGGATACTGCTAAAATGAACGTTACTGTGATCACAGTAATTCTCTACTTTGTTAGTAACGCATAAAAAAACAGATGCCACATGTTAGCCATGTCAGGAGCGCTAGCCACGTTAGCATAATGACAAAATCTGTGACTCCCAATCTTGTTTGCAACATGTAAAAAAACTGTCTAAAACAAAAATCACTGTGAATACGCTAACACACAACTTTTTTAGTAACAAGTAAAATATGAAAAAAAATCCTACATGTTAGCTGTGTTAGAAATACTAACCACAATAACGTAATAACAAAACCTGTAACTTTCAGTCTTGTTTGTAAAAAAAAAAACTGATAGTTCTAAGATGAACATTACTGTGACCATGCTAATTCCCAACTTTATCATTAACAAGTTAAAAACAAAAACATAGTCTGGCATCACTGCATGTTAGCATTCTAACAAAAACGCACAAATCAAATATTTTAACAGAGCACTACAAATTGTACAATCAGAACTAACCCATAAGGCACTCCACATTATAAGGCAGGCTGTCATTTTTTATATATATTACAACTTTCAAGTATGCTTTATATTGAGGATAATATTACACATTTTTTTCTAATGACAAACACTGCGAATGCAATGCATTGTGGTCTATATTTGGCATAGTGAGCATCGATACATGTTGGTTTTTCGCAGGGCCCTCTGGGTAATTTCCAAGGCACTGGATTGTGGAAATGTAGATTCTGACACCTGAGTAAAATGGCAAACGCACAATATAGTGAGTATTCAGGGAATTCTGACACAATAGACTTTATCTCATCATTTACGGAGGGAGACATTGACAGTCTTTTATTCTCAACCCATCTGGGTTAGATAATAAGATTCTCAATATTCAATTGGATGACAAAGCCATACATTTATATGCAACACGTCCAAATATAGCACATTAAAAATAATAGAAAATAGAAAACCAAACCACAAATAATTATTTAATGAAAAAAAATCAGTCACATTTTGATTATTTTGTTATTTTAAAGATAGAGAAAAAAGACAATTTATCCAAAAATAAAAATGTACCATAAAGAATTAAAAGAGAACCATTAAGAACAACGTGTACAGCTTTATAACAGACTGAATGCTGTTTGAGCACATTATGCACAACAGGGAACATCCAAAAATATTTTTGGAGGCAAATCGCTTAACAAATGATGGCCATGAAAGATAGATGAGAAAGTCAGTGCTTCATTTATATTTGATAGCTGAGCTTAAGATGCATTACCCAACCAACACAAGCCCCATATTGTCATCCCAGAAATAATGAGCTTGAATCAGTGATGGTGGAGATGTGCATCAGTGTGTTGTGTGGGTGCACTCTATCTATTGTGTGGGGTGAAACACCCTATTTATGATGTCAATTGGTGACTTTTGTTCCTAATATCGTTAAAAAAATATATAACTGATTGAAATACTTTAGCATGGATATTGCAGTGTCCTCTGAATGCCAACAGTATGTGTAAGTAAATAATGTCGGACAGCTCCCAAGCAGTGCAGTCTCACAGTGTGACAGGTGGACAGCTGTTGTCTCTTCTGCCTCATTCTTTCTGGTGCTAAAAAGAGAAGGGTCAGAGGAAGGTTTAACAGTGGGGACAACTGATTCATACATGAGAAACAACACCCTGAGCACCGCCATGCAAATAAAACACTATCTGCCACAATGCATCTAAAATAAAATTGTTTTTAAGGATTTAAGTCGCACTCTGATTATGTTTTGATCTATAGATAAAACATTCCTAGTGCTCTTTTAATTATGATTATACCGTTTTTAGTAGGGCTGGGTTGATAAAATTGATTGATTTTAATCAATCTAAGCTAAATAGATAATTAATCAGTCCATAAAAACAGAGATTGATCTAGCACAATGCATACTTAAGCTTACTTTAAGTATATCTACAAATGCAACTACTGTGTTTATTTATATTTATTGTTTGTGTGTTTGTATATATGTGGACTGGGCTGAAAATTTGTTCGTTTTTCACTTTTTTTTCAGATTAAAAGAAGTTTTTACTATAAAAATCCAGAAAGAGTTGCTTTGTGCTGTAACCAGGAGGTGAGGACCACTGCGGAGTGCATCAGCTAGAAAAGCTTTCTGTGACTTTTGTCAAGATAGATGAAAAGCTGTCACAGTCTGCAATCTCAGTGGTGCAGGGGAGTTGTAGAAGCCTAGGCCAACCGTCTGAGAGTTGGTTTAAAGAAACAGCTGGAATTTACCATGAAAGAGCCTTTTGTTCCTTTGACCTGCCATGTTCCTACCAGATAAAATATATATATATATATATATATATATATATATATATATATATATATATATATATATATATATATATATATATATATATATATATAAAAGGAGCACAATCATGTCGTTGTAAAGATTTTTCCATTTAGTCTGAATCATCTGAAGAGCTCGTTTATGATTTAATGTTGTGGAATTTCTTTAAATTTTACAAAACCACATTATTATAACAATGTGAGGAGCTCAAACTGCCTAAGTTAATCAGGTATAGTTGCAACAGAAGGCAGGATAAAACTAATCCTGGCCATGAAAGACCTGCAGATAGAATAAAACACGACCTACATTTTGTTCCAATTTATTTATAAACTTGTAGCATCCCTTTTGCGCACTAAAATGTCCACCACAATTCGATTCTGAAGGGATTTTTATTTTGGAAAACTACTGGATTCTCCGCATCACATTCAATACATCCTTGATGCATGTCAAGTCGTTCAATCGCAAGTCGAAAATATATCTTAAACCGGCTGCACCGTCCAATAAATTGAAAACAAAAAACAAATGTATTTGAAAAGTTTCTTTGTTGTGGAGAAAAGATTTAGAGATTAAACAAAAGACGAAGCCTTCGACTTCACAATAAAAGAAATAGACTAAAACCAGGAGTCTTTCCTCCAAATATGGATTTATAGTGACAGCTGCTCCCTCACACCATAGTGATAATCTATTTTGTTCAGCAACTGGCTAATGTTTCAAGGATGTTGCTAATAAAGTTGCTCAAATACTGGATTCACATTTGTGCTTATATATGAAAATACAAATTTGAGTGACTTTGTTTTGTATTTATTCTTTAAAAGTCAGACGAGGCTGAAGTTGGCCTTTAGCTTTTAGATTGACAGTTGTGGGTTTAGAGAAAATCTATATCACATTTTAATGGTTTCCATATTACAACAACGTGTAATATGGAAATGTTAGCAATTAAATCTGCTGCGGATAACGTAAACAGGTTGAAGACAAACGTTACCCTTAAACGTTGGGGGAAAATAAGATACTTCAGCTTCGAACAGGCCGATCTGTGAAAAGATTGTCTGACATTTAATGTGTCCGTGGTCTAATAAGGTTGAGTACCACTGGTCTGGTGAACTGCTTACTCAACCGACTTCTTTCTCTTTGGACATTTCACAAAGTCTAATAGGCTTGATGAAGCTTGGGCAGTGAAAGCAGAGTTAGACAGTTGGAGGGGCTCCTCCTCCACATGTCTACAGGGTCATTACCGGTAAACAGACTCAATGAGCACAGTCCTATACGAACCATTTTCATAATGCGTTTGCTCACCTGTCACTTTGTGTCTCTGAAGTGGATGTCTATAGAGGGAAGTGTGAGAGCTGTAGTTGTGTTCCAACAGGGAAAAGAAGGAGTTGTGCATTTTTATGTCCCCTCAATAAATGACCTTTTTTGTGTGGACACAAATGAACATTATGTGCTTTAGTCAAAAGTTGTCGTATTTTTTGTGTTTTTGACAAAAACACTCCAAACATAAAAGCACTTGTCATTTTGAGATCTCAAAGACTGTTTCAGAGGTAGAGTGAACCAGTCCACTCCACATCGCCACTCTTTTTTAATGTGCATTACAGCTTCTGCAATGCACTTCTGTAGCACATAATATTCAGCATCATACATTATATGTAGTTAATGTCCTGCAAAGTTTTATTTTACTTTTGTGAAACAAAGTTTATCATATATATATAATATACACATATATATATAATATATATGTAATATAATTTATACATATATATATATTATTCAATGCCGTACCAGACAAAGTTTCACATTTTTAAAATTATGAATTAAGAATTATTTGAATAATAATACATTTTTCTTAAAAGTAAAATTGTAAAACCCATGTTATTTAAGAGCATTAAACTGTATTTGATAAACAAGTTCCTTTTACCCAGGCAAATAAACGGTGCTTTAGTATTTTTGGTAATGTTTTTTTATGGTGATAATTTGTGAAATATTTCAATGCAAAACAAAAGTAAAGCTGAACTACAACTTTGCTTTTTAAATAGTTATATATATATATATATATATATATACAGTATATATTCTAAACCATCCATGTTTTAGTCACCAGAACACTTTGGAATCATAAATAGTACTTGTGAAATGCTCGTATTTAATAGGTTTTTACTTCATGAAATTGGTGACGTCATATTTGCCATTTAAAAAAGTAGTGAGCGTGGAATGATAGTCCCGCACCATATTGTTTTATAGTAGTTAGAGATTAGGGATGGAATTTGGACACAATCTTATTTGTAATCCACCTCACTATTCGAACTCCTTAATATGTTAGAAACACACACACAAAAAAAACAGTTTGAAATGTTAGCTGGGTTACACCTGGTTCAAACTGGACATGGAAGTGCCGCGAAACGGCGCGAAACGGTAGCCTCTTCCATTCGGTGCCCTTGTTAACCTATGGTGTGATTCACATCGGGCGCAGAGCGCCGCGGTCCTCCGCTGAAGGCTCTCGCTGTGCAGTTGAACGTTTCAGCGTCTCATCTCTTTTGTGCGCAAGCTGTGAATTCTTGCAGGGAGTTACATAAAGAGGCATGAGAAAATCCGGTTTATTTTCAAAACATAACCAATTTTTCGCAATACCTCTTATTTTATTAACCTTTATTTAACCAGGAAGTCCCACTGAGATTAAGAAATCTCTTTAACACAATGACAAGCTGACCCACTAGATCTGCTCACTGGAGTTAAAATTCTGAGTAAAAAGATGCGTTTTTAAAAGTGACTTAAAATCAGTATTGAAATATCGATATTCAGAATACCTGCCACTTTCAACCTTGTTTGCAACATGTAAAAGCAAAAGCTGATACAGCTAAGACAAACGTTCCTTTGACTTAGCTGACTCCCAACTTTGTTAATAACTTGCAAAAGCAAAACAATACTACACGGCTACACGTTAGCCACAATAGCATGTTCACAATAGCACCTAACCAAACGTTTTGACAAGAGATCCGTGTATCTCTCAAAATCAACACAACCAGATTTAATCCATTTATATGGGGCTCTAGACAAGTATATATATATATATATATATATATATATATATATATATATATATATATATATATATACTTTTTTTAAATGGCAGACAATTGACAGTTTTTTCATTGAATAAAATTCCTTTCTTTAAAATAATTAAAGAAAGGAGCTTATTTAGTGTTGACTGTATAGGTGATTATTTGATTAATGTTTTACCCACAGACACTTTAATTCTCAGGAACAATGCCTGCTATCCTACCTGCTTCCTTTGTATTACTGCCTAGTGAAACTCTCATCCAGGTTTCTGTTCAGTCTGATCCTGATCCCAGTTCTTTCCAAGCATTTCCTCTCTCCGCCTTTCTGTGGCGCTCCTCCGTCTCACTTCCACACCATCCAGGTTTTTCGGGGCTCACTGCCAAAGCCTCCTTCAGCCATCTGTTAACCTGCTTCACCACTAGTATCTGTACAGCAGGATGTGCCCATGTGAGCCTCCACCCTTCCTCTGGCTCATTGCACTGCTGTGATTCTTAATCAGAGACTCGTGGCTAAATTTAGATTCAGCATTTGTTTAATAATAAATACAGTTAAAAAATTTTTGCCTTGAGCAGCATTATTAATTCTAATATATAGTGATCATGTTGTCTCATCATTAGCATCCCTAAAATAGCCTTATTTATGATTGATTTTTCAAAACATTGAATCACAATACATTGGTATTTTGTTTTATGTAATGTAAGGATATAATTTTGTAAAAATTATTTAGAAAAAGACTTTAAAAATCTGTAAAAAATCAACTTTGCCTTCATATTAACATAGGACACTATTTATTTACTTATTTATTTATTTGTTTGTTGTGCTTTTTGGTTTAATTTCATAATTTTTTATCCAATCTTATTTGTTTTATTTATTTATTGCATTTCTTTATTTTATTTGTCTATTTATTTATTTTTTTAACTTGTCCTGTCCAACAGCTGAGCCAACAGATGTGGGCTGAGAGCTTCTTGTGTTGGGCAGATTTTTCTGTCACAACAGGAGTTTGAGTATAAACCCCTGTTGTTAATGCTAAACTTTATTCATATTGATTATGTATTTTTTTTTTTGTTTGTTTATTTGTTTTTTAGTTTCACTGGAAGGAAAATAAGGGTGGGGTGTTAGAGAAGAAGAGAAAGAAGAAGATGGCAACAGAGGAAAGCAACATCATAAAACATCCAGGTTTAAATGGCAAACTAGAATGGGCGGGGCCTGTATACACACACACTCTGTAGTTACACAAACACCTATTGGCCAAAATAGTCTCTACATTTAAACTAGTCATAATGTACACAATACAACTGTAACTGCAGCTCACACACTTAATCATACAAACCGACACAAATAACTCATTTCATTCTGTCACACAAACTATTAGTGCTAAGGTGAGCTGACACCTTTGCTCAGGTGAGTGTTTATGTTTCGCTGAAGTGGATGATGGCGGAATGTACACAGAGGAAAAGCGCCCAGCCATCCCCACGCCAAGACCCCCCACCAGGGCAGCTGCTGTAACCCGGACCCCCCAACACCCGCCATGGAGCTGCGGAGAGAGACCGCCCGTCGGGCAATCCTGCCAAGCACCCAGACCAGGGCATGCAGGACCGCCGCAGAGGCCCCCCACACCCAAGAGCAGGAAGGCACAGCAACATAGAGAGTACAGTCCCCAGCCCAGCCACAGGAGCAGCGCCTCCCACCGCGCCAGGGGGACCAAAGCACAACGCCACCCCCAGAGAGCCCCCCAACCCCAGAAGAGCAGCCCACCACCACCCATCAGCGGCGATCATCACCCCGCCCCACTCCGGGTGCCCCCCAAGGGAAACCCACCCCCATGCTCCAGACACCGCCCGCCCCCACCGCGAGAGGTCCAGGGGGGAGCAAGGCAGGAGCCGCCCACCCACGCCGAGGAGAAGGGAACCCAAGAGAAGCGGAGGCCCCAAGGAGTGATGTAAACAAGGCCCGACCAGGCACACCCACTGATGGAGTTAAGGAGAGGACTAGTTCTCGAGAGCAAGGACCGGACTCCGCACCACCGAGACCTGGACACCCCCAGGCTCCGATGTAGTTTGGTCCCCTGCTAGATCTTAAATCTCGGGGATCCCACTCCCGGCGTAGAGAGGAGACCACCGGGCCCAGGAGAAGAAAAAAGAAAGATCCACCTTCCTTGTGTGATGTGTGCGTGTTTGTTTGTTAGAGTGTATATTTTGAGGTGTTAGAGTTGTGTGTATTAAAGGGTGCAGTTAAAATTGGTGAGTAGGGCATTGACAGGACGTCTATTTATTTATTTCTGCTTTTAACTCTTTTTTTTTGCCACTGGTAAATGCTGCTGCCATAAGTGAAAAAACAAGCAAAAATTCCCTAATTTTCTTTAGGAAAAAACTGTTCTCTAGGTTTTAAATATTGATAATAGTTCTACTAATATTAATGATACAGAAGAACAGTCGTTTGTTTGCAGATGATAACAGCTGTAAGCTTGATGGTAGCTGTTGCTTTGTTACATTCAATGTAAAAATAACTAATTCAGGCGCAACTTCATGTATTAAAAACAACTGTACTATATGATATATTTATATTAACTTCTTTTTTTGTGTAGCTCATAATTTTGTTTATTCGTGAATCTTGCACACTGGCTATGTAAGCATGCTAAAGCTATTTGTTTTTAACAACAAAAAAAAGACACTCATTTTACATTTGAACTTCTATAGTTGTTGCACAAAAACTCCATCTATCGCCGTCAGCTCAACACCTCAAAACATTAAGGAGCGGAGGGGGTGGATCATACTACAAAGATGCACCCAGCAAAGCTTTCTGAGGTTAGCGACCATGAGCAATTAGTTTGTAATCTAACAGTGAGACTCATCTGCTTCCTCATTCTCTGCTGAGAGATTTGTGGAGCCCTGCAGTGCTGAGTCTTATCGATCGGCACACTGGAAAGGCCAGTTTGTTGAATCACTGATGGAGCATCTCTGCAATTCGGCATTCCCTGGAACTTTTCCTTGGTATTGTCTGCTTTCCAAAGAGAGTGGTAGTTACCGGTAGATTATCTGGCAGTTATGTCTTAGTCTGAATTTTATATGCACACAAAAACAGTTAAATTGTGACTAATTTTTGTCTGAATTCCCCTCCAACCACTATATAGTGCATTCGCCATTTTCTAGTGCTGTCCAAATCTATTAAGTCCAAAACTTGAAATTTCCCAGAAGTCATTGCGGAAAACTAGCGTGCATCAATGCTCATTAGATTAGCGAATATAGACCACAATGCATTGCGGTTGAACAATTTCGAACGAAAAAAAACGTGTTTAATGTAATATCTGAATAAACCATCCACTATCAGAACACAGTGGAGTCATAAATAAACGTTGTGAAATGTTCATATTTATTCAATTTTCCCTTCGTGAAATCGGTGACGCCATATCTAGTGTTTAGAAAAACGAAAGAAAAGTAGTGAGCATGGTGTCTGAATTACCTTTAAAGTCCAGGGAACTAAATGGTTTTTTAGGTGTTGGGGTGGGAATTTGGACACAACCTAAGGGGTTTAGGGGAGAAAAATAATAACCATAATGGACCTGAAAGCTAGTTCTGTGTCAGGGGTGGAGCTACAGCAGGGTAAGGGGAGACAGCTGTCCCCCCTGGCAAATATCTTTGTCCCCCAATTTTTTAGTCAATACTAGTCTCAATTTAAGCTTCTTTAAGCATTGCCGAGATAACAAAAGTAATATTTTCAAATTAAATGAACCCATAGAGGAGCCAAAATTTAAGGAAAAGACATAATTTACTCTTTAGAAAAACTGTTCCGAACAAACCTGCATATGTCCGACTATTCTGCACTGTGGTTAGAGATCCACTGAATCAGCTGCTAAGTTGCCATGAATTTTCCGGCAGATGAAATTAGTTCAAAACCTTAAAATGTTTTTGATTTAAAGTACTAAAGACACTGACATTCCTTTTGACAGTGTATGATGAAATTGAATTTTTGCCCTCCCTTGAGGAGCTATTTCACTTAGGGGGGTTAGCGATGCGGGTCAAATGAACAGATCCCTTGCTGTCTGGGTGTAGTGATGTGTGAATTAAACGCTTCATCACTTTACAGAAGCTGTGTCAGCTGTGAATGCTAATTGTGACGCTCTATCACATTTAGAATATACACATGGGCTTGCAAAAGTGTTGCATTTGTGTCCAAATATAAAACAAGCCACTTACTAACTTACCCTGGCCCTGGAGTTGTAAAAATACATTCTCCTGGGCTGAATCACAACACTTAAGGCCTTGGATACAGATAAAAAAGCAAAAAAAAAAACAAAAGTAAAATGGTGCAGGTAGCATCCACGTTCAATGCTCAATGATCTTAAATCTGGCTAATGCTCTTTTATGAAAGAAAAGAATGAAAAAAAATGTTAGAAGAATTGTTTCAATGGAATTTATCATGACGTCTTTAATCAGAAACAGCTACTCTGGCAAAGAAAATTCACCTTTTAGGGTTCATTGAAAAGAACTTGACAAAGATGGGGGCTTGTCCGGGATCTGAACACATAGATGTAGAATAGGGCTGGGTTGAAAAAAAAAATTGATTTATCGATTTGAATCGATTTAGCCTAATAGATCAATAATCGATTCACAAAAGATAGAAATCGATTTAGCACACAAAGCTAAAGTCTGCTAGCTTGATGCTAATGTTCAATAGAATTTCCCATAGGACGGCTAATGCTAACGCTCGGATGACCAAAAAAATGCATTGCTGACTAAACATCTTTATTTACTTACAGACATTAATTTTCCAAACTCTTTTGAGGAATTCATTTGTAAAGTAACTATTTGTGATCTAAAACTTTGTTTGTTCCCTCATACTGTTGTCTTCTTCTTGAAGTAAGTGTACTTCTATAGTGCGATCGCCACCTAGTGGCCAAACTGTAACATCCACCAGGAGAAGCAGAACAATTTTTACAATGTTAATGATCTAAATGTTTTTGTTAGAACTTCTCCTTTAGAGAATCCATGTAACCCTGTATGATGTTAACAATATTATTATTTCACTGATACATTTTACAATATGTGAACTGTATCAGATTAATATAAATATTTTCAAATTAAATAGTAGTTTTTTATGTATTTCTAAACAAATGTGTATAAATTTGTAAAATTAAAATGTAATTGAAGAATCGAAAGAATCAGAAAAAAATCGGAATCAAATCGATTCAGGCTCTTGTGAATTGAATCGAATTGTTTCTGGAAATTATAAGCGATATCCAGCTCTAATGTAGAGGATGAAAGACACATATGAAGGAAATTAAGCCTAAAGCTGCATTTCTGACTATTTCTTTTTTTCAAATTGTTTTGCATAAGGACTATTCAAATACATTCATTAACTCCTGCTCCCCTTCAAAAAGTATGTCCCAGAAAACAGCAAAAGTTTTCTGCATAATCATTATTCAAAGACCACTGGAAATGTTTTTTTAAATAGATCAAAAGATGAACAGAGTGGGACTTTAATGCATTTACTTCAGCCTGTAACAGTTTCTCTAATCAGACTTTATGACAGATCAATCATTGAGTCTTAGAGAGGTTGAACTGACACATCTACCTTCAGCGTTCTAGACCAAACCTGTGTCTCTCTAGACTTTTGAAATTCAGGTTTGTCACTTCACAGGAAGGATTCCCGGGTGTGAATCCCCACCGTGGACTTGCTGTGAGGAACTCAGCATGAAAGGTTGACTGGTGACATTCAGGATGTCAGTGAGACTGAGCATTCATGGCTTTCTGTTCCTGCTCTGGCCTCAAAATTTAACGTCGCAGGTATTTGTAAATTGTTGTTTTTCTTTTACTCCAATCATCTTTTTGAAAGCATTCTCAGTAGTCTTTTAATCACCATTATGCCATTTTAGCAAAAGTCTAAAAATTCTGTCATTTTCTAGGACAGTTTTGGTCGAACAGCAGGAGCTCATTATAAATTTGGCTCTAACTTGTGGGCGGGACCATGGCGCAGAGCAACCCCGCCCCCTCCTTCCTGTTACTGAGAGCTCTCTGTTTACGCGCTCTCCTGTTAGCTTATAGCCCTTCACACCCCAACCGAACAGGCAGATGCCAGGAAATTGAAGACATATAAGGATCTAGCCGTCACTAGGGGCTACACTAATACAGTCTTTTTCAAACAGCATTTTTTATCTTCTCCTGATTCACAACAATTTGAATAAATACATATTCAGAAATGTAATTTTAAGCCAAATTTTCTTTAGCTTATCGGAAAAATGCCACAAAAAGATGTTAAAAAAACAAGACTATTTTCATCAGAGTTGGTCTTTAAATAAATACTTCAATGGTTAGCATAAAATCTCCAGATCTAGCTAAGTTTAGCATAAAAAATGCTGTTTTTGCTTTTAGCTCAGAACACATGAATGATAAAACTTGGGAGCAACTTTTAATCAAACTATTTTGGTTTTACATACAAATCTGGACCATCTGTTTCCTCTTACCATCCAATGCTAATTTCCCTAACTGTGTGAGAATTACATCGAACTGTGAATGGAGTTGATTGTTTTATCTTTGCAGCAGCAGAACAACAAAACCAAGACCACTCTCTGAGAATTTAGAAACAAAATCTAATTACCAGCCCATTATTTTTGTATTTTTCACAGTTTCTCTATTTTTGCATTTGTTAGTAAATGAAGAACAGTCTATGAGGAAGATCTAAACTGAAAACTTGGGTTAAAAATGAATGAATGATGTCTCAAAACAACAGCATTGGAATAAAAATGAACAACAAAGGAAAAAACAAGGGAGCTTAACACCATCTTATTTCATCTGCATAGTTTCCTCTTTTTCTGGGGTTCAATCCACCAGGGGCGGAGCTACAGGAGGGCAAAGGGGGCCATCTGCCCCCCAGTTTTTGAGTCAGTATTAATATAGTTTCTGACAAAGATTATCAAAACAAATATCAAAACATGAAATAAATAAAACTGAAATACATATTTTAAATTATTTTCTTTTGTACTCTCTTGTTCTCATTTGCCACCTTTCTAAAGTCTTCTTTTCCCGCCATATAAAGTGTTTTAGCTCCACCACAGCAATCAGCTACTCTGGATTAAATGAACTTGAGAAGAGTAGAGTGAAAATAATCTGTAAAAGAATTTTGTCTCGTGTGGGAAAACATTTAAGATGTTCCTTGAGGCAGTTTGTCATTGTTCTACAGCTTCAGGTGTGCCAGAAAAAAAAAATATATATATAATCTCATTGTGAGCTGATGTTATTCTGGTGTTTTATGTCACAAAACAGCTCTGAACAACAGGAAGAGAGAGCAGGAAATCACAGGGATGAAAGTCAGACTCATCTGTGACACATTTTGGACCATTTTTGAGAAGAGTGGGAGACTCCAGTCTTCAGAGCAGAGAGTGTGACATGTGCCGTGGTTGTTCTCTCACCATGAAAATGCTTATCCTAATTAACTCCATCTGCAGTGTCACAGTAAATATCACACGGGATCTGCATTTCGCCATGGTGTTTACAAGGACAGCTGCAACGGGAAACTAAAAAAAAGGTTTCTCAGTGTACAAGCTGATCAGATTTAACCAAAAACATAAATATTGTATTTTATTACATGAAGAGAGGTGTTTTTCTTGAATAAACCTATACAATAATGTCCTGATTTCTTGCAACAAGGTCAATGCCAATTAAAAATAAATATTTTTTGAGTTGATATCAAGTGTTTAAAGATCCACTTTGAGGAAAATTGTGTTTTTGATGTGATGATGGAGGACATATTTGAAGAAAATTAAGCATAAAATAGCATTTCTGAGTATTTCTTTATTCAAATCATTGTGAATCAGGAGCAGACGACAAAATATAGCTGGAAAAAGATTGTAGAAAATATGCTAGACAGGCCACAAGCTCCCTGTTTCCAAGTACGTCTACGTTTTAACGGGTAACCAAACCCTAAATCTACTTTTTTTTAGCCGTTGATCTCTATAAATGGGGCTTTAAAGGTGCTGTCTGTTGGTCATTGGCAAATTTTTGACAATTTAAATTTTCAATTCTAGAAAATATAGTCAAAAACTGTCGAAATTTCGACTGTGGGTGGAGTCAAACTCCAACTTTCCTGTTTGGTTACCCTTTAAAGTCTTGATTTGTTGGTAAACTGGCCCTAATACTCCGTCGTGGTGTTTTCAATACTTGTAATTTAAAATAAAGGCCTTCTGGTTCATTTTATTTGCACTTTTATCCACACTTAACTGAAAATAGGTAGATAAAAAACAGGTGAAATACTGTTAGTAATTGTTAGTGTTAAAATTTGAGTGGTCAGTTATGTTGTTGGAAAAACGGTCCCCAAAGTCAACAGGAATAGAGATCCCTTATATATATACATCCTGTAATGTTTAAAAAGTGATTAAAAAAGGCAAACCATTCACGCCACGGCCATTAAAAACAACTGAGATTTTTAGGTTCATGTGAGATCCACCACAAAAATATTGGTATCGATATTGACCAGTATTGATCATAACCCAAATGCTCAGTATCGCCCAGGCCTATTGGATGCCTAAGTGTGGTCAAAAGTGACCCCATGAGTTTTTTTTCTTAAAAATATTTGAAACTAAAAGTATTAAAATGTTCACACTTTTGAATATTTTCACCTGAAGGGGGTGGAGGGGTACAGCGGCTAGCCGAATGTCAAATAGCGTATACTTGTATAGCGTTTTTTTCTCTCTTTCTTGAAGGCTCGGAGCACTTAACCGTCACAGTCGCATTCAACAAGGGGGCGGGTAAGACGGGAATCGGACCAGCAATCTTCCAATTAGAGGTCGACTGTCTTACCGCTGCACCACAGCCGCTTAGTAAGTGAGGTAAGGTCACAGGCTGTTGGTGAGGGCGGCGATGGCGAGCACAGGTAGCGCCTGCTGAACCATCCAACGCTTTAATTCACTTCGATTTCAAGATCTCAAGGATCTTTTTAAGTGTAAATAAGAAGTTGGCAAAGAGTCAGCCAACTCCAGGCCTCGAGTCCAATTCAATGAGTTTGATCCTCTCACTAAAGTGGGCTTTTAGCTGAAAAGGCTCGCGGATAATGCATGTCCAATGCTGGCCTCTTAGGCGGATGGAGGAATATAGTCTCATTTGTTTCCATTTTCACTTCCCCTAAGTTTTCAATTGTATTAGCGTTGGTTTTGTGGAAAAGTAAATTAGTTTCTTTTTTCTCTCACCTTAATTTTTTTTTCTTCTGTCTGATCCTACAAAACTCTTTATAAAACATTTGGAGCAAAGCTGCATGAAGTTATTACTGTAATTCAGGCATTTTTGTTTTAAAAATGACTCTCAAAGAATTATTTGAAATGAAAAAAAATGTGTCAAAATTAAAAACTAAAATGTTTAAACATTATGCACCTAATTAATTGTTTTTTCTCAAAAATCTATAAACAGACAACAACATGATGACATCACAGCAGGAAAAACCATTAAAAAACATGTAATCTCTTATGGTAAAAATATTTCAAAATTCACTAACAAAACCAAACCTGTCTGGGATATCCATAGAAAGTTTTGAAATTATTATGGGATGGCCACAGGATCTACAGTGTGTTGACTTTGATTATAAATGGGTGTGTCCTGTGGAATTTAGATGAATTTAAATGAAAAAAACTCAGTTGCCAAGGAAATCCAAGAATTTTCTTTTGCAGATTATTCTAAAAATTACATAGAGGTGTTTGTCAACCCCAGGAGACCAAAAAATAAAATGGTTGCTATGGAGTAAAACTAACAGAGAAGCCGCCATTTTGAAGGAAAAGTGTTTTTTTTATATATAATTTGGCACATGCAGCTCATAGGGTGGGGGTGGGTACTTCCTGCTTGGGGCTTTAATATTTAGAGTTTCTGTTCAATTACACATTTTTTTCAGCCTTTTCCATTTCACCTCAATTTTTCCTATTAATCAGAGGCACACGCCTGCAAAGACCTGCAAACTAGTAGGCATGGAAACAAGGAAATGATATTTTATTATTGATAAAAGTAGTTTTTACCATTTTTAATTTTTTAAAAGATTTTTTATCTACAATTCCTTCTGTGTCTCTTCTGTGGGTTTAAGCCCTCTTGCCAGTTGTATTTAGTATTATTGTGATAACGTGTTCTTCAAGTTGTGCCTGCTCAGGGAAAAGCTATAAACAAGAAAACAAACACAAGGCAAAGTGAATATGAAGTGTTGCCCAGGGATAATTACTGAACTGAAGAATTATTGATTTGATGACTGAGGAAAGAATGATTGCTCTAAATAATCCAGACTAATCAGATATGAGATGGAGGCAGGGCGCTGGAGCTGCTTTTCTATCTCTCTATCAAGGCCTCACATGTTTGCTGTGCAGACTGGATTTCCCCTCTGAAAGTGAAAGTGTGTCATCTAGTATATGCAGCCAGCAGCCTGAGCAGTTCGGGGTACTGGGGATTACATAAACCAAACTGACATGCAGTGTGGAAATGGTTCCCAATCAGTGTGTGTGTGTGTATAGTTGCTATATTTCTGCTCCCTGACAACCAAAGCCTGAGCATCTCTTAAGGCTTGCACCATGGGGAGCCTTGTTTTGCGTTACCATCGAAGACACATATGTAATGTGCAAAACTGTAGAGCAGCTTCAGGAGTCCGGTATCAAACCTACGCCCATACACTGGATCTGTGGGGGAATTCTGAAACATTTGGGATGTTTTCTCATAATTCTGTAAAGTGTTTGAATTATGAGGAACAGACAGAATTTTTCCTATAAAAACCTAAAAATATTATTGACCTTTTTTGGTTCAAATGTTGAGAATTTTTAGTATTTTCGTTCTCTGATGCTATGTTGTGCTAGTGTTCCCACTGGACCGTCCCAACTCAACACTAGCAAATGTATCTACAGTTAGAAGAGACTTGGAGCCAAATGTCGAATCTCATAAATCTTGTTCCAGTCTTTCACTGCCATGAAAAATCATGAAGTTTCACCTGAATAATTCACCTGATTGGTCAAATTTTGACCTGGTTAAACTTTCAACTAGGGTTGGTCATCAATAATAATGTCCAGAAACGATTCAATTCGATTCACAAGAGCCTGAATTGACTCCTTTCCGATTTTTTTCAATTCTTTCAATCCACTCAATTCAGCTAGATTCAATTCAGTTTTGAGTTAACATGGTTTACACGTTTAGACACATTTGTTTAGTTTATAATCTACTTTAGGGCTGCACGGTGGCGCAGTGGATAGCGCTCTTGCCTCACAGCGAGAAGGCCCCGGTTCGACTCCCGGCTGGGACCTTTCTGTGTGGAGTTTGCATGTTCTCCCCGTGCATGCGTGGGTTTTCACCGGGGACTCCGGCTTCCTCCCACCATCCAAAAACATGCTTCATAGGTTAATTGGTGACTCTAAATTGTCCCTAGGTGTGAATGTGAGAGTGAATGTGTGTGTGATTGAGGCCCTGGACAGACTGGCGACCTGTCCAGGGTGTACCCCGCCTTCGCCCTTCAGTAGCTGGGATAGGCTCCGGCACCCCCGCGACCCCGAAAGGGAAGAAGTGGCCAAGAAGATGGATGGATGGATAATCTACTTTATGTTTTGAAGCTATTTAAATTAATCTGACGCAGAATTTAGACTTTTTACTGGAGGTGGTCATCCTTTGATGAACGTGTATTTCCATAGCCAGTCTTATAGTAGCATGAGACACCAGCACATTATATCAGTGGAGCGACGCAACACCATTTCCTACTTTTTACAGTGTTTTTGACTTAAAAAGACACTCTTATCTGTTTCTATAACAAATAAACCTTTGTTGCTTTGTGTATTTTCATCGCAAGTAGTAATAAAATAAAAAAGCAAAGTACGTTGTCTGCTTTTCTTTTATTTTCTGCTTCAAAGACAGACCTCCCATGAAACTGAGCATCACTAGCTTTTGAGAGACTGCAGGGCCAACTGTCAGCGCCAGAGGAAAATAGACTTGGCTGTGTCACAATATTTCACAGTTTCACACAGCAGCTGGAGACCAATCCAATCAGATATGGTTGAAAAACCCAACCTCTCTTCCTTCCCATGTTCCTCCTCCTCTCATTATCTTCTGTGCGCCCCTCTCCAGCAGGTAAATGTGGGTGATCGTTTTATTGTTGTTGTTTAGTATTGTATATGAGAATAAGTGGATAACTCAGAATATTTAAAACCCGTCGTATATTACTTGGTCCATGTTTTCTGTCCTGTAGTTCATTATTATACCACTAGGGGGAGTAGAAAGGCGTTTCCTGGTCATTTCAAAATGGCTGCTTCCATGAAATCTCAAAAACACTTTTGGTGGGAAAAAAAAGTTTAGCTAATTTTCTAAACTTTATGGTAAGAATAACTCCCTTTTTTAAATTGAAGACTTCTAGCTTTATTTAAAGAATGCAAAATTTATTCATAACTTATTTTTAATACAGTTACATCCTTTTAAAAGTGTGTTTCATATCTGAGACAGTGGGTAAATACAGTGCTTTTTTTAAACCCTGAACTCTGATGTAATCTTAAACTAACACTATTGTGAGGAAAAACCTACCAATCATCCAACGTATCATAATTTAAACTACAGTATCTGTATCTCAATAAAAGTGAAAACTTTGTCATTTATAAATAAATAAAAAAACAGCTTAAACTGTGGCTTTTGGAGTCTCGAATGTGCAATCACAAATGACCAGAAATAAGAAATTGTTAACACCCAAGAAGCTCTGATTTCAAAAATTATATATAAATTCAAATTTTGTTCTTTATTTCATTTGTTTTATTTTGCATACTGTATTTTTCCTGAATTTTATAATTGTATGTATACTGTGTATCTTTTAAACTCAGTTTTATTTCTTTTAACATCAACCTGCCAAGGGATCCAGATGGAAATTAGCCTGAGGCTTTAATCTGGTATATTTACATTTGTTCATTAATATGCATTGTCTTTCTCAGTAATATAATGGATACATTTCATAGAAGGGTTCAAAAATATCTAAATTCCAAAGAATATAATTTTGTGCCATGTCACTGATGTAATGGGATTTACATAATTAAAATAAAAACATCCCTTCCATTATTTCTTTTTTTTTTTTACATTCCATTGAAATTTTCATCAGAAATTACAACAAATATATAAAAATATTCATGATAATATGCTTAATTTCAATGTTAAGGCTGTGACTGAATTATATTACTGAATTAAACATGCTTTTTTTACATGTGCAAATCTAAAAATATTTTGAAATGAGTTTATTTTGAGAGTTTTTCTCATCACAAATCCAAAATCATCTTTATGTATTTTTAAAACAGGACGTGGTCCATATCAGTAAACAATTTCGCAGGCGTGTAAAAGTGAAAAAAAAAAATAGAGGAACAAAAAGCATTTTAAAATTCCATTTTATTTTCATTTTAAAACATTTTTCTCCATTGATAATTTTGTCCACTCAGCATTAAAAACGTCTGATCCAAACTCACATTTCAGAGTGTGTCCACAATGGCAATATGAGCATATCAACTACTTCCTTTTAGACACACAGATACCCAAAATTAACAGAATTATAGTACATTCTTCACATTTGGCAAACACATGACTTTAAATGTAATTCCCATCAATAGGACTTTAAATTGTGCTCGTTTATTGAATTATGAATATACAATAAATCACAAGAGAATTTGATTTCAGATTGGTCCTCCAAAAACATATTTTGAGAAATCTTGGAATGTTAATAAGGTTGCTAACATTTCTTCATTTATCCAACCCCATTATCTGTCTCTCTTGTCAAGTACATCGTGTTGACGTGTGGTCCTAAATCAAAACACAAACAGTATTCCGATGCACCTCTGACACAAAGAGGAAAATAAGGCGATGAAAAATTGGAAGGGGACCAAAAAAACAAAAAATTAATCAGGAAGCCATCTGGCATTTCTGAACGTCACAACACTCAGGAGACGCCAACAACTGCCTTTGCTGACTCCCTCTACACAGCCTGAGGAGCAGTCGCACAAGTAACCAAGATTCCAGTTCAGAGAGTCATAGAGCTGTCAGATAGTTACAGCCATGAAAAGTGGGAGTCTAACCGGTACAACCAGCAAGAATAAAGCCTCAGTCACAACTGCTCTTACGGGGTCGATATGGAAAACAATATGGAAAACCTGTTCAGAGCACACAGGTACTCTACATAAATTATTAATGTCAGTTTTTCTATGTCAGGGGTCTGCAACCTGTGGCTCCAGATCCACATGTGGCTCTTTTATCTCTTCATGGTGGCTCCTTAACCAAACATAAAATAAGTCAGGGAGACTGCTGACCCAGCTAGGGGACTGCCTAACCAAAACTACCAAAGGAAAACAAATAAGCAAAGCCAGCAAGCTAAGACTACCAAGGTCCAGCCCCAAACTAAAATAACAAAACCCAGCAATGGAAGACTACTGAGGACAAAGATGTTTTTTTTTAAAGTTTTTTGAGTTTTTGTCACACATAAAAAACATTATGAGAGATGCTGGGTTTTATTATTAAACAAAAAGATGGTCATGAATGCAAATCCAAATTTCCTAAAGGCTAAAGTAAGATTATGAGGCTCCTTCTAGGTTTTGATTAGTAGAAAACGAGCCCAAATGGCTCTATTACTGTTAAAGGTTGCCGACCCCTGTTCTATGGGAATGTTGTAGGCGACAGGTCATAGAATACTTGTACCACATGCAAAGGTAAGTAAGGGGTGAATAGGTGAGACGCAGGCCCGATGTAGGATTTTTTGTTTTTTTTAACCAATCGTGAAAGCAGTTTTTTAACGTAAATTCTTTTATACAGGTCCTCTGAGAAAAAGGCTACAAGAGCATGTTAAGGAGTGGGTCTTTAAGGCACATGTGTCAAAGTAAAGGCCCGAAGGCCAGATCCGGCCCTCCAGATCTTTTTATTTCATTGTTAATGGTCCGATCTTGTGCTTGACAAAATATATTTTTATGGAGAGTAAAATATTGAAAGTTATTTAAGATTTAAGTTGATTTATTCTGGAATAATATTCCTGCCTTTTTATTATTCATATTGATGTTTAAAAGTTACGCATTAAAATTCAGTTATAGTGTGTTCAATACATGTTTATCCTGTACAGCCCACGACCTACGGTGTGTTTTGGATTTTGACCCCTTGTGTGATTGAGTTTGACACCCCTGATTTAACGGAACTGGGGGACACACCTGCGCTTCCCTGAAAATGTGTCTACAACGCCCAACGAGTCAACTAAAGAACTCAAGGAAAAGGCCTCATGGTTGTCCAAACAGGAAACAGTCAGTGCATCATTTCCACTAACTATGTATCTATCCGTCAGTTCCCCTTCAATATTTTATAGTTATTTTCTCGTTTCACACAGTTTTGTTGCTTCGTTTTAGGGAAGACGATATGTGTCAAGGCGAAAAACATCATAAATCACAATTCAGAAACAAACTAATCTAAAAAATTTGGCCATGAATAAAAGCACAACATGTTACACAAAAACAGGCGATGACAAAAACAATACATACTGTAAATAAAATGGCGTTTTATGTTAGATGGGAATTTTCTTAAAAGCAAAATATTTGAATGACTTCAGGTGCAATCAGTAGTAATTAAGATAAAGAGGTACTATTTATAAGTCTTTTTTTCTTTTATAAGTCAGTGATTATTGAGTATCAAGATTCCCTACCAAAATACCAGAAGATTTATCCCACTTTTTGAAAACAAGATGACAGGATCTCACAGAAAGGAGTGCTGGCGCCCTCTACAGGAGGAACATGTAAACATCAGAAAACGCCTCTTAACATACCTCTGAAAAACCACCATTTAAATTTAATGACTGGCTGCAAATGTTTGTTTGATTAAAGTAACAAGCCTAAAATGTTCTCTTTCATTAAATAAAACAAGAGCACAAGAATTAATAAATAAGAAAGGAAGAAAATAGTAATTTCTCAAATTATTAACAATCTCCTTGAGTAGAGTACTAAATCCCATGTTTTGCAAACATACAAAAGTGCATCGAGACTGAAGAATTATTTTTCTCCATGCTTTAAAAAAAGTGCTGAGGTTTAAGTTGAATAAGAAAATACAGAAAATGTCCTCCCCCTCTTAGGCTTTAGGGAACAAACATTTTCCAAGCCAACAGAAAACCCCCTTAAATTATGAGTTATATCTAGCAGTTAACTTTATAAAAATGCTTTGCAATAAAAAAAAAAAAAAAAACTTCAAGTTTTCCCAGTTACATTCTTTCCTCAAAGAACCACTGTTGATAAGCGCTGTTGGAGCACGGCTGCAGGGCGGGGGCTGGAGTCCCGTTGTCCGTCTGCTCCATGGCTTGAACACATTTTTGGGTCTGGACATGGTACAAACTCCCATCCTGTAGACAAAAAATAAAAACATAGTCAAATTCACTTTATTTTTCTTGTAAATTAATTCCCTGCATTTTGGATCTTAAAGAGCAAGACCCATTTTTCCTAAAAAAAAAAATTAATTATGTGTAAAATACCACTAACCAAGTTGACCACAGAAACATTTCAGAGATTTTTCTGTAAACACCAACTCCAATGGAAATTGTGTTTTTGGTGCTTTTAGCACGTTCTTGTAGTATTCTTCTCATGATAGGGACATTTATGAAGAAGATCAGATTGGATTTTTTAATATTTCTTTTTTCAAATTGTTTTGAATCAGGAGCAGCAATGCATTCTCACTCCCAAGTCGTCATATGTGGACGTATGGTTAGGGCCCCCTCCGCGCCACTCTTTGATGTTTTGGGTGTCCCCAACTCGTTGTTTTTTTTGACATGTTGGGATGCAGTACAAGACTTGGAACAGGTACTGGATTAGGGTACCAGTCCAGTCTGCACCCCGGTCTGCATCCGAGGGGACCCCGATAAATGTCTGTGGCCCAACACCAAGCGGCCCTCGGACTGGTGCCGGTTCACGGCCCGGAGGTTGGGGACTCCTGATTTAATAGGAACTGCCAGCACATCAAAGAAACGACGAGTTGGGGACACTCAAAACGTCAAAAAGTGACACAGAGGGGTCTTAAACCATACATCCATAAATGATGAGTAGGGAGGGTACGATGGAGTATTAGGGCCACAATACAAAAAATAAAAAAAAGTAATATTACGACTTTAAATCTCATAAAATTACGACTTTAAATCTTGTAAATTTACGAGATTCAAAGTCATAAATGTAGCCTATGACTTTTAAAGTCATAAATATATGACTTTATTCTTGTAATTTAGCAGTTACGACTTGTTTCTCGTAAATTTACGAGATTTAAAGTTGTAATTTAAAAAAATACATTTTCTTTATAAAGTGGCCCTAATACTCCGTTGTAGGGAGTGAGAATGCATTGAGAACAGATGCAAAAAAATGCAGTTTGATAACGTTTGTAGTTGTGATGTAGAAGCTACAACGCTAAGCCACATGGTCCCTGCACTGGTAATGTCAGGTTGGCAAAAGAGTGTATAAACAGATGGATGATGGGTAATAGGGGCCTACAGTCTCGCCCACAACTCAGAGGTGAATTTCTAATGACCTTCTGCCACTGTTGAAATGATGTCCAAGAAAACAACAACACATGGGAACACTTTAACAATAGATCAAAAGATGATCAGAGTGGTGCTTTTAGAAAAAAAACCTGCAAACAACTCCCTGTTAATGTCTTACTTTTCGGAAAATAAATTTCTGGTCCATGGGTACAGCCTGTCCTCGTTTCTTGCACAGCTGCACAGTCAGGTAGGTGTTGGTGCTGTCCCCCACAACGCACCCAGCGGGCTCCCTTGTGTTATAGCTGATCTCGCCGTCCACTGAGTATTCAAAAAACTGCGGAAAGAAGCAATATGTCTGGATTAGTACATGGTTCTAGTGCACACGTGCATAGTAATATTATTTCAAAGTAAACAGTCACTGTTAGGGAATAACCATGTGAACAAACAAATGAATGCTTATGACTCTGAAATGAAAAAGAACTGTTTGAAAGGGTATGTGTGTGTGTATACATAGACAAGAACACCTCTTTCAGTTTCTATATTGGGAATGAGTATGGAAAGTGTTTTCCTAGAGCAGGAAGTAGTCCCAGCAGACAGAATAACTACAGCAGGAACATTTTTTAAAGTCCAAAAGATCCCTCATTTATGGCGGGAGTTAAATAAATAACCAGAGATAGACGAAATCCAGAAAACTCTATATTTTTACAATAATTATACTTATTTCAAAGCAGTAAAACAGTTTTTGGGTTGTTTTTTCCGTAAAGATTACAGAAATTAATTCTTTAAAATTTGGCTATGCATGGATTTCTAGCAAACCATAAATGTTTAGGCTGTGATTGTTACAATTTTTCTGTTAGCCTACAAACCGACCTCGGCCCCCCATCAGAGAAGAAAACAGTTATGTGGCCCCCACAAGAAAAAGTTTGGACACCCCTGCTCTAACCTAAAATGTCAACTATTACACTACAGCTAAATCAGAACCAATAGAGCCCCCCTGAAATCCAATTTGGCAAGGCCTTTGGAGATTTAATGAGCTTTGGGGGTGGGGGAGCATCGATGTGTGTTGTAATAATCATGTCTGTGTTTCAGAGCAGAAGATAAAAGAGCAAACAAACTCCCCGCGGTCCACGCAAATGCTGTGATGTTGAAAAAGAAAGGAACAAACCAACAACTGACATCCCTCAGTACATTTCCATGATAATTAATCGCCTCACTGAAACTTAACAGTGAAACATGAATCAAGGGCGTCCATTAATTAGTATTACAGATCTTAATCCTTACCTGGTTCTGACCCATGCCATGACACGGGTACAGGATGACCCTTTGACCCACAATTGTGTTTTCATCTGTAGGGTTGTAGTCAAAGCAGTAGTTGACCTTCCCCCGATTTTTTAGCTGCCAAATTGAAAACAAAAAAATAAAATAAAAGTCAAACTTGTAAGCCCGTTCTCTGAAGTGATCATTTTTGTTACTTTTTAGTCAGTTGTGTTGCTGATTTGAGACGTTCTCACCATTCCAAACATGCCCGGCCGATCGTGTGGGACATGAATTTCAGGGTAAACATTATCCAGGTACCACTGGAAGTTCTTACAGCCCAGCTTTTCTCTCAGCTTCAGTCTTTCTGAGACGTCTCCAAAAGCCTCCTTGGAGAAAGTACCAGAAATGACAGTCAGTCATTTACTTGTTAGCAACAAAAAGCATATGAAATGTACCACAGTCACCTACTACACCTATAGACTACAAAGGCCCTAGTAACTATCATCCCACCAGATATAAGAGTCTATTGATAGGCAAGAGACTGGCAACCCATTTTATGAACACAAAAAGTTAGCAACATGACAAGTAAGTCATCCATTCTTTTCTGATAATAGACCCCTTGAAGGGCGTTATCCTGCTTTTACCAGGCTACTCTACAAAAGAAACATGCTTTTATTCATGGATTTCTTGATTTACCTTCATTAGTTTGCTTTGAATTGTGATCTACAAAGTTTAAAGCCTGGATACGGATTGTCTTCCCATTAATTGTTCAAATGCTGCAAAGAAATTGTGTTGGAGGAGAACCGACGGATAGGTCCAGAGGTTAGCAGGGATGATACACTAACTGCATCACATGCACAACCATGTCGTCTTTTCCTAGAGAGTAAGTACCTTAAGCTTTAGTCACATCTGGATGAGTGCTGCGAGTTTTAAATCACTTATTAGTATTTTAAACTTAGGTTTAAATTATTTTTTACAAGAAGTGGACTATTTAATATGCAGTGATGCATGTTTCTTTTTTTTCTTAGATAATGAAGCAAAATTTTGTTTAAAAGAAAACAAGAATTTCCTAGATGGCTTTTATAGAAGAAATATCGACTATTAACTATTAAATTGAAAGCATATCAATGCAGCTAGAGCCTATTTTTTTAGGCATCCATTATCACTTCTTAAAGTCCCCAAATGACAACTTTTTTTAATTAAAAAAATGTTCCCAATGGTGCTTTAATTATTATTATGACATTTTTAACCAAAAGCCATTTTTCATGTTGATCTGAAGCCTTATTTTCCACAATCCTCCTCTGAAGGGGTGTGGGTTTTGGAGCTAAGCCGAGTAGCCCCGCCCCTGACCCCCTATGTGGAATATTTAAATAAATAAAAAATGGCACAACTGATCATAAAAGTGCTGTTGTTATGTAACATATATGACATGTTCTGTGTGTTGAGTTCCTTTTTCTCTGTCCTGTTTTGTGCAGTCTTCTGTGGCTCCACCCACTTCCTGTGCTTCCTGCTGGAGTTCACAGCTGGACCCTATCAGTTCATTTAGTTGTTTGCCTATTTAAGTTCTCTTGGTTCATCTCTCTGTGTTGGAGCATTTTGTGAAGTTTCTAGGTTTTCTTTGTCATGTTATTCTGTAGTTTTTCTTTAACCAGCTTTCCCCATCAACAATGGTGATTTATTTGTTAAAAAAAAAGAACATTAAGTGAGTCTGATTTATCCTTTATACTTCCTATAATGTAAGGCACCTTTTTTTTTATCTGAAAATTATTTTAAAAAAACAAACAAAAAAAAAAAACTACGAATTAGGAGAGTAAAATTAAAATGAGTGAAAACACCAACAAAGTATGAAAAAACAAAACAAAAAACGGAAGAATTTCCATCCCGAGTCAAAACAAAAGTGAAAAAGCAGCCGTGGCCATCAGGAAACACTTGAGTTACGTTTTGGCACGGCATCCTCTTCTTAAGAAGAGGAATGCTACCTGATCTGTGCTTAGGTAGCTTCTCCTCTTAACTACACCATCACACACTGGCCATTGCATTCACACAAAAGCAGAGCACCCCAGGGAAAGAGGGATAGATCACGCTGTCAAGGACAGGTGGGTGACACCTGCTGGCTCAGAGTGACACAGAAAGGTTGTAATCACACACCAGTGTCCTAGCACCTCTGTCACCTTGAGAGTCACTTAATCAGGGGAGCCTTTACACAATGGGAGAGTGGTGTGCATAAATATGTAGGGAAACAAATGCAGAAATGTTTGCAGGTGTGCTGGACGGAGTGTTTTCAGAGGGAATATCAAGACGGTGACCAGTCTGAAACACACATGCTGCCACCACAATACTCAACATTCAAGAAAAGCTTGTTCAAACAAACTTTCAGGCTGTGTTTTGACACCATTCAAGTTCTCCCACGCCATCTGTGCGCACTCACCAGTCGTGCGTGGGGGCTGCGATGATAGTAGATCTCCTTGTAGTCATCCATCCAAACCTCTGCCGCCCTCACGCTGTTTGCCAACGCCTTGCTCCGGGAGTAAGGGGCCCTTTTCGGAAACACATGACCCACGTGGGAGCACGGGTGGATTTCCAGGCTGCCCCCGCACTGCCAAATCTGAGGTATTTCAATCACAACAGCCTTACCAAAGTGATTCAGTCAGCCAACACAAAGCAGTCTTACAAAAAAAAAGCATACAAAAAAAAACAGCAGTTATGCTTTTAAATAGATATTTGTTTACTTCATGTGACAGCAGCACTACCACTGATATGAGAGCTGCACATTTGAATTTGTTTTAGTTCATGAAAAGAAAATCCAACATTATTCTGTATTTCAGAGCAATAAATACATCCATCACAAATAATATTTTACTACTCCCTACTATATTTGTAAAAGTCGAGCATCAGCTATCTTGGATGTCGCGAATATTCGTACTTGAATTTTAGGTACCAGATCGTGATTATATGAGAGCTCGGATACTCGTTCCAGACCTACTTATGACACATTGATAATGTTGTTGTACGATGTCCTTATGCCACAGTCAAGACATTAGAATGGTGGGAGTATTAGCTGCTTACTGACCATGAGCTAATTTCCTAATTAATAACACAAGAAATGTCCACTTAAACACACGTGTAAAGTCCAGGGGCCGGATATGGCCCTCCAGATCATTTTTTTATTGTTATTAATGGCCCGTTGTTATGTTGAGCTCATTTCTAACTTGTATAATTTTGACGACATATATTTTCATTGAGAGTAAAATATTGAAAGTTATTTAAGGTTTAAGCTGATTTATTCTGGAATAATATTCCTGACTTTTTATTATTCACAATTATGTTGAAACGTTATGGTTTTAAAGTTTTAAAAATTTGGCATTCTGCTAGCTTTTTGGATTATTTTTGCATTTACTAAGATTTTTAGGCTATTTCGGAGTTTAGCTAATACAGTATTTTAGCTACATGCTAGCTGTTTTGGCTAATTTAGCCTTTTTTCAGCTTTTCAGGATATTTTGAAGTTTAGCTATTTTGTTAAGCTACATGCTAACTGTTTTGGCTTACCTACATTTTTTTGTAGTTTTTTAAGCTTATTTGGCATTTAGTTAATATTTTAACTGGCTCTCAGCTTCAGTGTTTTCAGCTATTAATTTCAGCATCTTCAGCTATCAGCACTAGCATCTTCGCACCAAATTCCACTTAAAGCACTCACAGTAGCATTGTTGCAGGTAATTCTACATATCTAGTTCACAGTTGTGTTAAAAATGTATGGTTTTAAAGTTAAAAAAATGTTTATCCTTTTTGGCCCGTGACCTAAGGTGTGTTTTGGATTTTGGTCCGTTGTGCGATTGAGTTTTAAGCCACTGCTTTAACAGGACTAAGGGGCTTCTTGTGCAGGATATAAAAATATGAAAAATATGTACCACTGTGCTACCCCTGTGTACCACGATCACGACGATTCCAAAAAAATTCCAACGACTTACCTATAAGTGTTATGATCTTATATAAGTTCTGGTTCACCGAACGGTCTAAGACCTTGGTTTTTGGTGAGAGGCACTATCGTGACAGTTGTGCCTAAGGCTTAAAGTATATTTACTGTGGTGTGGAACACAGAGACAATCATATCTTGGTTTTTCTAAGTTACATTAGACACATCTTAATAGTTCTGTGTCATGAATTATAGCTTATTGAAAAAAGTAGTAGACTTAGTTTCTCAGGAAACACACACAGAAAACATCTTACCCTGAAAGAGAATTCAAGGTTTTCTCCTCCCCACACCTCCATTCCTGTGTCATAAGACCCCAGGTAATAGAAGTAACTTTTGCTTACAGAAAAAAGACCTCCTGCCATTGTTGGAGACCTGAGGAGAAAGAAAAAAACAAGCCCAAAACCCTTGTGTAAGTCTGAGGTTACATTTGCAACGACAGCAGCAAATTAAGCAAAGTCTTTGTCGCTAAATGCTGGTTTTATATTCTCTGTAACAATCTCTGCAGTCACACCTGATGACATCAGTAGGTGAGCGACGGCGTTTTTGCTCATAGTCTGGGACAGAGTGCCAGGTAAAAACCAGTCGCCAGTCAAACCCCCCAATTTGAGGTTCACCAGGGTTACCTAAATACTGGAAGGTGTCCCAGTCTATCACGTCAATGACAGGACACACCACAGCTTTTGGCTCCTCTTTTATCCTTGTGAAAAAAAAGGGGAGAAAAGACATTGATTGGAGGAAAAACACTTAAAAAGAAAAGGGGTATGTTCATCTTAAACTTCTCTGCAAACTTTTTGAAATAGTCATCACACTATGACCTGCTGGTATTGTAGAGATTCAGTCCTTCAAAAATACTCAAAAGTCCTTTGATGTGCTCTCACCTGTGAAGTAGGGGCTCCAACCAACCCTCATGACACTCACAGTGACAGTCCAGGAAGGTCAGGACATCGCCTGTTGCTATAGAAGCACCCAGCAGTCGGGCCCTCACTAGCCCCTCCCTTTTTGTGGCTCGAATCAGACGCACCTTCCTTAACCCTGAGAGATACTTCTCCAATGGCTCCTTCAGGTGATCTTCAAAGAATTAAACAGATGTCCACATAAGCCATAATTGTCACAAAGCACACAACCGCAAAGCAAAATGATGCAACTTATAATTGCCAACTGATCCTCATGTGACACAAGAACATACTTTCATAATAGACCGTTGGGCTAACTTTCAAGATAGTGGTTTTGACACACCCTGGATCGTCAGAGTTCTGATTCTCTGGATCATTTTGGACGTTTTTTTTAAATTAGCATGTTACGCAACTTTACCACAATCACTGACACACTGAGACGTTAACATGGGTTTCAGATTTGAGTATGTGCAACCATACTTGGTCGTGGATTAAGACAGTGAATAATAGTGTCTTATAGTGTCTGAGCCCTTGTGGTTTGAGTACGCGGAGTGCTCTGAAAAAACATCTGTCAGGTCTGTCAGGTCTACCTCTGCACGGTGCTGCAGGTTTGTGGGTTGCCTGGGCCCATTGAGAGCCCTAGACAGGAAGAGCCGTATTTTAAGGGGAGCGCAGGTATGTCTTGCAGTTCCTCAAGGGACGTCGTGAAAAACTGAAGTATGATTGTCATGCATGTGGTAAGTGTTTCGTGAAAATATAGGTTGCACGCACTCATGACATAGAGGAGATGCTGTCGTATGATGCCCTTATGCCTTATGTCGTTAGTAAGGTGCGTGTACTGGCCCCTTACTGACTGCACGTAAATTCCACACGCACCGGGTATGCAGGTGATACCTAAAAATGTTTGTAGGACACCTGTAGGATGACTACACACACTACACGCTGATTGTCTAACGATTTTTAAAAAATCCCTATCACTTACTCCAATGTTTTAAGTTTTTGCTATGATTTGACGCCCGCAGCATGCCCATAAAAAAATTCAGATAGAGATTATCACTCTACGATCTGAGCAATCTAAGACCTTGATATTTCTTGTGGGCCCCGTACAGGTTTGACCATTTTTCACCCGCCTGTATCCAGCCCAAAGGGCAGTTGTATTGACTAAAGCTAAAGGTAGTCTTCCTGTATTAATCACTAGGGATATTACAATGTTGGACTGAGACCATATGATATACCATTAAACCAAGTCATGGGGACAGTGAATCATCCTATCCTTACTGGATACCAGCAAGTGCTAAATTTAAGAAGGACTTATTGTTTTATTACATTACACCAGTCTTGGTATAATTAGGGTTGTCCCGATCAGTTTTTTTTTTGGCCCGATCCGATTCCGAGTCATTGGATTTTGTGGATTTGCCGGTACCAAGTCCTGATCCGATACTTTTGTAACACATTTAAATCATGCATAAATTAAATAAACAGATTTGTGTTGTCCTTTATTTTTATTTCATTAACCTTCTTTTAGCATAAAAACTTCAATAGAACACTTCTGTGAAGTAGCTTTCATAAACAATAAAAAATAGAGCAAATATAAACTTGTTATATTAGTGATAATCATGTGAGAAAGTTTAGTAACTTTAGCTTTAATATCTTTAGAGCGATTGAACATTTTTAACCAAATGTGGTTCCTCTCCTCATTTAAAATTCTTAAAAATGAATGATGACTTTGTTTAGCATGAATTTAATGAGTGTTCATGACTAGCTGATATCATTAAAACCATTTATTAGTTGTTTTTTTATGTATTCATTTTATTTTATTTTTTTAAGATTATGTAATTCGTTTTTTAAGCTTTTGAGACATCACATTTTCACTTTTATTACCACAGTAGTTAATTTCTTAAAACTTTTGTCAGATAAATCAAACAGGCATATCAAAGGACAGCTCGGGTCCTAAGGAGTTAAATCACGGAGCTAGCATGTAGCAGTTAGCAGCTGGTGCAGCCGACTGTTTGCAGCACAAAGAGTTTAACGTTAAACACAAACCTGCATTTTTTGTTGAAATGCCTTTATATGTTGTTGTTTACTTTAAAGTCCCACTATTTGTCACGCACGAAGGTGTGTGAAATTTGTTCTCCGCATTTGACCCATCCCCTTGGGGAGCAGTGAGCTGCAGACACAGCCGCGCTCGGGAACAAACCAATAGAGACACTTGTTGCCAGTTTAAAGTGTTTTTAAAAGAATTATTGATCCTGGAAGTTTGAATCTGTGAACAGCTTAGGAAGCTTCCTGTTTAAACTGCTGCCGTTTTCTGCTGTGTTTTACAGCAGCAACATTTTGTGATCTGTTCATGACATGCAGACTTCTAGTGGAGTATTTATACGGAAAGGTAAACTTGAAATATAAAGCACAAATAATAATAAGAATAAATTAAATATCCCATCATTATCGGTGGAAAATGTCCGATTTTGATTGTGTCATCAACCATGTGATTGGGCCTGATTTCCGATCACGTGATCGGATCGGGACATCCCTAGGTGTGAGCAAACTGAAATGTTTTTCATCATTCTTACTTTCTTATTAGCAAAAAGGCTGTTTTGTAACACACAAATCATATTTGAAACTAAAACAAAATCGTGACCCTAAAATTGTGGTTTGACACAAATTGTGGGGAAAGTGAATTGTTGTATCCCTTTTGGCATACCAAATGCCAACTACTTTTCTTTGTCCGTTACGAACATAATTTATTCAAATAACACTGTCTTCACACCATCCATTTGTCAACCAGTCTTTTTGGCCCTTATTACTAAAATGTTTCCAGCCCACTGCTCTCCTGCCTATCACCATCTTGCACCAACATGTAGATTCTCCTCCCTGCCTTCACCTCGGTCACTGTAGTCATCCACCAGCACCACCTCCTTGAGGAGGATGTCGGGGGAAGTCTCCAGCACACTGTGGACTGTCCGCAGCAGAGTAGACCAGGCCTCGTTATAGAAAGCAATCACCACAGAGGTTGTTGGCAGGGATCTGTAGTCGTACTTCAGATCTCCACAACTGAGTTCCAGAAAAGAGAGTTAATAGTAAGTAAAACAAAACTGACATTTTGGCAAGGGAAAACAGTTACTGGACAGACCGGACCAATACTTGTGAACACAGTAACGTAGTTTGTCAGTTTACAATAAATATTCCACCCCAAGAGCAAATATGACAGTTACACCAACCTTACCGGTTTAAGACACATTCTAATCGTCTTTTGGTCTATTGTAGAAGCAATTCCGACTCAAGTTTTTACGTATGATTATCCCATTTTAATCAAAAATAAATAAAACTTGTGTTGTTTTCTAGGACATAGTGTCTGCAAAGCAGCAGGAGTTCTTAAAAAATCCCCTCTGAAATTTGATCGGAACTGTAAGGGTGGAGTAACCTAGCCCCCTTCCCATCATCCATCTGTTCTCCCACTAGCTTAAAGCCACTCAAACTTCTTCAACACCACTCAATTAGTGGTGTTACAGAAATGGCGAGCAATATGTGAGCAGCTTTGAGCTAAATACCAGCTCAGATGAGGAAACAAAAACCAACATGGATATATTTGTCTAGTAGGGCTGGGTATTGGTTATAATTTCCAGAAAATATTCGATTCACGAGAGCCTGAATCGATTCGATTCCGATTTTTTCCCGGTACTTCAATTCAATTCAATTTTAAGTTTACAAATTCATACACATTTGTTTAGAAATACATTGAACAATCTATTATTTAATTTGAATATATTTTTATTAATCTGATATAGTTCACATAATGTGAAATGTATTAGTAAAATAATGAGATTGTTAATATCTTACAGTGTTACATAGATTCTCTAAAGGAGAAGTTCAAACAAAAATGTTCAGGTAATTAACATTGTAAAAAGTGCTGCTTCTCCTGGAGGACGTTTCAGTTTGGCCACTAAGTGGCGATCACGCTACAGAAGTACACTTAATTCAAGAAGAAGACAACAGTAAAAAGGAAAAAAATGAAGTTTTAGACAACAAATAGTTACTTTAAAATTATTTCCTTAAAAGAGTTTGGAAAATGAATGCCTATAAGTAAATAAAGATGTTCATTTTGTCGCCAATGTATTTTTTTGGTCAACCGAGCGTTAGCATTAGCCATCCTATGGGAAATTGTATTGAATGTTAGCATCAAGCTAGCTGACTTTAGCTTTGGTTGCTTAATCGATTTATATCTTTTGTGAATCGATTATTGATCTATTAAGGTTAAAACTATTCAAATCGATTAATCATTTTTTCCCACCCAGCCCTATTGTCTACACATGGATGCCTCATCAGAGTGAAGCTAGGCAGAGAGCTTGTTGCTTGCCGTAGTAGCTCCTACGTCACAGCTACAAGCTTTTTCAATTGCCATCTTTTTCATCTGCTCCTGATTTACGACGATATAAATAAACAAATACTCAGGAATTCGGTTTTAAGCTTGATCTTCTTTACAAAAATGTCACAATAACAAGTTAAAAACAGGGTTTTTACGGGAGTGGGTCTTTAACATGGCAAGAATTCAAATTAAAAGGACTTTTATTTTTAATTTGTTTGACATCAGTCAGGAAATGTACTTACAGCGGGTTCCATTTCTCTGGAAGCCTCCGATGCAGTGATATCTTATCACTGACATATATGTTAATCTGATGCTTTTTCAGACTTTCCTCCTCCTTTCTTTTCTCCTCCTCATTCAGATTTAGTTTCACAGCTCTTCCCAGTTCTCCCAGGGCATTTAAATCCAGCGGGGGCTTCTCGTACACGGGCTTCTTAAGTTCTTCATTGTCTACTACTTCCTCTCTGGGGGATTCTCGTCGATTTGTTACTTCTTTTGAGTTGTACCTAAAAAATATGAAATACCCAACAAAAAAGGCGCCAAAGAAAAGAAAAAATAACTTGGGTCTCTTTCTTCTTCCGCACGCTGCCATTGTGACGTTTCTTGTCGGGTTGAGCAAAGTTTGGTCGAAGTTTTATTCTCTGGAAAAGAAAAAAAAAAAAAAAGCGGAACTCTCTAGAAACTTTACTGGTCGAACAACTACATGTTCGGTTTCACGTGCCTCGCATGCTTTTCCAACATCACCTCTCCAACTGAAACTAAATTCATCTAGTAAATCTATCTGCCGTCAAAGTCCCGACATGCATCGGTGTAGTAACTGTCTTGGTACTCCTTAACACCGGAACCTCCAAGCTTTCGTTTTAAAGGACGTAAAAAGACACTCCTCCCTCCTCTCGGACACTTTCCTACGGCATGTTTTACAAGTATGACGGGATATTCTGGGATTTAAAAATCACTACTTTGGAATCGTCGCAGAACTATTTTTTAAAAGAGAAAATACTCTTATTTTATCGTCTTTTCCGGGTTTATTCAACTGTAAAAGTAGTTAATTTTATTGTGAAATATTAAAAAATACATATGTTAAAAACAACTTTTGCTTATTTAACATTAACATTTATGAAACTTACAACTTAATCCGCATATATCAATTAAAGTCATCTTCCTTATAACATGGGGAAAAAAGTTTCGCTTGTCAGGCCGTCTTACACAACCAGCGTCTTCTTCCTGTGCCTGTCAAATTAAGAGTTCGTGGCGTTTTTTTTTTTTTTTTTTTGCTTTTTNNNNATGCAAATGTCATATTAAGTAAATCTATACTACATTGTAATTTTAAAGTATATAAAATAAATCAAATAATTGAGCTATGGTTTTAAGGATTAAACATAGGAGCAAATACACCTTTTGTGTTCCAAACAGGAAGTAGCCGCTGGTCCCAAGAAGCCAAAGTCCCATATTCTTCTACTGAATAAACAGCTATGCGGTTATATATCTCAGAATTTATCAAAACTTTTCTTTTTTATAAATTTGTGCTAATCCTAATTTTTTTTCATGATGTTTGGTCTGTAGTGGAAGTTATTTAAGATTGCTTAATAAAAGTATGTGACCTTGCATCCAATGTTTGAAGTGTTTGATGGATTCTCCCGAGCCTGCTTTCAAGTGGTAGAGGTGTGGATTCCAACAAGCTCTCTTCTGATTGGCCAGAGTGGTTACCATAGAAATCGCAAGCAAGCCATTTTCTATGGGTGACATCACAATCACTATGTCCAGTTCTCTTATACTGTCAATGGAACCACCATACGTTTTCCAAAGTGTCATCATGCTTTAAATTGCTTTTTATAAAAAAAATATTAAAACCATAAACCTGACATAGATTGAGGAACATAGAACAATCATCAGAACAAACATCAGTTTTTCGAGATGAAAGTAAAATACAACCAAAATAAAAGTAAAATAATTTACAAAGCTGAGAAATATATGAAGTTTTAACCGCTTTTTTTATTTTTACTGGATAGAATATTGTAAAATATGTCTGATTTGGGCAAATAACTCAAAGTTTAGTATTATTACACTTGGGCAGATAGTCATAATTAGTTAAACCACATGGGAGGTTTCTCCATTTTAAGAAAGGGATACATTTGGGAATCATGCTTTTAATGTGAAGGGAATTTTTCTATTTTCGGTGTGTTTCTTTTTTTTTGTTGGTTAATTTAAATGTTTGTTAAATCTTTTGGACTGCACATTTAAAAAAATGTTAGGTTTCACATTTTTACTAGATTTTAAAAATATGATTTTCTTCCTGGTATTTGATATATGAAAGACATGTAATTTGACAGATTTTTATCTCATGTTTAAAATTTCACAAGACCTAAAATGTTTAAAATGACACTTAAATGATTACATTTAGCATTTACAATTTTCAAATTTAATATATTTCGAAGTGTATCAACTTCCTTTAGCTGAGCTAAATGATACCCATTGTTGAAGCACCTTTAATGACCCTGGGAATATCCACCACCCTCTTATTAGAAATCATCCACTTGACTGGTTTTGTTTCATAAACGAAGTCATTTGTCACACAGGTGAAACTGATATGAAAACTCTTGACACCAAGCCCGAAATGTGACACAAAATGTATGTTCAAGCAAATTAAATGATTAATAATTAAGACGACCGCTAAAGGGAAAGAGGTAATGTGAGCGGGGGTTGTTCTTTGATCAAACACCCACAACAAGTCAACAAGGCAACAAGTCAGCCGCTGGAGTGTTGTAATAAGCCACGCAAGGCTGGTCTTGTCATGTCTGTCTGTGTGGGCATATTATTAATGTGGTTTAATTAGGGCATTATGTAGGACAGGTGATGGAATACATTTTCAACATACTTAATATTTACTACAACCTTAGCAAAAATGAGTACTCTTGAAGTTTAAGTATAAGTTTAGCAAGTACAGACCATGTGCATGTAGTGATGAAAGTATGCTACTAAATTGTAACATTTATAGATAGTATATAAAATGTAAACTTCAAATATTTTGCTTCAGTTTTAGAACTGACTAAGTAACATAAATCATAAAAGGAGTTAATACAAATATACACATCATGTGTCAGAAGATTAATAACTCCATTTGTGACAGTAAAATCTGTCCAACACAAGAGGATCTCAGCTCTTATCTGTTTGTTCAGCTGTTGGACAGGACAAATAAAAAAGAAAAAAAAAAGGATTAACTAAGTATACTTGTAGTACACTTAAACAGACTACTTTTTGCTAAGGGTAAACTAGTTGGCAGGGAAATTAGGTTGTAACTCATCATCATATCTTTAGGATAAAGGCTTTTTAAAATTATTTATGGCTTGTGTTCTCTGAATTGATCAAGTGTACAGTTTTTACTGCAAAAAGCTGACTAAAAACAAAGTATTCTGTCATATTTTTTTTATTTTTACCTTTTTATTGTGTTTTTATTGTGTTGGAAGTGTGAAAATGGGACAATTTTGATCCCCAACCCAACATAAGAGTTAACATTCTTTCACATGTGAACTGATGTTAACACAAAAATTTTGTTAACTACTATTTTTTAAATATATTCTAGAGTAAATTATTTTATGTTTCTCAGAAACATTTTAAAACGATGGAAAATCACATTCCACATATTTAGGAACACTTAAGGACGGCATGTGAAACAGGCTCGAGATGACTAATGTGTTCAGGGAAAGCAGCCACCGCGCTGCTAAGCTGTCATTTACAAACCAGAAGCTTCAAGGGCTTTGAATCATGTCAAGTATGATTGAGTCATCTTCACTGGTGGTCCTCTGTGCATCATGTGAGGTCTGAGCACTTAAAGGGAATGCCTTAACATCACGATAGGATCATAAAAACATTCAAATATGTCTGGAAAAATCTAAAATGACCTTAATTAATTCAAAACATTTTTTTACTACTGCAAAAAAAAAAAAAAAATCGAGTAAACTTGCACACCCTACCATTTTTATTGTATTTCTTCTAAAAGTTGTTTAATCTACTCAATATGTTAAATTCATAACTTTTTTTTTTTTCATTTGGGTACAATTCAAATCAGATTAACCAGAATTTTATATAGATCAGGGGGTCTGCAGCCAAAAGTAAGCTACATGTGGGATGACAATTATTTATCTTTTTAATATTTGATAGAATGAGGTACAACGTTCTGTTACATTCACCACACTGTCATTTCCTCTGCAGTAAATGTGGTTTGTGTGCTGTCAGTAGGTGGCGGTAAACCACTATGAATGTCTGCAGTGTTATTAACAAGATAGTAAATGCTTGTCAATGTTAGGATTTTATAAGCTGCATTTTAAGTTAAAACACTATTATCAAAGACAAGTACTATAGTTTCCTCTACTTCTTCAAACAAACACATTTGCAACTATAACCATCAATTTGGTGTGTATATATGCGACAGAAACAACAAAAAAAGAACACAAAACTTCACAAATACGGTTAGTTTTTTTTATTATCTCAATCATACCAGCAGCTTTCATCATTTTTTTTCTAGAAACAAAGCAGTCCACCATTATAACAAATGATCAATGTTCCCTATTTGCATTATCAGTAGTTTTTAAAGATGCCTTTACATCATTACAGCCCCTCTTTGGTCCTTCAAACCAAATATTTGTAACAAAAGAAAGTAACACAAAATGTTTGTACAAATAAGCGTTTCATAGACATGAATCCAATCCACTATAGAGACATTTAATACATCTGATTTCCTGATCCCACATAGAAACGATTAATAATCAAGTGAATAAAATAATAAAAAGAGGAGTGTATTTGAATGCAGTTTGCAAACAGGGTTGGAAAACAAGACAAACAGATGGATTTCTCAAAAGCTTATTCTAGTTTTCTGAATTTTCTCCCACACAGATTTAAATAAAGTGACACGTTTTGCTTTTGGCACACATTTGTTTTAGAAAAAAAGTGGCAGATAGATAGTAGATTTACAGTATACACGTAAAATCAGCACTTTCGGGTAAAACACACATTTCTTTTCAAGTCTTGTCCAGGTAGTTTTCCACAATAACACTGGCTTCACAGGTAAAAGACAGAACTAGGAAGCAGTGGAGTGTAATCACAGCGCCGTCCCTCTTTGTTTGACATGTTATATGGGGTGTAACGATAAATTGATGAGTCCAACAGATCCATCTGTCTGAGACAAGTTGTTTATTAAATCGACCTATATACTATAAAATTGTTTCAAAATGGAATAATTACTGTTACATCCGTATTGGAAAATACCATTTGGATTGAAGCGCGGTGTGTTTATTTTACTATAACGTAAAAATCACAGCGGACAACACACAAAGGATGAAAATGAACAACCATTATTAAAGTCCAATGTGTGGAAACACTTTGAATTTTGCAAAGACATGTGAAAGTACAGTGTGAAATAATGTTCGAATAATGTTTCTATTATTTTAATGTGAAAAAACAACAGTGGACTGAACTTTATGAAACTAAAATGTGAATGTATTATTAATTCTACGGTCCCATATCCCAAAATGCCACCGCGTCGCAGGATTGTTTCACTCAGTGAAGGTGGCAGTCGCATTTTAACTCAACTTTTGGGTTTTGAGAAAAAGTTCTTGTATTTTCCACAATATAAGGCACACTTAAAAGCCTAAACTTTTTTAAAAAAATCGGACATGCGCCTAATAATCTGGAGTACCAATTTTCCAAGTGTTACCAGTTGCCGGCATCATTGTTGAACAACCGCCTGACTATGAGATAGACTCCGACAACAATGAGAGGGAACCACCATGTTTGATAATTACTCAGCTGTTTAATTCAAACACCAAAGATGTTTTGTGGGAGAAGATTGATTAAAATAAATAAAAGTTGTTTGGAATAAAGATTAACTAAACTCATTGTTATTCTTCTGTTACCTTTTTTTCTGCACCTTATAATACGGTGGACCCTATCATGCGGGAAATACGGTACAATTCTTACAGCGACCGAAGGATTTTTCTCTAAAAGTTGAAATCAGCCACCACCTAGGGACATCTTGAGTGCCACCAGCTGTCCGGTAGCCCCTATGCCTGAGTGCCACCGTCCACATCCATGACCACGCCAACAATTTTCAAAAAAATTGGGTGTAGATTCTGCTGATCCCTCCCCATCACGCGGTGGCAGCTGTATTTGTGACCGTAGTATTACTTGTTTGTTTGTACACATAATAAATTTCCATGAATATCTTGCAAGAAATACAACCTGCACCGCTTAGTACCAGATATCTCTGAGTCACATCGGTGGAATTTTTGGCTAAAGATGTCGTGGACCAATTTTTAGGTCCATGAATCGGATCGCACCAAATAAACCAATATTGACTATGAATCGTATCGTCAACCACAGATTATTAAAAGAATTGAATCGTCCTTAGAATAAATCATTACACCCCTAATATTTTAGAACCCAGATGAACAAAATTTAGCTTGCACAGCTTCTTGTAGCAGCCAGCTTTTTAACATTTATGACAACTATACAAACAAGCAAGAGAATTAAAAATAATAATAACAATAATAATAAAAAGAATTGCACGTTTAGGAAACATTCTATGGTGCAGCATCACTTTGTTGAGTTTTTAAAAAATTGCCTTCATGGGTTTTTTTTCATAGGAGAATTTAAATCACACTTGAGGTGAGGAGTATTGAAGTTTAAGAGGCACTTGGATGAAACGAAAAGAAAAGCCCCCTAGTCTGCAATCTTTAAAAGGTATAAAAGTACTCTGTGGGGTAATTTATTGGCCTAAAGTGATATATTAAAAACCTACTTCGTTTGCCATTGCAACTCAAATTGAGGACAGTACAGACTGCTTAAAGAACAGTCTCAAAAGGTCACTTGAAATGTCCAGCTTTAGTTTGACATCCCTTTTTCTACCACTCAAACTTCCACAGCTGCTTCTTGTTGTTTGGGCTGCACCTGCTCATCTGGGCGTCGGTGCGACCCTCGGCTGTGCGGAAAGCCGTTACGCACATGTCTGAGTGAGGATGGTGGATGGTCCCGTCCTGGAGGGACGACAGTTTTCAAATTCAATTTGAGATAAATGTGTGACATGCTTGAAGAAAAGAAAAAAATGGACTCCCACCTTTCTGAAGTCCCAGATGATGCTGGGAGGCTTAAGCTCCCAGTCACGAGGACAGTTCCTCATATTTATGCTGGTCTGCCCATCCAGAACTTCTGCACACAGCTCTGTCACAGAGTTGAACCGGATCTCCTTCTGAGAAGTGTATTCAAAGTACTGGAATGCAGGACAGACAAAGTTGTGTTCTTATTTGCTTGTTTAGGTTAAGTTTACAGTTTAATTCACTGTAAAAGACAAACAAAACAAAATAAGTTGTAGAAACGCGGTTGACATGTACAAGTTCTGCTGGTTTTGGGGTTGTCCGGACCCATAGAGTCGTAGACAGGAGCGACCTTATGTTAAGGTGGAGTGCGACTGGGTCTAACAGCCCTTGAGGCTCATACAGCCACCTTAAGGGACGTAAAAAAAAAATGGAACAAGTCATTGTTGTGCTTATTTTGTCAGGCTTGGGTCCAGATGACCCAAGCCTGACAAAATAAGCAAAAGTGTTAGTGTGTGTTTTCGTCACAACACCTTAAATGAAAAAAAATGTTAATACATTTTTATTTTGAAAGTACACAGAAAGTTTTGATTTAGAAACAAAGACCTGTTTCCAGTTTCTCTGGCTTTTGGCCAATGGACTGGAAATGGAACTTTTGTGTAAAGATTGAGTTGAATTAAGGAAGGGGTGAACGCCAGATGAAGACAGGAAGAAGGCCATGTTAACATTTGCAATGATTAATGAACTTTCTATTTTTTGTATCAACACAACGGAGACGCAATACAGACGGACCAGTGTAAATCAGCTTTTTTCACTTGACCTGTACAAGTACAAACAGGTTCATGGATGGTGAGTATGCCCGAAGGAAAAAATGTGCATGAACATCTTCACTCTACAGGTTTGACGAGCCAACACATTCTCATTTCCAACTTGTCACATAATGACGTTTGGTTAAGGACCCTTCCATGTCGCTTTTTGACGTTTTGGGTATCCCAAACTTGTTTTTTGGCGTGCTGGCTGTTCGTAAAATCAAGGGTCGTGGGACATGGTACTGGATGTAGTAACGAATGCACACTGGTCCTCGGGGCGCGTCCAGTGCCAGTACCCTAACCAGCACTGGTACCCTAACCATAACCCAGTACTGGTACCAGTACCACGTCTGGTTTGAGCAAAGTACCGCATCTGGTCCGGATTAGGGTACCAGTACTAGGTTTGGGTACACGTCGTGGTGGTGGAACAGTTCTGGTTCATGGACTGGAGGTTGGGGAACCTTAATTAAAGGGAACATCCAGTGCATCTTAAAACGACGAGTTGAGGACACCCAAAAAGTGATGTGAAGGAGTCCTAGGCAAACTTCAGTATGTGACGACCTGGGAGTGAGAAAATGTTGGGCGAGCAGTCTACGACTTTGATATTTGATAATATGCCCCATACAGGTTTACCCATTTTTCACCCACAGATATCTACCCTTAACAAGTCAAACAGCCATGAGTTTAAGTTCATTTCTTCGATAGTGATAGGATGTCCTGTCTAAGCCTGCCTTGTATTATGTGTCTGTTTATGTGTCAAGGGACGTCATCCGTGAAGACAAGGGCTTGGCCCTCTCAATCATGTGGACATGAACCTAACTCTTCTTCTAAAGTGTCATTTGAAGCAAACTGGCCCGATGGGATAAAAGATGCAACACAGAGCTGCTCATTAAACAGAGGGTAATCAATCGTCATCCATCCCTGTGCTACTGTTCACATCTCATGTATCTTTTAGAAGCATCAAGCCCTGTAATGGGCATTTCTAATAAAGGTCTCACTTATGGCCAATGTCTCTGACTTCAGACTTATTTATCCACACTGGGTTACCGTTGCTGGTTTATTTGGGTCAGAGAAAGGGTAGCAGATATTGGAAGGACCTCTTTTTCAAATTTGATTTAACCCTTTAACACTGAAATAGCACACGCCCCTTGACCTACCGTAACTCTTCAACTGGTTACGAACAAAGTTAATCCGCTGATTTTGACACGGTAAGAAGCAGCTTTTGTATCGGCCTTGCACTGATATGCAACACAATACTAGCCTTAAACAAAAACTGCTTTCTCAGCTTCAGAATCTTTTGGAATTACATTAATTGCGTTATCAGTTGAAGAGTTATGGTTTTTGAAAGAATGTTAACATTGTAGCTTGATTTTGGATTCGGATTTTGGAGTTAGCAAGAACTATTTGCTGGAACTACCTGTTTGCACAATAATAAGGTAAAAAGTATGCCATACCTGGTTTCCACCTTGGCCATGGCAGCCAAACAGAGAAAGATGGGCTCCTGTAGGGTTGTGATCTGGAGCGTTGTAATCCAGGCACTCTGACTGTATACCTGAGCTGCGGATCTGGCAAAAATATAACAGTTATAATTACGGGAGGCATAGAGTCTCTGTGCTTGATTTCAAGGACTATTTGCAAATTTGCCACAATTTTTCATTCAAACAGAGCACTCCCTAAACATCAGTTGTTATCCAGCAACAGCTCCCGCATTTTCAAAGATTCAAAGATTCAAAGACTTTTATTGTAACTGTCAGGAACAGTTAAATTGTGGGGAGTCCACCAGCAGCAATGCACAGTACAATAAAAAATATAAAAGAGAAGTTAAAAATAAGAATAAAATAAATAAGTAGAATAAAGTAAAAAATATAACGTATTTAACAGTAATAATAATATGAAACTGGAAACTGAAATTTCCATGACATACAACCAGTAGACACTTACTGCCCCATGCCAGCCTTCCCTGTCTTCAGGAACATGAAGTTCTGGGTATATATTCTTCAGATACCAATCAAAACTGTTGCATTTCAGCTTCTCCCTCAGCTGTAGCCGCTCAGTGATGTCACCATAGTTCTCCTGTAAAGAACAATAATCAGATACAATTTCAAAGCCACCAATAAATCAAATGAGAAACCTTAACAATTACTCATGTTAAAGTAAAAACAACTCTGTAGAATGTTCTGGTCACAGGTATGAAAACTGGGTGAAAAAGACCCAAACTTGACTTGTGAGATCTGGCATGTGTGCTCCATTCCAGACAAAAGTGCAAAAAAAAACATACATTTGAAAAAACAAAGCATGCTATAATATTTTTTTACTATTTGAATAAAAATGAGACTGCTTAAGAATTGTTTGGAAATTCTGAGGTAATATATTTAAAACTGAGGCATTAATGTATGTGTTTGCTTCTTTTTGAACTGGAAAGCAAGACATAGGGAGAATAGAAATGTAGAGAGGGGGGGGACATGGGTAAAGAAAGGAAAAAGGGGTATAGAAGTTGGAGGATGATTAAAGAAACACATAGGAGGGGTAAGACGATAACAAGCAACAGTTTGTTTGAAGTTGATCGTTATAACTTTTATAGGCAGATGTTTATCAAAAGGGTTGGGCTTCTTCAAAGACACACTCAAATACTACAAACACACCTGTTGGTTCACAAAACATTCACACACATGCATACAATACGGATCAAATGACACACATAGTGTATGGTAAATGGTGTGTACTTATATAGTGCTTAACTACCTTCGTAGAAGGCCCAAAGTGCTTTACTGTCACTGTACCATTTACTCATGGACACACATTCACACACTGATGGTGGCTCTGCTGCCAAACACTGGCACCAACCTATAACCACCAGGAGCAATATGGGGTTCAGTGTCTTGTGCAAGGACACTTCCACACATGGGTGGGAATGGCAGTAACAAGTCCGAGGTGGACCACTCTACATTGGCACTTTGGCCACCCGGCAATAGGCATACAAGCAAACACGTGTCCTGTTTATCAATCCTGCACACATGCAATATCTTGTTTGTTCGAAGGTGAACAGGCACTGGTGCTCAGTTGAGTGTCTGTGTTCTACTGTGGACAATGATTTATAGAATATAGAGAGTAAAACTAAAAAGGGGGAGCAGCCAGTCATTCCCACACCAAACCCCCAGAAGAAGGGGAGGCAGTAGTGGTAACCATGGCCCTCAGACACCCACGCAGAGAAGCTTACTGAGGGAATCCGAAACCAGCCACCCAGAGTTAAAAGGACCAAGCACCCCCAGAGCCAAAGAGCAGGGAGGGAGAGGAATACTAAGAGTGCATGCTCCAGTCCAGCCAGAAACAGTCCCCCTGCCATGCCAAAGGTCCAGAGCAAGGCCTTACCCCCAGATGAAGGGCCCACTCAGAAGCCCTGCACTTCCTACACATCCTGACCTCAATCTAGAACCAGACCCCCCAAGAAATATCCTCATCATGCTCCAGGGAGCCACCCACTCACCCAACAGAGAGTCCAGCAGAAAGCAAAGGCAGGGTCCAGTCCCTGACAAGAGTGGTCAGCATGGACCAACAACGCTCCCTTGATGTTGGAAAAGATAAGGAAACCTGAAGGTGAGGATCAGAGCCAGCACCACAGGGAAAGGGACACCCCAGGCTCAGATCTGATATGACCAGGGATCAGGGAGAGTGGATCACCAGGCACAGGAAGCCAATGCCCATGGGAAAACCACCACTGATGGATGATTGGCTTCTTCAAACAATAGATGGGGTAGGGGACAGAAGATCAATGACCATCCTCCTTGTGTAACTAGTGTCTGTGTATAGTCTGTTGGTGTGGAGAGTGTGTCTCGTAAAAGGTTTACTTAAAATTGCCAGGAAGGGCACTATGAGGACACCTCCTCTTTGTTGGCAGTGACCACCAAAAGACCCTACATGTCTAATGTCCAAATAAAACCAAGAGAGGAGAGGTTGTACATCTGTGCATCATTCAATGAGGTAGGAATCACTGCTAAGCATCCCAACCCCAAAGGTGCATTCCAGACTAACCTCTTGACATCCTAATGAATTGTCATGTAGGTAAGGAGGGCAGTTCGGGAACACCTTCCCGACTGAACCCCAATTTTATTTGAAACATCTGCCCCTCATTGAGCCTTAAGCCTCTTAAGCCAGACAGATGAATCGCCTGAAGGCCCAACCCCTCCATCCAATTCATTAGAAAGTTGCTTGAGGAATGTGAAAAGGTACTGAACTTTGTCAGTGATGCATACAATAGGATCAGTCCGTGCCTCAACAAGTCAAACCTGTCTTGTCAGCACAAGGTGTCACTTTGAGCGATAAGCAAACCATACAGATGGCTTTTTTCATTAGCACTGTGAGGAGTCAATAACATCATTTTGTCTTCCAAATAAAACTATTAATGAGGTATGTGTCATCTGATAGCAAAACATTCATATCATTACTGGTATTATCTGTGTAACCAACCACAGCAGCTGCAGCCACAAACTAATGAGACCCTGAGGGACTGACTTGTAGAGACACTGATGTGTGCACATTAAAGAATGCTCATGAGCTTAGTTAAATACTATATGAGAACACAAAATCCCAGACACGCGAACGGTTTCTAGGAAGCAGCCTAATCGGTGTGTTTGAAGTTTCTGAACAATATGGACTAAACATTTTTTAGGAAATGTAGGTAACATTTAATTTAAACAACCTGTTATACTCAGTTTAATACAACAGGATTTGGAGTCGATGATTGTGTCTAAAATAATTTAGAACTTTTATTGATGCCACAAATTGATTAGCAATGATGTCTTCCATCTTCCTCTAACCAGGTGATCTACTGTTTGATCAAAGATCCCTGACATTAATAATGCATTTTTTCAGATAGGTGTAACTGAGATGCATGCATTTTTGATGGTATTGAGCTCTGAGACCTGAGAGGCCCAACACATAAAAACACACAAACACAGACTTGACCTGGTGTGACAGACAGTCTGAGATCATGTGTTGACACCCAGACAGGGGATTTATATCATTTACAAAGAATCTGAATATTACGCAAGCAGGTGTCTAAATTGCATGAAACTAGTGCAGACAGACAGACTTGCTCTTAGACTAAGAAAAAAAAGACAGGAAAAGTCAAGTGGTTAAGCATAAACAGTTTATACAGTGTGGCCGCTTGATTTGCAAATCTTCTACCTTTTTGGCTGGAGGATTCCTGTTGTAGAAGTGATGTTTATAGGAGTCCATCCAAACCTCTGCAGCTCGTACAGTGTTCTGGAGGAAGTTTGGTCGGGCATAAGGGGCTTTTTTAGGGAACACATGGCCCACATGAGAGCAGGGATGAATCTCCAGAGTGCCCCCACACTGCCAAACCTGTGGGTGCCGAACCAAAATACAAGAAATGAATAACTCAAAATAACAAGCTTGAGTAATGGTTTATGTTTCTATGATACTGGAATCAACTGTCATCCACTCTGGTGTGTTTCCATCTCTTCAGAGAAGAAAGAGGCATACTTTTGAGTGTAGTTGTCAGTTAGTCTCTTAGTCATATGAATCCATAAGGGGGTTGGCCCATACAAGTGTGGCAGATTTCTGGGTTGTACAGGCCCTGGGAGGGTCATAGATAGGAGTTGCTGTATCTTAAGGGTTGCACAGGTCCACTTCAAGGGACATCATGAAAATGGAAGATACATTTGCAGAAGTGTGGAAAGTGTACCGTGAACTATCTGAGGGTATCTGGAAGCATCTGGAAGACGCACGCACGTATGAAGTAAAGGGTGATTAGTGCTGCAACAAATGATTATTTTAATAGTCGACTAATTGCCGATTATTTTTCCCGATTAGTCGACAAATCAGGCCATACACAAAGTGGATGTAAAGTACACATCTTAACCATCATTAGTTTTATGCTCACTGAACACTAGGTATATAGCAGCACCTGCGATAATGCTAGTGTGAATGCTTGGGCTGAATTTGGCCGCTGAAGATGCTGAAATTGATAGCTAAAAATGCTTAAGCTGATATCTGAAATCGCTGAAGCTGAACGCTGGGTAAAATATTAGTTAAATGCCAAATCAGCCTAAAAAAAACTGAAAAAAATCTAAGTTAGCCAAAACAGCTAGCATGTAGCCGAAATATTAGCCAAACTCCAAAATAGCCTAAAAAACAAAACAAAAAATGCCTAAATTGGCCAAAATAGCTAGCATGGTGCTACAATATTAGCTAACTTCCAGAACAGCCTAAAAAAACAAAAAAAGGCCTGAATTAGCCAAAACAGCTAGCATGCAGCTCAAATATTAGCTGAATTTATTAGTCGATTAATCGTGGCAGCCCTAGAGGTGATACGGTCGTACGATGCCCTCATCATTAGTAAGGTGCGGGTACCAACCATATAATGTCCACATAAGCTATGTTCTGATTGTCTAATTTCTAACCAGTTGAGTGTAAGGACTGCGGGTTGTCACATGAACAGCACTACTACTTCATCCTAACCCTTGTCTGTTGTGTAAGTGATCCCTACGGCTAGTCATTTGTAGCATCCTAGTAGAAAAAAACTGCATCATTAAAAACGGAAACTTAATCTGGAATTGATTAAGCTACAGATTTCCATTTAGCTTTGTTTGCCAAATCTGGAAATTACCCAATGAAACCAAATTTCTTTTGGTAACCTATATTTAAGACATTTATAAGTATTTACCAATCAGGGAATTGGTAAGGAGCTAACTTTTTTGTTGGGTACTTTAAAACACTTTGGTCTCATATTTGCAAGCATTACTGTTAACCCAAGGCTTTATCTTGCATATCTGATGGAAAACTGATCTCACCCTGAAAGAGAGCTCCAGGTTTTCTCCTCCCCACACCTCCATGCCCATGTCATATGTGCCAAGGTACTCAAAATACACTTTGCTCACAGCAAATAAGCCTCCTGCCATTGTTGGAGACCTGTGACAACAAAAGAATTTTTGTTTTTTTTTATTTAGACATTCAAATGATGTTTGGTCATTTCAGATTAATGCAGAAGAAAACTGATGCCCAAGTTCCTATCATCCAATTATATAAAGTGATTCCTCATGCGAATAGCTCCTTGAAAGGATCGTGTCATTGCTGTACCTGAAGGGGTCAGTGCGAGACTTCCGCCTCTTGCGCTCAGATTCGGGGACAGAGTGCCACTGAAAGGTGAGTCTCCAGTCGAACCCTCCTATCATTGGTTCATCAGTTTGCATGTAAAACTCAAAAGAGTTCCAGTCGATGGTATCAATCACAGGACACACGATGGTACTGGCATTCTCAGCAATTCTGAAACGTAAAGTAAGAAGCATCCAGAAGGTTGAGTGAAACTGGGAAAAAAAAACAACTTGGTAAGCTCTCGTCGTTTTAGCGTGGTTACCTTTCAAGAAGAGGTTCGATCCAGCCGGGGACACACTCACAGTGGCAATCAAGAAATGTTAGAACATCACCAGTAGCATATGTGGCGCCAATGAGGCGTGCTCGGACCAGCCCCTCCCTTTTGTTGGTCCGAATGAGCCTCACGCGTTGCAGATTACTGATGTACTCTGCTAGCTGGGACTTTAGATACCCTGTTTTACAGAAACACAAACACAGAAAAAACTGTTTTTTTTTTAATAGTCATTATACTTCTCCACAGAGGGGTAGTCAGGGTTGGCAAGAAGGCACTTTTAATCCTCACACAGCATCATGAGATGCACATATATACATATGTGTCCATTGATGCCATTTCTGTTAATAGTTTGAATCATATTTAGACTAAAGAATATTGCATGTTGGCATTTAGGTAAACATTTGTAGCTAAAGCACATTTATCTAAAGACCCACTCCAATGAAAATGAGTTTTGAAATGACTTGAGTTTGAAAATTAGTTGAATTTTTTAACATGGTCGTGTGGTATTTTTATCATAATGAAGGACAAATTTAAGAAAAATAAAAATTTTAAACGTGTTTTTGAGTATTTCTTTATTCAAATTTGCCATTTGAGACGTAAAAAATATGCTGAGCGTGGCACCAGCTCCGTGTTATGCTCCATTCTGATACATCTGCTTGTAGATGACTAGATTAAGCAAATGGATCAAAACTGCACAGCTGCATAGCTTCAGTATTGCTCACCATTTTTGTTGCACCAGTAATGTTATGTTAGGGGTGTGGGGGCTGTAAGCTAGCAGGAGAGTGTGTAAACAGAGAGCTCTCAGCAAGTGAGGGAAGGGGGGCGGAGTTGCTCCATGTCAGCAGTCCTGCCCACAACTCAGAGGCAAGTTTTTTAATGAATTCAAGATTCAAGATTCATTTATCATCATTCATTTATCCCCGCAGGAAAATTCAGTAGAATTGCTACTTCTCTGCAGAAACTATGTCCTACAAAATGACAAAAGTTTTTTTTTTGTATTTTGCCTGAAAACTGTATAATTATAATTAACAATTTTAATTTAGGTCAAAACATAATCAAAGTGGGACATTTTAAGTCAAAACATTTCCTGATATCTTGTCTAGTCTGAGTTACGTTAAATAATAAGTACTAAAGGACAAAAAAGTGCAAGATGTGAACTCCAGAAACATGTTGTTCAGCATATTAGTAATAATGGTTTAGGTGTAAGAAATTATGTTGCAACTCAGCGGTCCATGAAGTAATTTTTTTGGGTGTAACATCATCTAGTTGCTCTCTCGCCTAACTTCTGTAATTATGTCCTTCTCAGACTTCTGAAATCACTGACTAATATGACTATAATCTCTCTAAAGACTATTTATAATAAAATATTCTACAGATCAGGTCATGTTTTTGCTAAGGGTTCTCTGAGTTGCAAATTTAAGCCAAAGGGTCAAAGCAGAAACATTAGAGTGTAGGGGTCAAATGCAACTAATTCCGTTGATTTAAAAATAATGGAAATAAACAAATAAAAGTTATTATCTCATTGACAGCTTGTATTTAATCAATATTTTGCCATTTTTTTAATTGTAGCTTGCAGTTTATTGATCTCTTTTTATCTTTGTGTCTTGTTCAGTTACATTTTTTGGTGGCATAGTTTAATTATTAAATCAAATATAGATGGCCATACCTAAATCCAAGCTGTAATAAAGTTATTATCGTTTATATACAGTATAAGGCCATAAATTCTGACCTCAGCATAACCATGTAATGTTTACATTGTCAACAGGCCAGCTATGGCCCAAAAGCCCATTTTTGGAAGAGATAAAGGAGTTTGACATTAAAAGCCCATTCTGAACAAAATTATGTTTTTATTATAATTTTTTTGAAAGACATATGTAAGGAAAATTAAGCTTTAAACAGTCTTTTTGAGTGTTTTTTTATTCAAATCATTGCAAATCAGGAGCAGAAAAAAAAGTAGTTTGGAAAAGATTGTATTTGTGACATAAAATATGCTGGGTGGGCCAAAAGGTACCAGCAGTGGGGAGGAGGGGGCGGGGTTTCAAAGCCCCAACCGTCCCACCCACTACAGAAACTAAGTCCTAGAAAATGACTTGTTTTGGGCAAAAAAACAGCATAATTATAATTTAAAGACCACTTGGAACATTTTAACGATAGTTCAAACAATCGAAGTGGATCTTTAGGGTGAAGTGAAGCAGGAAAATGGTACTTTTTTTTTAATGCCTGAAGACTTCTTCTGATAACACCAGCTTTCACATTCAGTTTACCTCATTCCATAAGTTCATCTCACTCTCTTAAAAAGAAATGTGTTCAGACTTTTTTTAGAAGACATTTTTTCACTACTTAACACTATAATTATTATCTCATTTTTCAAACGGGAGTCAACGGGTCAACTAAAATTGTCAGACAAAAACAACAATCTGAACATTTTTTTTCAGGCAAACATGCGAAACAAAAAATAGTTCATCAAAGAGAGTCAGACCTCGGTCACTGTAGTCATCAATTAGGATTATCTCTTTCAACAGGATGGCGGGCGTGGTCTCCAGCACGCTGTGAATGGTCCTCAGCAGGGTGGACCAGGCCTCGTTGTAGAAGGCAATGATCACTGAAGTGGTAGGTAAATGTCGGTAGTCAAACTTCTTATTCCGGCATCTGAGGCATGTGCGAGTGTGTTTGTATGGGTAGAGGGAGATAGAGGTGGCATAAGCTTTAGTATACACGCTCAGTGCATATTTACAAAGAAAAAACACAGCACTCAAAATCAACTCATGCAAGACAGAGCTTATTTTTCAGACGGCCGGCCAAGCTTCTAGAGAGACAGGACATGTCTGGACAAAGTCCAGATGGCAGTTATTAAAACAACGAGAAGCAGGAGAAATATAGTTGGGAGTGGGAGCTTATAACACCAGTGAGCAACATACCGCACAACTGCTGTCAAAGAAACCACAGAATAGAAAACAGATGAAAGGGGCGAACGAGGGGAAAAGGATGAAACTGAAGGGAAACTGAAAAAGACGAATTTAAAACTATACCCTTTCTTTTCTTATAAATAAGGAGCAATAATTTCCTCACTACTTACTGCACTATATAGGGCGTTTGCCATTTTGTTGAGTTGTCCAAATCTGTGGCTATAACCAAATTCTTTCTCTACTCTCTAACTACTAATAAAATATATAGTACAGTAGTATCTCGCTATCTCATAGTTCCCTGGATTGTAAAAGAAATATCACAACTTTTTTTTTATAACGGCAAATATAACATTGCTGATTTGCAGAAGTAAAAACCTAAGAAAAATTAACATCTTACAAACACTATTTATAAATCTACACTGTTATAATGATGGGAACGTGGAAAATTCATAAAAAAATGAATTATTTTCACATGAAAAATTGTACAATCGCAATGCATTATGGTCTACATTTACTAATCTAGTGAGCATTGATACACATTGGTTTTTCGCAGAGATTTCTGGGAAATTTCTTGGGCACTCAATTTTGGAAATATAGATTTGAACAGCTCACAAAATGGCAAACACACTATATAGTGCACTAATTAGTAATGAAGGAGTTCTGACAAAATCTTCAATTCCAAAATTCAGAACTCTGGAAATTTCCCAGAAGTCTCTGCAAGAAACTAGTGTGTGCATCAGTACCATTGACTGTAAAAGAGAACTGGACTGAGTGAGTGTGACATCACCCATAGACTTACTTCGGCTCCAACAAAGTCCATTCATTTTGCATTTTTTCGTAATACGGCCGTGTTGGAGCCAGATGACGTCCAAATCGGCTGAGTTATCATTTCTATGGCAACCACTATTGCCAATCAGGAGTGAGCTTGTTGGAAGGTCACCCCTATCACTTGAAAACACACTCAAGAGAATGTGTCAAACGTTTTGGATGTTTGATGTGAAACCAAATCCTTTTATGGAGGGAGGCATGCGATTGGTCAGTTTATAACTTGAATAATTTGCATGACAAGAAATAATAGGATGAGCAAGAAAATCTTTAAAAAAAAAAGGTGTCGGAGCAAGAATGGTTATTCAGACAAATGTGATAATATGAGTAATAGCTGTTACTTTATCAATAAAACTATGGGATTTTGGTTTCTTGGGGCCAGCAGGTCCCCGGGAGGGGTCACTCAGTCCAGTCAATGATCGACACTCACAATATTGGAAAATATAGACCATGATTTGTCATCAGAAAAACAATGTATGGAAATGTTTTTAGTAAACCATTCAAGTTTTTTTTATCATCTGAACACAGTTGATTCCAAAACAGTATTTTTACAATGTTCATATTTGTTGGATTTTTACTTAGGAAAATGACATCATATTTGCCGATTAAAAAAACTAGTATGTCTCAGAATTGCATTATAACACAGGGCACCGGATAGTTCCACACTTTATAGTCTTTTAGGGGTTAGGGAGTAGTGAGGGAATTAGGAAATCCTCTGTCATCATCACACTTAAAACCTCAGCTTAAAAGGCTGGCTCGTCTCAGAGAACACACACACTAAGAACTACCAATATTAAACTTGAAACATTTCAGAAACCTTAAAGACTTTCTTATAAGTCTACATTGAAATCTGAAAAGCTTTTGATTTTATTTTGTTGTCATTTGCTTCTTTTAAATATAAATTACATACACCCTTTCTCAGGAAAATAGAAGCAGTTAACCCGGATAAGGAGCTAACCACACTGGTTTTCTGACTCCTTGCACTGGAATGCTGCTGACTCAAAAGTGTCACTGTTACCAGTACTGACTTTTCTAGTAGGTGCAGCATTCAAGGCAAAAAAAATTCCCATTTTGAATGGCAACAAAACCAACCAGTTTTGAGGTCAAAGTTAGTGAAAACAAACTGGTTTAAATAGTTTCAAGGAAATGTTCCAATTTCACGAAACAAAATGTAACAAATCAACAAACTTGAACAATCGGAGATGCCCTTTTGGGTTGCACAATTAATCTCAAGAAATACTGCTATACTTTGCAATAGTATAATTAAATGCTGCTCCAGCCTCATTGGCCGAAGCTTCAGTTCCGTTTTATTTTTATTAACATTTACACATTTTGTTAGTCTTTAAAGGCATTTACAGCCCAAAGTAGTACTGTTGTATCAAAATCCAAACACAAACCAAAGCCCCACCAAAAGTCTGTGCCGAATAGTTTACTAGGAAATAGGAACTTGTTGATTTACATCTACGTCTGTCATATGAATTCACTTTACTGACTGTGATTTACGTTAAACGCTTCCAACAAATAAACTACCCGATGTGTAAACTCTCGCACAGTGAATGACACAATTGTTCTTGTTGAACACAACACCAGAACTAAACACCGATCCATGGCTGCAGTTTTCTCTGGTAAATTTTGTGTACTGTTGTCCACAATTTACAAAGACAGATAAGATAGAAAGATAGAAAGACAGATAAGAAAGGCTACGTTGTAAGTATTAGGGTCAGGTATCACATCCAAAATGCTAATTTCATTCAATTTATATTCACAAGTTTCTAATTTAATCTGATAACTTGATTATGCCTTAGTCACATGCATCCATAATGGGGGTTGACCCGTGTGGGTGCTGTAGATTTTTTGTTTTCAGGGGCCAGGGACAAGTGCATTTTTAAGGGAGTGCTGGTGAGTCTTGCATTTCCCTTGAGGCTCATGTAGGCACCTTAAAGGCATGTTCATGAAAATGGAATGCACCATTGTATGTGTATTTAAAGCATTCATAAATGCATGTACTTATGACGTATATTAGATGATGTTGTACAGTGTCCATACTAGTGGTCAAACCTGTAAAAGGCACGAAAATGGCCTGCACGGAATATCAAGGTTGTAGAGCACTCATAGAATCAATAAGTGTAAAAACGCTCATGGTCATTCTTTTTCTACAAGTATGATGCGAGTGACAGGTCATAGTTAAAACTTGAACAACACTTAAGGGTGAAGTGGGTGAGACACAGGCACATTGTATGGATCTTTCCATTTTTAACCCCCTCAAATCCTGCACACTGGGCAAGAAGCCCCTTAGTGCTGTTCATTGGTAACTGCTGGCTCCTTGGACACTCTTGCAGGGCCCTTGGGGGTTCCTTGCACTAAGCCTGACTGTTGACATTTAAAAAAAATTAGAACCCAGTTTGTGTGGTGATCCTACAGGCATTCCTATGGACACTACGGCGTTCACAAGCAGTCAGTAAGGGGCCAATCCTCGCACTTCACTAACGACTAGAGAAGGAGTCTCAAACTCTATTTACCTTGGGGCCACTGAAGGCAGAGTCTGGCTCAGGCTGGGTCACATGGGCCAAAAATATGGTCCTTTGTCTATGTCTACAGAACAAGTTTATTGAACATTTGTTCATGCCTATGTACCACTAAGCAATATCTTCTGCATGTCCTGTGAAACGACAGGAGCTAACAATGCTAGCAATTGTTGCTAAGGATTTTTCTGACGACCAGATCCAATGACAACAGCAAATGAGAAGTTTTAAGCATAAAGCAAACTGAAACATCACAAAGCAAATACAAAGCTATCATCAAAGATGACAGAAGATTTTGCTTATTAGACATTGAACTTTCGTATTAAGGCGGGGGCTGCAAAAGACCCTTGGACTAAAGTGTGGCATAAGGGCACCATACGATGTGCATACATCTTGCACTAGCTTTAAAAATACTTCACAATACAATTACCACAGGTCGAAAATTGAATGTTCACTTTTATGGCGTCTCTTAAGGTAATAATACATTTCTAAAGGGACCTTAACACACCCACGCTCCCTTTAAGATGCAGACACAAAAAGCCAGCAAAACTCTAATGGGTCAACCCTCCATATGGGTGCATGTAAGGCCAAGGCAGAGAATGGAGGGGGAACATACCAGTAAGACATTACACACTGCGTTTCAGCACCAAGTCTGAGCTGAGAATAGCTGTGATTGATATCAATTTGGGCAGACAGCTGCTTTCACCAGTTTAATTATTGCTCCAACACATCACAAGAGTCTTATTTCTTACTGTCAGTTGCAAACTGATCCCAGTGAAAAATGTACCTGATTCTCCAATTGGTGTTCTTGCTTTTGGCACACCATCAGTTCCAGCCAACATTCAAGACTGATTTTTGTTAGAGAGTCAATAAAGAGAAAGGTTTTTATTCACTCACTCTTCCATCCTGTGGTCCTGGATGTGCCGATGCAGGGAGATCTTGTCACTGACATAGATGTTGATAGCATAGCTCTCCACACTTTCTTCCTCTAATTTCTTCTCTTCCGGGCTGAGGTTGAGGCGGGTGGCTCTGCCCCACTCCCCGGGCGCATTGCTGTCTGGTGGGGGTTTTATGTAAACTGCTCTAGCCAGCGGTCCATCTATCCCGCTAATCTCTTCAGGCAGCTGCCTCACCAGAACATTGTGCTTATCGTCTTCCTCCCGTGTTGATGAAGAGAACGGGAAGGTAGAACGTTCCAGCACTATGTAGCCAAGCCACAGCAGCCACAGAAAGAAACCCGCTTTGGCTAGCACGCCTAGTTTTCGAGAACAGCGCCCCCTCATGGTGGGGAGGTCTGCGACGGAATCGTGACAAGTTGAACCTCAGGGTTCCATACAGGATACGGGCATCTGCGGGAAAAACAGACAGGTGTGTGTCAATAGAGACCTCTTTTAAGGACGTACATAAATAAAACAAAAAAAAAAAGTGCAATTCCATAAACGTCCACTAGAGGCTGGTTCCAGAAGACAGCAATTTCCAATTTACTTCCACACTAGATAAGTCTGAACTTACACTGAGAAAAAAAACACAAGTACCAACTAGTATTGAAAACTATTGAAAATAATTTTCATTTGTTTTTTGATAGAAATCTGGAGGTAAATTAATATTCTGTATTGACTATAAAGGAATTTCAAATCTGTCCATTATTAGTAAAGATGAATGCCACTATCAGTATAAGGAGACAACTGCATGAAAAGGTAATTATAGAGCATGGCAGATATTAATTTAACTGCCAATAAATCTTGCCAGTATTGTTCGACAATAATGACCACAAGTGTATCCGAGCACCTGCAACATCTGGTGTAGGTGCTCTGATAGATTTATTACAACCTATAAACTTATCTGTTTGCTTCCACCTTAAAGATACACACCTTTAAGATACACACAAGTGCAGGCTCTTTAACGACTTTGAAACACCAGTAAAAACGTACTTGTTGAGCCAGAGTATTGCACAGAATTGTATGCTTTCAGCGGTAGTGCACACAGCAGATGAACTGGGTTGAACGCGGTGAACTTTGAACCTTGAGCACATTAAAGAGCATTAAAATCAAGTGTATTTGGAACTCAACTACCTTCTTGTTCAGCTTTGTTAGCAAGTATCAGAGGTCAGAGAGGTGTCATTTCCGCTCCAGAGCAGCATTTGTTGTCAGCGCCGCCTGTGTCATTCGTCCTGTGATGTGTGTTGTTGTTAGCCAGGTCAAAATATACTTGCTACATTGTTTTTGGAGACGCAGCACACATTTTTTGGGGAATTAAGAAAACCCATTTACAACTAAGGAAAGACATTTACCATGCTCATTATAGATAACTTCCTCTAGATCAGGGGTCTCAATTTATCATGGAGCCACTGAAGGCAGAGTCTGGCTGAGGCTGGGCCGTATGGGGTTCCATTTGTGCCAAAAATGTTTTTCCGTCCACTGTCCAAATCTTTGGTCCCTTGTTTCTGTCCACTGTACAAGTTTATTGAACATTTATTGATGTATTACTAAGCAACATCTTCATCGTTTCCTGTGAAACAACAGGAGCTAGCGACGGACCAAAGGCATGGACAGTGGACGCGAAAATATATTTTTGGCACAAATGGAACCCCCTACACCACTGGCTGCACGTGTTGGGAAAATTACATGCGAATAGTAATTTTCAAAAAAAAAAGAGGACCTCATGAATGTGGTCTGGGGAGAGGAGTGTCAGGTTTCCTGCCCTTAAAGCTTCACTGCTTCTAGCCCGGTAAATGTCACACCCCAAAGAGCCATATGCCCCACCGTGATTGGTTGGTTCATCAGCTCCACACACTGCACTGTAAAAGTGCCATTTAAATAAAACTTGCAGGCCGCACCAACGTTAAACTTTCATATTAAGGTGGGGGCCACAAAGTATCCACTTGGGGGCCGCAAATGGCCTGCGGGCCACCAGTTTGAGACCCCTGCCCTAAATAGAAGGGGTTAAAATATAACTCTGTATAAACACAAACTATTGTTCTGTTTTTTTTCTTTTGAACAGATTTGACCTTCACTCATTGCATCACTTTTAGCTACACATTTCCCACTTTCCTTACAGGGAGTATTGAATATGCTCATATCAGTACCTTGACTGAATGGGTTTAACACTTTCATTACATCCTACTTACAACTAAAAGTTTTAGCTCAAGGTAAAATACGTCTAAAAGGAATTTTATTCATTTTTAAAAAGTTGCCTATTTTCTTTTCTGATGAAAAGAGGAATACAAACCCAACAATGAAAGAAATACTGTCATGTTGGACAAACACTTTTGCTAAAATTAAATTCCTGTTTTCATTCTCTGTCACTGAACCAAAAATAGAGATAATCGAAAAAATAGACAAAGATAAATTCACCTTCGTTTATTAGGATTAGAATTGGTTTACAATTTAGATATTCATATCTGGAGAATGAACTTAACATGTCAACATCTAAACAGCGGTTGTGGTATAAACAGACCACTATATGTTGACACTAGAGCTAATCTAGTCTCATAGCTGTGCTGCATTTACATTAACTGAGGTTGCCTTTTTTTCCAACCACAGCCTGCAAGGCTAAGCTGAAAGACTGCTGATCACACAGTTTAGCAGTGCTTCCTCCTTCCTCACTCTCAAACACATGGGTAGCTATTTCCTCCTTCACAAAAAAAGGGGAAAGGACAGTTTGTCCTTTACAGATCAAACTGTAAATGTAAATAACATGAATGTTTTAAACTCAAACATTCAGTTTTTCACTGCGAGCGAGTCAAAGCAGCAGTCTCTCTCCTTTCAGCCAAAGCTGTGGCCTGCTGTAGACTCTGGGGTTTTAAAATGGAGACGCCTACACACAAAACCCCCTTTTAGAGGCTGTCCATCAATCTGATCTCTTTGAATTTGGTAGTGATACTGTGTCCTCTTGTGAGGGCAGGAGGTGCACAGAGGGCTACGATGCAGTTTTAATTCTGAGACACATTCTAATCATTGCATGAAAGGAAGGGTTGATTCATGCCTCTACTTTCTGAGCTATAAAAAAATGGCATGAAAGCATGTTTTATCAGTCGTGATGAAAAATATAATTTTAAGTGAACTCTGACATATCAAAGTCACTGGAAGGAATAGCAAATGATGACTCACATGCTGGTCAGTCATTTGACAAACAACTAGTGTAGTACCTATTATGGTTAAAAAAAAAAAAAAAAAGAGGACTGTGACTACAAGGTTGGTGAGAACGCGGTTTCATGAACATATTTTTAGTGGCTTCTTCTTCTTTTGTTTTTTTAACTGTTTACTTGGACATGTCCACCACCTACAGTTGGTGCGAAATGCCTAAGCAGTGCAAATCTCGTGAATCTCACTCCAGGCTTTTTTTTCGCAGCAGAATTCCGATACATGCAAGACTCTGTCATATAACTCCGGCCGGACACAGATTGCAATTTTTAAGTTCTCCTTTTGATTATTTTTCAACCAGCTAGCACTTCCGTGTTTTAAAAACGACGCTACTTAAACGTTACTACCAAATCTGACTTCCTGACTGGTCAAAGTTCAGCTGTTTGACATTCAATTACTGCTGCCACAAACGATTATTTTAATAGTCGACTAATCATCGATTATTTCTTCCGATTAGAAAACTGATCAGGTCATGCGCAAACTGGATGTAAAGCATACATTTTAACCATCAACAGCGTTAAACTAACTAAAAACTAGACATATAGAATTACCTGCGAAAATGCTAGTGTGAATCCTGTAAGCTGAATTTGGCTGCTGAAGATGCTAGTGCTGATAGCTGAAAATACTGAAATTGATAGCTAAAAATGTTGAAGTTGACAGCTGAAATCACTGAAGCGGATAGCTGAAGATACTGAAGCTGATAGCCAGCTAAAATATTAGTTAAATGCCAAATTAGCCTTAAAAACTGAAAGAAGCCCAAGTTAGCCAAAACAGCTAGTATGCAGTTGAAATATGAGCTAAAACTCCATAATATCCTACAAAACGGAAAAAATCGTAAATTAGCCAAAATAGCTAGCATATTAGCTAAACTCCAAAATAACCTAAAAAACTGAAAGAAATCGTAAATTAGCCAAAACAGCTAGCATATAGTTGAAATATTAGCTAAATTCCAAAATAACCTAAAAGACTCTAATAAATGCCAAAATAGTCCAAAAAGCTAACATAAGGCCATTATAACTTTCAACTTTACTACACTCCGAGTCTATGTAGTGTAACGTAATGACTAATCGACTATTGAATTAGTCGTCGACTATTTTTATAGTTGATTAGTCGTCAATTAGTCGACTAATCGTAGCAGCCCTGCATTCAATGAGTAGTTCTATTGACTGAATTTTCAGTACATGTTCCATGACAGCCCAATTTGTACGTAGCGCTTGAGAAGGTACTTTGAAAAAATTGCGTAGCGACGTGTGGATTCGAGAGTTTTAAATGCAAAAGCCTGAAATGTTGGTTTCCAGGAGTTTACACCAGTTGCCTAGGCTGGTGTGAGCGTAGCTTTAGGCGTTAATCGCATCCTGATATGAACATAGACTGTCTGCTGACCAACTTCCGGTGAGAGCATATTGAGAAGAAAGTAGGCCATATGGTGAAAGCTGTATCATGTGACTTCATTATGAATGGAGAAACTAAAAACTTTTTGCTGGGTTACAGAGATATATCGGTCGTAACCTAGAGTGTAAAAGTTCTCCATTTGTTATCCAGCATTTTTTTTTTCTAAATTGCTGTTCAAATGAACTGTTTGAAGTCAGTACTTCTTCCTTTACTCTCGTATTGATATTACTAGCATGGGCACTGTGGTTTGGGTCATGTGTTACTTTCTGGTCCAGTAGGAGAACGGTCATATCCAAGATGGCAGCGAACACTTCAAGCGGTTCGGAGGAAGAAAAGACAAAAACATTTTGAAAGGGTGCTACATGATATCTATAAAAGAAGAAAGACTACTGGATTTTACAGCCAAGAGATGGGATAAATTCAGAAACTGCTTTAAACGGAAGCTTTCAGTAGTGAGTGCCACATAATGGCTGACACTTCCTTACATCGGACTTTGACAATGTTGCAGAAAATTTTAGTTTTCGTCTAACTTCCTACAGAAGATCCATAGAAAAAAAGAGCTTGAATTCATCTGAGAAACATGCGAGACAACATCCAGGTGTCCATGAAGCAGAAAGAGGCGAGTCTGGGCCAAATACCTCAGGATCAACAACTGGAACTCTGGCTCAAAACAGGTTTACCTGTTGTTTCCTCTGGTCTTGTTCTGCCTGTCCTGTGCATCATATGCTAAAAAGTGGATAAGTACATCACTGTGATGGGCAAACGCAAGAAAGATCATCTTACACTGGACACAGACCTGATCAGCAGGAATGTAGGGAAAATAACTCGTTTCTCAGTCTCTTACTGAGACCGAAGGATTTTGTTTAGAATTGGGAGGATATTAAATCAAATTCAGTAGGCTACATTGTACATGTTTACATATAGGGTAATCTTTGTTTTATCTTTGTTAAATTCCAATCAAGGACGAGGGTAGAAAAGTTGTAGATATAACTGTCTTCAACACTTTAGATTCAATTGAAACTGTTAACTGCTTTGTATTATACACATTACAGACACACATGTTATTTTCATTCTTTGAAGGTCTGTTGCTCAAAGCCATGGATATAGAGGAAGACACAGGGACTCGTTTGCATAATAAAGATAAAGCCGGCGCAGTCATCAACGTCTGATATCACAAGTCCCCTCACCGCCAGTACACCATGTTCTCGACCATGTGGTCAATGTTATAATTTGCATAGGCTGGTTATATATATTCTCTATAGATGCTTTATTTGCTGCAAAACTTCGGGTATTGTGTGTTTGTGAGTGTGTTTCAGAAATGAACCAGCCTTTGATGTCAGCTACTAGATCTTCTGTGAGTAGATCATCAGACATTGAGTGATTGCAAATCAAGAGGTGTTGACCTAAGAACAAAGTTCGTCAGTTCGGTGAAAGGCCATGAGAAAGTTGATGCTTCACATTACAGGTAGTGTAACAGAAATACCAGCTTTGGAGACAAAGTCTGTGATTTCCAAATGATAAACAAATTACTAAATAATTCTGAAGCAATCCCAAGCTTATAATGAATTTGCCTCTTTGTCTGGAGACAGATCTACCCTTTAAGTTGTGCTTCCACACAGGAGTTGCCAAAAGAACGAGGATCATAGATTTAGCCAAGGTGACCTCAGCTCTTGGCACCAGTGTATGTTCAGCCCTTATTGGGATTCATACATTACAAGTGCCTTTCATGGCAAAGGGAAAAAGAAGGAATACGTCATTCCATTTCCAAATGTGGGTAGAAGTTTTCAGATGGATCGTTTTCTAAATACTTTGCAAATATGTTTGCCACCTGTATGGCCAAGCAAATTACCAAGCAGCATCTGTGCCAACATTGTGTGAATGTTCAGAAGGAAACAGAAGATAGGAGTATATGAGATGTCATTTCTGACAATGATGGGGATGATTAGAAATAACCATGAAACGTCCTCTACAATGCCGTTACACTGACCATGTACACGTGTTTTTCTACAAATTTTGTAGTACTAAGTCATCCAGATCTCTCTAAAACTATCATATATATGTAAATGTCAATTTCTTAGAGATTTTTTTGTTGTCTGAGAGAATTTTCATCAATAAAACAAATGAAGCCAGCACCATTGAATTTTCTGATTCATGCCTTGAGACAAAAAACTGCTGGATATACTGAGGAGAACTTTTGACCCAAAGGGTATCGTCGAAACAAAAATGCTTTTATAAATGTAATTCCCAGCGGTGAAAACGAAAATGATTTTCTAGGCACTTTTCCTCGGTTCACCTTATGGCCTAAACAGTTAGTTGCAGAGAGAGGTGAAATTGAGGGCAACTTTGCTACCAGAACAAGCTGGTCTGTTTCAGTGACTGCAAAAAGAAACAAGCATTTGGTCACTGTTATTTATTCCCCTCTACATGTGAGTGTTTTTTTAATCATTATTACTTTAAATGTACATGTCTGTTTTATTTGAGATAAAAGTTTTAATAAGTCATTTGTCGTCAATGTTTTTATGACTGCTCAAAAGAGCTTCTTACTGTTTTTAGATGTAGTAAATTAGAGCTCTCTGGATCAGATTTTTCTTAATTGAAAGATGAAAAAATCCATATTGGTGGTGTAAAAGTAAAGGTTGGAAGTCTTATAATAACAAAAACACATATTTTGATCTTTCACTGAGTCACAAAGTCTACAATTTAAATGAAAATTCCTTAAAATTTGTTTTTTTTTCAAAGAAAATATTAGAAATCGAATAATGAAATTCAGGTTGTAATTAATTGATTAAATAATTACACAAAATATAATTGCATTACAGCACTAACATTCTTTTATCTTACTTTTTGATTTGGTCTCCAGACAAGTAAATGTAATCAGAAACTACATGTTTTGGCATTTTTGTTTATGTTCAAAGTAAGAATGTGAGTGTATATTTATGCTTTGACGTACTTTATGTATATGTTTTCTCAAATATGTGTTTTAAAGCTTTTCATAAAAGTAATTTTATGCTTTGATCTTCTTGTTTTTCCTTTTTTCCCCACTTTTTACTGACCTGAAAAATGATCTGAGCCGTGACCCTAAAACCGTGAGATGATCCAAACATTAAGTTTTGTGATCCACATGTCACTGATTCCACCTCAAAACTGCTTTTACTGAATATGAAGATCTGGAATAAGCTAAACATAATCTAGAAACTATCCTTCCTATAGTGTAAATACACAATGTACTTGAGGATTTTAGCATATAACAATGTAATTTTGCATTACAGTACAATAGAATAAAACTTTATTGATCCCACAAAGGGGAAGTTACCTTGCTACCATGGTTCTATTAAGCCTCGTACTATCTTTTGGGGTCCAGATGACCCCACACCTGTATTTTTGTTTGATCCCTCCCATGACAAAGGTAGACAGAATTTCATGTCTGCCACAGACACCAGTGAAGATTAAAAAAAAAATCATTGGAAAAAAAAAAGTACAGTGTGCTGTCTTGTGGGGTCCAGATGACCCCACTTTTAATTTAAACATGCCTACGATAGCATAAAGGTAAAAAAACAACTAATAAATAATAAATAACAAAAAGATACACTTCATTGATTAACAAAAACAATAATTATTATTTATTAGTGTTGATGTCTTGCAGTAAAAACATTGGTAAGCTATAAACTACCAATATCCTAGTGTTAACTCTGTTTTATTATATTAAAGTCCCAACCAGATCATCTTTAATCCATCTCAAAGAGGTCTTTAAATTATGATTATGCCATTTTTTTTTTTTTTTAGCCTATGCTCGTTTCTTAGAGCATAGGCCGAATCTGAATTCTTACCCTACCCTATGGCTTCTCCCTACCCCTAAAAATTGTAGGGGTATTTGAAGCTTTAGTGGTGTCCAAAATTGTTTTGGACAAAATTGAAATTGTATTCCTTCGCCGGTGATCTTCACCGCAGCGGGGAAAGACATTTTTTCATGTGGGTGTGCTCTGAAACGCAGAAGCGTAGATTTAAGCTTTCAGACTGTACAACGCCGCTATTTAAATATAAAATCAGCTTATATGTATATATAGTCATTGTAGATATGTTTGTGTATATATTTATATTTATAGGAATATATGTGTTTGCGAATGTGTAGGTGTGTTTATATAAATATATATAATGTTAATATGCTACATTACTTGTCAATATCCTATATTATTAATTTTTTTAACTCATTAGTTCTAATTATTTATGTACTTAGTAAATTTCATAGACTTTTTTTTTTTTAATACAACTTAGTGACTTTTTTGTGGTGCCATAACAGATGAGTGTATCCTTTTGGGATATAAATAAAGTTAAATTCAATTAAATGTAAATAATGACTTTTTGTTTTAGCATGACAGTTTAAAGTTATAACACCAATATTTTTATGTATTTTTGGAGAGATGTCAGCAACACGCTAACATAGATGACTGGCGACTATTGATGACATCTCTGAGGTTTAGTAAAATCTGAATTTGAAGACACTATTTTTCCTTAACTCTCCACCTGGAAGGCTAAATGTAGGGGTAAGGAGAAATAGTAGGGGAAATATTCAGATTCTGCAATAGTTTCTGCAGAGTTCATCAGAAATTTACCTACGAGTTGTGGGCGGGGCTGTTGGTGTGGAGTAAGCCTGCCCTCATTTCCCATCATCCCTTTATTTACATTCTCTCCTGCTAGTTTAGGGCAGCAACCACAGGCACTGTAGCGTCTACGTCACAGCTACAGGCTTGTTTAAATGCATTTTTTCGTCTTGATTTACAACAATTTATAAAGAAATTCTTTAAAATACAGCTTTAATCTTAATTTTCTTAATATATGTCCTCCATCATGAGAGAAATGCTACAAGAACATGATAAAAACACCACTTTCTTTTGAGAGTATCTTTGAAAAGGAAAGTGCCTAGAGGAGAAGAGGCGTTAGTGAGTGCCTGTCACGCATACAGCTGCTCTATCAACCACAATTCAACTGCAAACCTGTCAAGAGACGGCAGCCTGTAGATTATAATCTGGTTTACAGTCAGAGAAATTACGAACTCGGTTGAACTCTTCATAAAAAGTTTCTTCAGATGTGCAGAGGCGCTACAAAATCGAGGCGGAAGCAGAACGAAAACTTTCCAAAGTCGACTAGCAGTTTATAAACCTTTAGTTAGTTGACATCAAAGAGAGCCTCTGTGTAAAATGGGGTTGTTACAGCAGGATAATAACAAACATCAGCTTGAACTAAAAAAATACGCATTTACCAAGTAAAACGGTACAGTCGAGTAACAATTTATATACAATTAGATAAATTATTAATTTACCTTTTCGATTTATTGCATGATTCGATGTCTCCGGGGTTAGCTGGTGGATGTTGTCAGTCAGTCGAACCCTGTTCGCTGGCTGGAGTTGTCAGAGTTCCCACATAGTCTCCTCCAGACTGGACTGCTGGCCTGCCTGAACCAAACGAACCCACTTACTGTACAACTTCCGCCAGAACCCTTCAAAATAAAAGCGCGATCATGTTTGTTACAGCTACGACAAAGTGCTTGCGCAAAATACTGTCAAATGGTTAAAAAAGTGTATTGTTACAAAGAATTATAAAAGTATTTACCGCCAACTTTGAAAACTAGTAAAAAAAAAATACATGAGAATAATGTTTTAATATATATACATGTTTTCTGTCTTGTTTACTTGTTTGATTTTATTTATTCCAAGCAATAAACATTATTGAACACTTTAATAATACAAAAAAACAGTTAAACCAAACACATTGGAGTCACATACTGAATATGAAGTAAAAAAATGATTTGAAAATAAAGAAAATAATACATAGATTCAGCATATATAATGATTATCAACTAAAGTCAAGTAGAGTTTGATTTGTGCTCCTTTTTTGGCTTAAAATAGGTTTGCAAAAAATAACTCTCATGGTGGATTATTCAGATATGTTTTATTTACATATTTGTACTAATTCAGATAGTTTTTTTTTTCCCTAAAATGGTTTATTTAAGAAAATGAAGCTGTGGGAAAATGTCTGGAGACTCTAGCTAGTAGCTATACCTCTTACGACAATTCCACTGTTTTAACTAGGAAGTAGTGTGTATTGACAACAGATCAATCAAATAAATGTATTTCAATCGGTACAAAGCTGGTAAATACATATTTTGTTGACAAGTCCAAATATATGTTTGTTTGCAGTTCTATATTCTAGTTGCATCTGCTACTATAATTTTCCTAAGATTCCAACTAGCTTCACAAATAAAAGCTTGTTTCTGATTAATTAGAAGGACAACCAACTATAAAAAATAAGGCAAAGAACAAATTGCCATACTTTAATAAATGCATTAAAAAATAAGCAAATTAACAAAAATATATTTTTTTAACAAAAAGAACGTAAGAAATCGTTTCCAGACATACTTCCGGTTTCAATTGTAGCATCTCCTGTTAGCTTGACACACCTTTCAATGCTAACTGGTTAGCTATTTCTAGTAATTGAATCTCTCAATAATTCATTTTAATATTGTGTATTTCACCTAGACTGTATTTATATAGTTTGGGAACAATATCTAATTGAAACACAAGTTCTACATTTTCTATTTATTTTTTTGAACTGAAACAAAAGTTTCAAACTTGAATTTTGTGTTTGCAAAGTCTTAATTAAAAAGGGGTTTTAAAAAACCCCACAAGATTTAAAAGAAAAATGAAACTTGGAAAAGGAAGTTTGTTAATAATCTGACAGCCAGAGGGAGAATGACCTTTGGCCGTGTTGACAGGTGAATGCTTGAGCAAGTTCAAACTAATCTCAATGATTTTAACATGAATGAACAAAAACATCCAGAGAACTTTATGAACGCTGACCTTTTCCAATAACATCATGGATTAGTTAGTGTTGGACACACCCTGAATAATTAAATTAAGAAAGGCTTGTTTTGCTGCTGGACACCGTCAAAAAATAAATGTTATGACAGAGTAAAAAACCTTGTATGCAAAAATGTAATTTAAAATATTTTTTCTTGTCCCTTTCTGAAATATTTTACACTGGACCAACTTCAACAAATTTAAATCCTACGTTAATATTTGCACAAGAAAGCCACACATACTCTCAAGCACTATCAGCCATTCCTCTGCAGCGTGTTTGCAAAGATAGGGTTGGTTTGTTATTTCGTTGGATCTAGGTCCTGCTCAGGCCGGACTCTGCTTGCCTGGAGTGTGTAACACACCAGTGTTGTCTGTTGTTTGGCAAACACCTGCTCTGCTTGGTAGGTTGCCAATATCTTTTAATTCTTCCTTTCCACTCTTTTCCTCCTTTTCATCCCCCTCCAGTTGAAACCAGACTCTCCGTCAGGGTAATGTGCCTTCAATCTGGACCGGAAAAGATTCCAATTTATATAGGAATTTGACTTTTTCTCAACTGCTTTTAAATCTGGGAATGTTTATTCTGAAAGTTTTCTGAAAACTATGTGTTTGCTGTTCTCTACAAAACTCTTTAAAAAAAAGCAAACTTTTATTTTTTATTGCAAAATTAAAACATCTAGTTTGCTTTAGTCCTTCTAGATGTCATAGTTTTTTGTCAGATCCCAGCATTTGACCTGCAATATCTGATCACTTCAAGTAAACAGCGCCATCTAATGTTTTTCATGAATAAATGTAGGACAGGATTGAAGCTTACTTGAAATACTTAGGAAATGTCTTCAGATATACTGCTATTTCTGCCTATAGATAGATAACGAGTTCAAACAGGTACCGTTAGTACAGGTAACGAGTGGAGGACAGAGGATCCTCTTACAAAAGTCTCTGAGAGCAAGTAATTTTGCTTGCTTGTAAGTGACCAAATACTTACTTTAAACCATGATTTTCAAATCATTTCAATAAAAATCAGACAATGTAATTTTCTGAATTTTTTTTCTCATTTTGTCTCTCAAAAATGAGGTGTATCTATTATGAAAAATACAGGCCTCTCTGCTCTTTAAATGGAAGAACTTACACAATTTGTGGCTAACTATATACGGATAACTATGTTTTTGTCCCACCTTTTGTGTATATAGTGTGTATATATATATATATATATATATATATATATATATATATATATATATATATATATATATATATATATATATATATATATATAGATACATGCATATTTGATGTTTGTAGAGATACACAGTCAAAAATTAACAGTAATATTTTAGGGGATATGGTCTGTTTGAGAAAAAATAAATCATTTCCTTTTTAAGTCCAGTTTTTATTTTGGTAATCCCCTTCCAATTAAGTTTATTTAAATATTAGCTAAATATTTAGTTTGGAGCTCTGAGTTCAATATTTAGTTAAAAAGCTAAATCTAATTTGGACTTTAAAATTAGCTTAATTATTAAGTTTGGAAAATAAGGTCAGATCTAAATATGCAATTAGCAAAATAATTGGTTGTTTTAGAAAATAAAAATATTTTTATTAAAAAATTACTATGATTAATTAATAATTATTAATATTTTAAAGTATTCAACTATAAATTAAATATTTAACTTTCTTAGTAAATTTGCAGTTAATAGATTTAAAATGTATAAATACTTGAATTACAAGTAGGAAATTTTCATTTGAAAAATAAAGCCTATTTTTTTTCTAAAACACTCTAAATAGCCAAACATATTGCTAATAATATTTATCTAACTTTACAGAACATACAAAAGATATGTATATATACATATATATAATGAGTAATGTTTATTTTCTGAATTTAGACGCACAGAAGACAGACTTAACAGGACTGGAACCGATGCACATGGTTGAATCGACCTTGACTCATAGCGAAATGAAGTCACTTTGCAGGATCAGACTCCTCTCCTTAAATGAAATGGAGATGGATTCTTGCACACTCTCTCCCTCTGCTCATTCGCTCCCCGAAGAGCTGAACACAACAGCTCCCAGTCATAAGGGTGATCTGCATAGTGAATCTTCTCATATGATGGGTCACTTGTTGAGTAGTTAGATCTCACTCAATGACCCGTGTGTTCCCAAAATTAAAATGCAAAACTGTCCATCAGGTGGGGAGGACTAGATAAATCTTCACTTTTTAGTCCGCAGACAGATCGGCAATTGATGTCCTGGATGGAAGCACTTTAGATTGAGAATGCTTTTATAGGTAAAAATTGTATCATTTTTATCCCATTGTTGGCTAATTTGATGTTTATGAGGATTTATTTGAAAGTGTAGGCAAACTTTGTTTGTGACATCAAAGTTCTGATTTATAGAATATTGTAAATGTTAAAAAATAATGTGTTTTTTTTTAAGACATGATAACATGCCAGTAGAAATATAACTCTAAAGTGGTGTTTTTCAACCTTTTTTAAGGCCACGGTACACATTTTCCTTGATAAAAATCACACCACCAACCAAAAATGTAAAAAAATAAAAATATTAGATAGTCTGTATCAACAATATACAGTCACTTGTATATTAACTTGTCTTGAATAATAATTAATAAAAACACAAATAGCGTTCATACTGTTACCTCCTCATTGTGAAACCTGGACCTGTTTGAACACAGAGCTAATATCCAGGCAATGGTCAATGTTTTTAGACCATTTAGGTAGGCCTAGCAATAAATCGATTTATTGGTACATTTTTTTTGTCTAAAAAGATTTATTTGTGGGAATATCTGAACGTTACCCTGCTTTTGTTGTTTGGAGTAAGCTCAGCCGGCCCACTCTTTGTTAAAATGGCCGCTAGCAAAGAGGAGTTTGTTTCCAATACCAGAACAGTTCTGTACTCTGCAGAACTGTTTGGATTTGCGACTTCAGATTTAGAGCAACAAGCCAACAGTTTGAAGGCTGTTGCTACCAAAAGTACAACATATTCGAAAGGAGTATGACAAATTTGTTTCAACAGCAGAAGATGCTAACGTGCTAACGCTAGCTGCAGCTAAAAGGCTTCTTATACTATTTATACTTTGTTACATGAAGACTTTTTTTTTATTTTTTTTATTTTTTTATTTCTTTACACTTTTATACTTTGTTATTAACACATTGATGAAGGTATTTTACATTAATGGAGCTCCATTTAAAATGTTTAAATGTAATAATTGTAGGGCGTATTGCCTTGATTTTTAATAAAAGTGTATCTTCTTTTCACTTTTTATTTATTTTATTTTTTAAAAGAAGAAAAAAGAACATGCTAAAAGAAAAATAAAGGTAAGTGGATCAATAATGGTTATTCCGACAATTATAATGACTGAGTCATAGCTGTTTATTTTTCAATGGAAGTCTATGGGATTTTGACTATGGATTTTTCTGCATGTTTTTTCTATTGCATCATAACTTTGTAGTTGTGTGCATACTTCTGCAGCTGAAAGAGAATGTAAAACTACTACTGGCTTTGCAGAGTGAGGGATGTGGAGAAAAGAGCAGCTGAGGGAGCTCAGGCAGGTCAGCAGTCGGTCCAGGGGTCCTCCTACTGTCTTGAAATTACAAACACGCACGTGGAAGCACACACAAACATACACAACCACTTTTTTCCATCTCTCAACTGGCACCAGACCCTTCAGGTCTGTCTCCCCTCATCACCCCGGCAACCCATCACATTCAGTCCAGAGGCCATCTCTCCTGTTTGTTACACAAATCCAATGGCAAGGAAAAGAGGGAGAGAGACCCAGAGGGAAAACAGGGGAGAGAAGAAGTGAAGCGAGCTGGCGGGCATGCAAAGTTAATTTAAAATAGGGACAAAGTTCTCAGTGGTAAAAACTCAATTTCTGCTTTCAACTGCGCCCACAAATCTGTTTTTAGGGCAGCAAAAACCGCTAAGTTGGAGAACAAACCTATTTATTCTATGAAAGTTTAATTTGTTTAATGAAACTATGCAAATTAATTCACTTTTCTATGACTTTCACATTTTCTGGAAAGGGTCTGTATATACCATTAATGTGAGTAATGGAATTTTTGTATTACAAATTTAAAATAAATAAATCCTTAAAAAAAGGAATCTGTTACATCATATTTTTATATTTATATAAATCATTTATGATTCTTAGTGTGTTAATTTCCCTAATAATGGGGGGAAATGTATAAATAAATTCTATTTAATATTTCATCCTACAAAAGATTAAGAATTAAAGGCTCTTCCTTTCCCACAATTCTAAGTAATTCTGCCTGCAGGATCACGTCAACGAGTTGAGTTTTAATCCATCAAATGTGCAAACACACAAGCATCAAACCAGAACATCAGATATGAACCATCACACAAAAAACATGACATATTTTTACCTTACATTTAGTGTTAGAATGTTTAAAGGCTGGCAACCACAATTCTCTCATCATTTTTTGTTTTGTTGTGAAGAAATTCCATTTCTGCCAATAATTAAACTACATTTTGTAAAAAAAAAGAAAGAGATAGAAACTCTGTGAATGTTCTTAAATTGGAGGTCAAAGGACTGACTTAGAATGACAAATGAAATACTGAATAGGATTCTCGACAAAACTAATTTGAACTATTTTTAAGCTGATGTCAATGAGGAAAAACGCAAAAGGTCAAATCTCCCCAAAGGAATTACCTTACTTAATGACTTTAAAGGGCTATTAGTCCTGTCATAATGGACTGTACATTTTAAAGGTCTGAATTCTTTTTGATATAAATTTATTCTTGGTTAAGAGGCTCCAGATAGTAGATTAAAAGGATTATGGGTAATCATGCAGGTTCTAAGGCACTTTTCCCCAGAACACGCTGCTTTCCATTCTCTGTCTGTGTCAATAAAGTTTAGAATTACATCTATCTAAGACAAAAAACTCCTACTAATAAGTTTTATTTCTGTTCCCATTTCATTGTCACAAAAAAGCATGTTTTAGTGTTTCATTTTTGCAACTGCTTTATGGTGAATAAATAACCAAACAAGCAAACAAATAAATAAATAATTGTGCCTGACACTTGTCGTTTTCTAGGACATAGTTTCTGCAGAGCAGCAGTAGTTCATGAGCAGTTTGCATCTGGGTTGTGGGTGGGACTATTGGCGTGGAGCAACTCAGAAGTTTTAATCTTAATTTTCTTTCTTTATGTAATTTCATCATCAGAAAAATGCCACAAAATTTTCAAAGCAGATTTTTGAGCATAAATACAGTAGCAAAAATACTTGACCTCTTGATTCTTTATTTTTATTTTTTTTACAGATAGAATAACTGAACTGTAAAGTTGGAAATCCTGTGGGACCTGCAGGAACAGAACACCTGTCATTGTCAGCAGTCTGCAGCGCTCTGCCCCGAGCTAGATGATCAGAGAAGGTCACCTTGTGTCTGTAGGACCTGCAGGAGACATGCAGCTGGACGCTCAGCACTGGAGCACTCCCTCCTAAAATAGAGAAGTGAAAACTTATTATTCCTAGATTGTATCTGCTGACAACAGGAGGTTCATTTTTTTCCTATTCAGAATCTCAATCTGTCCTCTTTGTCCTGTCTCATAATTTTTATCTGTTTTTTTTTCTTGTATGCAAATATTTTTACTTTTTCCCAGTTTGATCTCCAACACGCTTGTCCTCTGCTTCTAAGTGAACTATGATTACACTTTCTCATGAGTTTAGTTCTTTTTCTTTCAGAGTATGCGATTAAAGAGTGTTTTATTTAATTTCTCCTAGAACACTAAAACCATATAAATAAATAAAAAGTAAAGCATGTGTAGAAAAATGATTTTAGATCTATAAATACCCAAATTATAGAAACAATTAACAAACAAACCTATCTGTTAAGGAAAAATATAAAAATTAAACAAAAATGCAAATTGGAAGCAAAAATAAAGTAAGATTCTTGTTTAAATTGCATTTTAAAGATTTCAATGTTAAGTTTTAGAAAAAAAAAGGTTTTGTAGTTTCGTTACAAATCTGTTTCTTAATTTATTTAGAACAGGGGTGTCAAACATACAGCCAACAGGTCGTATCCGGCCCATCAGATGGTTTAATCCGGCCCAGTCATAAAGAGAAAAAAGATTAAGGATTTTTGGGGGGAAAAAAGCAAGTTTCTAGCCCATTCCTGTGGCGAGTTATGGTTCTTTAAAGAAATGGCCGCAATGCACAATTCCGCCACTAGGGGGAGCAAAGGAAAAGAAAGACTGACAGAGAACAAGAAATAATTATAATGAACAATGTAAAAATAATAGATTATTAGGCTACTATATGTATGTATACTATGTTTGAGACATTTTTTCCAACTGAGAAAAAAAACAAAAGAACAACAAAGCTACAAATAACAGGTTGACCATAGAAAGTTTTGTTATTATGTTACTGGTCCGGCCCACTTGAGATCGGTTGAATGTGGCTCCTGAACCAAAATGAGTTTGACACCCCTGATCTAAAGCAACAATCTTCTGCACCAGAACATCCCTTCATCCATCTGCACAACCTGCTTAATCCCTTTTAGGGTCGCTGGGTTGCTGGAGCCTATCCCACCTGAATTTTGTATGAAGGTGGTGTACACCCTGAATGGGTCACCAGTGGGTTGCAGGGCTGGGAGAGATGCAGTTTGTGTGAAATCAATGTATGGAATATTTATATCAGCAAATCTTAGATGACATGGAACTTGATGGAAAGTTGATGGAAATAAGATCACAAGACTTTGAACGCTTCATGTAATCAAACTGTCACACATAAACCTTTAAGATAATAATGAACATTTATTGTCTTTTTCTCAGCCTGATGATGAGTCTTTTGGCCCAGCTTCCTGTAATCCAGCGTCTCACTGTTTCAGTTCGTCTGTTCGGCTTTAGAGGTCAATGTGGTCTTCAGTCTGGATTCCTGCAGGTTTGATTTCTATGAGTCTTTGCTCTCCCTTTCATTTTTTTTTTTTTTTTTTTTTTT
>NC_050522.1:10419194-10462903 GCF_002922805.2 Oryzias melastigma
GGAACATCAAGATGGAGTGAAGAGGAACCTGCTGTGTTGATGTGCCATGTTGGACTTCTGTCTCTTATCCCCCCAAGGATGCAACTAAACCCTTACAAGTTTAATCTAATTAAAAAAAAATAATAATCAAAACTACAATTAAGTTTTAGCACAGCATAGATAAATTAGATAATTTAGAAAACGTGTTTTTAAAAATATTGACTGTGTGTACTACTCCCCAAAGTACGGAACCCCTAAAGTGAAATAGAAGAAAAAATGTTTTTCCCTAAAAATTGAACTAAAAAGAATCTAGTCACTAACTGATGTGCAACAGATAGTATTTTCATTAGTATTTTTTTCTTCAAATTTTTAGAAAAACATTTTTATTGTAGTTACTATCTGGTGCACACCACTTACTAACCATTTCTTTTTTTCTTAAAATTGAAGTAAAACAAAAACAAAAAAGTCTAGATAAACTGTCTATGTATTTATAGGCAAAAACTTTCTTTTACTTTATTAATTAATTTATTTTTTATTTGATGTTTAGGGGCTCTGTACCAAGGCAATAAGCAACAGAAACATATACATTTTTTTTGCTGATTTCTTTGTTTGTTTGTTTGTTTGTTTGTTTTTTTGGTAGTTAAAGGGTTAAATAATTTCATCATTAGTGCTGTATTTAACAAATATGCACTGAAATTGTTGTGCATAAAGGTATGTACTTCATTGTTTAAATTGCAACTCTTGCCATTTCTGTTCTGACTTTGAGTAAAAATTGGGTAGATCAACTCTTTTGCACTTAGCTTGGTCTAAAATGGCTAAATGACTTAGAAAGAAACTAATACACAATTTCTGGAACTTTTTTTTTTTTTTTTTGCATTTTGGATGTTAATAGTCATTGTGGCACTTTTAAGACAGAATCTGCTCTTTGCATCTAAAATTGTCGTTTATAAACCCTGACTGTCATTGAAGGCTGTATGGAGGTGTAGAAGGCCCTGCTTTAAATCCCAGCTGGGTCCTTTCTGTGTGGAGTTTTGCTTCCTCCCGTAGTCCAAAAACATGTTTCACAGATTGATTTTTAGATTGCCCCTTGGTGTATGTGAAGTGTGTGGCCCTGCTACATATTGACAACCTGTTCGGGGTGTACCTGGGTTGGCTCTAGCAGCCCTGTGTCCCCAAAAGAGATGAAGAAGGTTCAGAAAATGGAAGGATGGATGAAACTCAGTGAAAAGTGGCAGCTGTTTCTGATCTGCTGCTTTACTCAGCATCTCATACATCATCCCCAGACACTATTATTCAATATCAGAGGAGAAAGTGCTGTTTTCCATCAGTTTCCTTCTTAAGTCTCTGTTTTCCCTTCCTTCAGTTTTCACTCTGTCCACACAGAGAATCTTTATTGTCTCTGTTGCTGCTTTAGCCTCCTGAAGGAACCTTCACACCGTCCACGAGTGGCTTGTTCAAGAACGAGCAGTTTCATGAACACGCATTCACACACCGGACGAGCAAGTGGCGGCAAACGACGATATTGATAACGTCATCGAACAAAAGTCACGTCCGACATATTAGACACTATTTTTTCATCTCCCTCCGTTTGGAGCAAACACGGAGGGATAAACGAAGGGAGAGGGCTAGTATTCGAATCGGGCCATAGAATTCAGGCCGGGCAGCAATAGGTAAATATTAATGTCTCCTTCGTGATCATCTGTACATCACGTGACTACCAAATCCGATTGGTCAAAACATCGTCATAATTTACTATCAAAAAGTTCAACCGGTTGAATTTCTTCAGTGCGATCAATGAATGCCCGTTTCAATCCTAGAGCCCGCAATAAAATTTAAAAACTTGCATAGCGACACATGAAGCCAAAAGTTCTGAACACAGAAGCCTCAAACTCAGGTTAATGTGTATTTACATAAACTTTTTATTGAAAGTGGACGTATAAATGCCAGACGGCGTGAATGCCTTCATGCTACATTCACACTGGCCGGTTCCATGAACGCGTATTCAGCTGGTGGTGTTCACACCAGACAAACACCAGACCAGCAGGAAGCGACGGGAGAAGACTCTTATGTTGTTGTTTATTTACTGTTTACTAGCACTTGTCAGTAGGTAGAGTCTTTGGTGTCAAGAAGTTCAACCAGTTGAACTTTCAATCAATAAACGCACAATTTTTATTTAGAGTTTGCGCCTGGACTTTAAAACTTGCGTGATGACACGTGATCACAACTTGAAATTCTGGTTTACGCGCCTTTGTATCGACTTTTCACTGAAAGTGGCCAAGTCGGCCGGTTTGCACATTCAGAGTTCCACCTTGGATCTCCTCTTGTGATGCTTCTGGTTCTTCAAACCTGCAGAGAAACTTCGAGGTTCTTGGAAGCATTGCAGACACTTTAGATGACCTGGTTTTGCTGAGTCTTGGAAAATTTATGGTGCAGTTACAACAGAATATGCTCTTCCTCACTGCATGTCCTTCAATGTCCGATCATTTCTGATCTATTTCAGTGATCTATTACTTTTCAAGCAAACATCCAATATAACAGAAACACGATGCACATTATTTTTGGTGCACTTTATTGTTTTGAAGGAGAAAAAAAGTTTGACAGCAAAAGGAAACATTTAGTTGAGGATGGCAGCTTGAATCCCTCCGTTCCAGGGTCTCCATACATCATCGTTGAACAGGCGGAGCAGATGACGAACAGGCAGCTCCACTGGCTGCAACACAAGACACGAGCGGGGAGGACAAGCAGAACCCATGTCCTGTGTTGCAGCCCCTGGCCCAACCAGGAAGTCACCTTCAGTTCTGGACCACAACAGCTGTTCCCACTGTGAAGAGGAAGACATGGAGGAAGGAAATTGAGGGGTGGAAGGAGATCAGTTACAATGGATTCTGTGTAAACAGCAGAGAAAGATGGGAGAAAATGAGAGCTGTGGATGAGGTGACAGGAGGGAAATAAACAATTACAAGTTTAATACTAATAGAAAATAAGTACAAAAAAACAGATGATGTACCTTCACAGACACCATTCATCACTTACCTAAAGTAAACAGCTTTTTCCATCTATTCAAGGACATCCTTGAGTATATGCCATAGTAACCGCTCTCAATAGTGAGAAAAACATGCTCCTGCTCAAATCGTTTTGCAAGAAAGTTATTGACTACTTGAAGTAAGGAGCTTCAAAGACGTCTGCAATGATATCTTAGAAGCCATCAGTAGCTGTGTTTCCATTACACACTTTAGCGAAATTCTGGAAATGTCAAAAAACACAATTGTGCAACTATACCGTTGCCATTAAATCATAGTTATACGAACAAACAAACCAAATCACACAATAAATCATTCAAAAATACAACGATGAATGTAAATACTTTGATTTACAGCAGACACATTTAAATTCCATCTTTCAAAGCAGATGTCGGCGTCTCATTTAGGATATTGAGTGGCTGAGGATAAAGAGATTTTGGGAAATCGTAGTCGTGATTTTACCGAGGAGCTACACTGCATGAAACGCTCAACTTTTGATGAGCTGACGATGCTATGGGACCTCTGATGGTGCCCAGCTAAGAGTGTGTGGTATCCCGTTGTTGGTCACATGACTCAATGAATTTAAAAAAAAAGTGTTTTCTTTGCCGTTTTGTAGAATATGTTAATTTCAGTATGTCTCAAAAACCACTTCCTCCAAGTGCAAAAACATTTTTTTTTTGATTAATGCAAGTTTATATTTAAATTGTCATGTTTCCATCAGGCAAATTTATCATCCAATTTGCGCAAATTCAGAGTCAATGGAAACACTGCTAATGTAAGTCAATAAAATCATTAAAATTCTTGTACAGCGTGCTTTCACGAGAGATTAGAAATATTAAATGCAGAAATATAAGTCCAATGTTGTAGAATGAAAACAAAGATCTGATCGAAATTGAGGCATATTTAGTTTTGGAGAGCTGCATGTTTTTGTACAGGATACACAGCACAAAGGAGACTGATTAAGACGGCCAATCAGGATGTAGAATACAGTGCGCTATTAAAAAAAAAAGGAAGAACCACTGTATATGAGAACTGGAGTGAGTGTGACATCACCCGTAGAAAATGGCTCCTAACAGGAGAATCCAGCAGGCATCGTCATTGTAAGAAATGTCTTAAAACCCATTTTTGACCAGCATCAGACTAAACTTCACTGTTTTGCTTTGTTTTTATCTGGATCTGTTGTTATTCATACTTTTTTATCTTTATTTATTTTTACCTTTTAGCTATTGTTTTTTTTTTACTTTTAATGTACCGTGCCTTGTTTGACTGAGGTCATTTTAACCCTTGTGCTAGCCAAGGCACCTCAACGTTGAAGTGGGGTCATCTGGAACCTACAAGATGACACAAGGAACGCCATCCGAGTCAACGTTTCTATGGCAACCACTCTCTGGAATCAGGAAGATACTCGTTAAAAGTCCACACCCCAATTACTTAAAAGCGGGCGACACTAAACCTCTTTCAAAATGTTTGTACATGGCCAGAAGGCACCATTTACTTTTATTGAGGCGTCTGATTGGTCAATTTATATCTTGGATAAAATTTGAAGAAAATTAGGATTTGTAAGAGCACATTAAAAAAGGTAGCAGAGTAAAAGTGGTTATTCTGACTAAGTAATATCTGTTTCTTTCTCAATAGAAGACTATGAGATTTTAGTTTGTCGGAATCACTTTGTATGTGGAACACGAGAAGGGATAGATTAGTGCAAAAGTCAATCTCCTAAATTAATCATTGGCAATTTTCTCTTATTTTTTCTCATTTTCAACTCTTTCCTCTTGCTGAGTTTGCTGTCTCCGGTATGAAAAGGTCAAAGCTTAGTAATATCTGTACCACTATATCCAAAATAAAGCATTAGAATTTCATGGTTTACCAGAAATACACCTACAATCTGTGAGAAGACATGATGTCCACATCTAAAACAAGAAACAACAGCCCCTTTCCTCTGGTTTTTATTTCAAAACTTAAAATAAACTTCATCTCCTTCTGCTTTATTTTCCAACTTCTTCTTTGAAAGGCGCTTGCATCAGCCTCACTGCCAACCTGAATTTTCCTGATGCAGTATACGCTCAGGCAGGAGGAAGACTTGTTCCTGCCAAGTTCATTTTATGAAAATGGGTCCAACCTAGATTTGAGACCACAGGGAGCTGAACTCAAAGGACAGATGAAAGGAGTTGAAGGGCGAAGCTTGCATAAAAGAAATTAGCAGAGAGCCAAGGGCAAACCTCAATTCATTTAACCTACACATTCTACTCAGAAGTGAGAAGAACACAGTTATTATCAGTGGACTTTTTTAATGTTAACTGCAGTAACTTTAAAGGCTGACTGTTTTAACTAAGGGATAAGAATAGAATGTACCAGATTATAAGGCGCACAGTCAATGAATGTTTTTTTTATTGAACTTTTACCATTTATAAGGCACATCGAACTATAAGGTGCACTTATCGAGACACAAAAGTCAGACATAAGTCTGTTGGCCATCCAGACTTTATTAACAGCGTTAACTCTAGAACTTCATTGTAACATGCTACACATTAGCCAAAATAGAAGAGTTAGCTGTGTTTACGTATTCACAATACCTGTACCTCTCAACTTTGTTTGCAACAAATAAAAAAACAGACTGATACAGATTTTTTAAAAATGGTTTGTGACTGCACTAACTCCCAACTTTGTAAGTAACTTGTAAAAACGCTACAATTGTAACACTACACGTTAGCCGCATTAGCATATTTACAAAAACACCTAACGTTGTTAGCAACTCCTAAAAAAACAGACTGATATTGACGAAACAAACGTTACTGTGACTAAGCTAACTCCCAGTCTTGTTAGTAACTCAAAATAACAGTCCAATGCTGCTACACGTTAACCACGTTAGCGTGTTCACAATAACAGCTAACCTTGTTTGCAACTCCTAAAAAAAACAGACTGATACTGATAAAACAAATGTTACTATGACTAAGCTAACTCCCAACCTTATTAGTAACATGAAAAAAAAACACAGTCCAATGCCGCTACACGTTAGCCATGTTAGCGTATTCACAATAACAGCTAACCTTGTTTGCATCTCATAAAAAACAGACTGATACCAATAAAACAAACGGGCTGGTTGATAAAATTAATTATTCGATTTGAATCGATCTAAGCTTAATAGATCAATAATCGATTCATAAAAATAAAAATTGATTTAGAAGATAATGCTAAAGTCCGCTAGCTTGATGCTAAAGTTTAATGGAATTTCCAATAGGAAAATTAGCTAATGCTAAGGCTCAGTCGACATAAACCTACATTACTGACTAAATGAACATTTTATATACTCACAGGCAGGAATTTTTCAAACTCTTTTAAGGAAATATTTTTTAAGGTAACCATTTGTGGTTTAAAGCATAATTTTTTTGAAATGTTTTGCTCATTCTTTGCTTACTCTTCTTCAAAAAAGTGTACTGATATAGCGGGATCACCACCAAGTGGCCAAACGGAAATGCCCACCAGGAGAAGCAGAACAATGTTAACAATGTTAATGATCTGAACATCTTTATTAGAACTTCTCCTTTTGCAAATCCATGTAACACGTATGCTATTAACAATCTTATTATTTCACTTACAAATTGTACAGTATGTGAACTGTATCAGATTCATATAAATGTATTCAAAGCATATAGTAGATTATCAGTGTATTTCTAAACAATTGTGTCTAAATGTGTAAATTATGTGAACTCAAAATGTAATTGTATTTAAGTTAATTGAGAAGATCAAAAGAATAAAAATGGAATTGAATCGATCCAGGCTCTTGTGAATCGAATTGTTTTTGGAAATTATTATAAATACCCAGCCTTAAATTATAAGGCGCTTCAAATGATAAACCGCACCGTTTCTTTTTAAAAAAAACTAAGGCTTTTAAGTTTCCCTTACAGTGCAGTCAAGAGAATACAGGAGTTGTAGATGGCATACATACGTTTTGGAAAAAGCTGAAGCTAATTTGGCTATGGAGAGCGACAGTCCACCCAAATTAAATGTTTAATCTTTTACAAAGACAGCATTTGATTAGTGTTTCAACAGAGGTGTGTGTAGTTATCAGGAGCTGTAACTAAACTACTGAGCCTAGTGTCTGTTTAAAAAAAATCAGGGAATTGATGCACAAACTGCAGTAGATACCTACTATTTGTCTCTTTGTCAAAAATTAAGCCCTATTCTAAGAAATTTAAGAAAAAAATTGACAATGCAAACTGTAACATACGATCTAGCTTTTTGATCATTGTGATGTGGAGACAGAATACCTACAGGCTTATCTGTGTGATTAAACAAAAAAACAATATAACTTGTTAATTTACATTTACATAATGCTTATGTGTCTCTGGCACTATCAGTAGTTTATTCATTAATTTTCTACTTAAAGCTAAAGGAGATAAATTAGAGGCCAAATGGAAAAATTGCCTGATAGTGAATGCTAATTACTCAAGCTTTCTATTACTGGGTGACTAAAAAGTCATATCATTTAAAGCACAAAGCTGCTTTGCATCCTAATACACATGTACATCATGTGTATGAGATTTTTGAATTTTCAGCTATCATTTGTCAAGGTTTGACCTTTAATTTGCCAAATACATTCTCTGATGAAGGACTCTTCCCCCCTTGGATTCCAAACAGGAAGCAGCAACTGGCTCCAAGATACCAGAATCCTATAGACTTCTTTAGTAATGAATGGTAAGGGTAATACCTACATACATATTCATATATACAGTATATATATATATATATATATATACTGTATATATGTACATATTCAACTCGGGTGCGTCTCTTGTGAATACCCTAGTGTCCTGTTGGGTTAGGGATGCTGAGACCATCCTGATCCAAACACTGCTTACAGAACATCTTTCTGCCTCCCAAACAGATTATGCATGGGTGGTGTCGCCTGGCTGTAGATAGAACACCGAAGTCAGTGCAGAATCCACATCTAAATATGCATTACAGGGGAATGCATACACACTTCGTTTCTCCACCTTGTTCAGCGCCACAGAAATACAAACACAGCTTTACTTCTTGACATAAGAAAAACAAGGCAATTTAGGCTGATAACATTTTTTTTTTTTAGATATTACGTGTCTCCATGAGAAATACAGCACGAGAGGCAGAAAGGTCCGTCAAAAAATAGCACAAACACACAGTTAGATGACTCAGCCCTCTTCACATCTAATCTCCACAGAGAGAATAATCACTTCAGATGTTGAAATTATATTTCTCTAATAGCTTTTAGAGACAGAAATTGCGAGGCATAAGACTATTGGTTAGAAATGAGGTAAATAGAGCATGAGAGAAGCAATCCTTGAAGTTACATGTCAGAAATAAAGGCTTGTGACCAGTTTTCAAGAAGACAACAGTATTTTTTAGTAACTAAAGCTAAAGCTTTGTTCTTCTTCCTCTAGTTTGACAACGTGTGTTAGCTGCAATAAAAGCCGTAGAGGCAAAAAACCTTGGAGGGCTTCTTTGTAAAATGATGAACAAAAATATGTTTTTAGAAAAGAGTAACAAGAATCCTGAAAGTCTGTTTTTTATGTGCAGCAAACAAGATTGAAAGTTACATCCCCGCTTTAAGCGGCCATATTGGATGTGTTTTCTATCCTTTAAAACGTCACGTACCAAAAGCTGAGTCCCTGATTGGTTGATGCACCCCGTCAACCTCGCCACACCAGATGCCCAAATTGCACAGCAAGACCCCTGTAGTGCTTTAATTATTTAAAAGGGAGAAATACTCGGAAATACCAAAACAAAATTATTTCTTATTAGATTTGTTCTCTTTCATTAAATAAAATGCCACACATACATGTTAAAAACTGAAAAAACGTGATTTTCATCGGAGGCCTACTGTACCATTAAAACTTGACGACCCCGAATCGCATTCAGTGTGAATGCACCATAACACGGTTAACATGGCTAACGTGTAACGCGCTGCAAACAAGTACTAGAGTTCCAGTGAATGCAGTTAATAAAGTCTAACTGACTGGCGGCTAGCTTGGGGTTGTGAGAGGTTGTAAGCTAGTGGGAGAGTGTAAACAAAAGGATGATGGGAAATGAGAGCAGGCTTACTTCCCACCAACAGTCACACCCACAACTCAGAGGTGAATCGTAAATGAACTATTGCTGCTTGCAGAAACTGTCCGAGAAAATTACACTTTTTAAAAATTATTTTCCCTCAAAACTGCATAATCATTGTTAAAAGAGATCCGGAAACTATTTTATAATAGATCAAACAGTGTAACTATGCAAAATGATGCCATCAGATGATTAAAAATTGGAGTCCCATTTGTATGGAAGAAAAAAAATGTATATCTAAAAAATTGCCCCTCAACTTCTGGTGGTTGAAAGACCGACAGACTGTGAAAAGTCATTGAGTATATCCATGTTTATGCATTTAAACGCACACTCCTGGGGGAGCACTGTGCCTTCTCTCTTGAGCATTCTCAGCACTATTGAATGTGGTGTTGCATTTCAGAAGGTACAGCTGGCTGGCTTTGATCGTCCTTTTTTTGCAGGTGCTGACAGGACACTTTTGGTTGTCTGTTTCTATACCAGATTCTAAGTTGAATGAAAAAGTAAGAAAAAAAAAAAGAAGTGTTGTTGGCACTGAATATGTGTCCTCGCACAAAGGAGACAGGTGTTGTCCTGCATAGCTCAGTGAGTGGTGTACTAATACCACCAGGACAGCAGATTTCACCTTATGTGAGACACCAGGAAATGATTATCAAATGACTTTAGGGTTAGAACATCAACCTCTAACAGATGTGGACTGAAAATTTGAAGAAATTTCTCCTTACTTTTCAGAATGCCTATCATCACAACAGGACAATAGCTGGTTGGAAAGATACTGATTGTTCTGTACAGAAATGGTTTGTGTTATTTCAAGCACAAATTATTATAAATCAAGAAGTGAAAAGTAAAGCCCATACCTCTGTGTCCTGGGACTTAAGTAATTTCAGCTTCACATCAAAGTAAGGATGTGCATCAAATCAGCATCTCTGTGTGAGTCAGTTTATTCCAGCATTGGAGGAGAATCTTGGATCCCTGCGCTGCACTCTGGCTGCTTTGGCAGTCTCCTTCACACTCGCCTGATAAAGTAAAAGCTTTCAGAGTGAACCAATGCCTTTCACTTCAGCTTACACCATCAGCTTTTCATGCTCCGGTGATTTAACACCCCCTATCGCGTGCTTGGTGCCCCCCTCCCGCCGTCCTTTACGCACCCGTATGTAAGCCCGCAATTCATAAACATTTTTTGTCAATATTAATTTAGAAATATGAATGTTCAGCTGCAATAAATTAGCTTCAAATGGAAATGGGCGATGTGGAAAATTATATTGACGATATAGGAAGTTAAATCGACGATATTTTAATACGTTTGATTAAATATCGAAGTTTTCTTTTATGGTCATTTCAGTAAAAACAAAACAAAAACAAAACAAAAAAAAACCCCGCGAAATCAGTAATAAATTGATAATTTCGAAGTATACGTCACGGTACTATGAAATTAATGTTTTTTTTTTTATTTTTATTTTTTTGTAATTTTATTCTCACAGTGACTGGGCTGCTCTTTCTGCTTCCGTGTTTGCACCCGGACTCCCCCACTAAGACGCTTCATTATTTTTATACCATATTTATTATTTCAAATATAAAATTTCATAATTTTAAAACAATTTCTCTCTACAAAGTTTACCGCAGCACTCAAATAATTTGGCTTGTCCATGGTAAAGCGAAAAAAGAAAGATGGGCTATACCATTTACAACGGGTAAAACGGGAGTTTTTGTGTATAAAGCCATAACGTATAATTAAAGTATAATATTTTAAGCAAAAAAATGACAAAAACAACATTTGAAAAACCACAAAGATTACCCCAAATAATAATTGTCCCGTTTTAATGTAAAAATATTGACGGTAACAAGTGATACACGCCGAAGTTGAATTTTACTCAGACTCCCATGATGCATTGCAATCCCTACGTATTAACCTCGCGACAACATGCTTATGTCCACGCGAAAATTCAATTTCCCTTAAAAATAGGATTTATTACTTATTTATGAGTACACACTGTGCTCACGGGCGAACCTGTTTCACATTACGGACTGTCTGGACGAATTTAGTAGGTTTTTATGTTGGAATTTCACTTCTTTATGTGTAAAACTAAAACTACCGCTAGCGTTGAGGATGAATATTTCTCAAGAACTGTCTGCCAAGTTTCTGGTTGACGCCTCCTTGCTGTATCGGGAAACGTGTCCGGAGTTGGCTCGGTTTTTATTGTAAGAACCTCTTTTTTCCCCCTCCTTCCTTTTGAATCAACGTTACACACATTTTAAAACGGATGTTGCCACTTGCTGTGTGTAATTGCAGAATATAACCACAAGAAGGCAGAGTTTGATCAAGAGAAATAAAAAAAGGTTAGTAGTAAGGAATTTACTAAATAAACTAAATAGAATACAAAAACTTAATGAGTTTAGTTCCTTCCAAGTAATTCTATAATAGACATTTTTATCAGTGTGGTGCGTATCAGTGAAAATCGGCAGCAACATATCTTATTTTTGGGTCATCTGCCTGTTTGTCAAACACAAAGTGATAGCAGAGGATATCAGGGGCGGAGCTAGAGCATTTTATATTGGGGGCAGAAGAATTTGGAATGGTGGCAAATGAAACCAGCAGAGTGGAAGGCCATTACAAATAATAGGATCACAATATTTTAATTAAATTGTTTATGATTGAAATATGCAATATTTCAACTATCAAAACATTTCTAACAGATTGTTATTGGTTTTATTTAGTAAAAAAAATATTGCTTTTGTTATTGATACTACTATTGACTCAAAAATGGAGTGGACAGAGCAGGGAGGGCAAAACTTTTATGACAACTTGGTCGAGTGAGTTTGAAAACGGCTTAAATTCAGCCATTTTTTTGGTCAAAATGGATGTTGCTGGCGCTACCCAATCGGTACCCCGCATGCATTGGGACAATTGAGGTATCCGAATTAGATTAGCTCCGATAATTTGTATATTTTTTCTGTAAATTTGTTTAGAATTGTTGAGCCATTTAAACAACGCATAACTCTGTGATGGAATAAGTTTATGTTTTCCTCGACAACGGAGAGCTTCCTCTCACTAAATTACGGCGCAGTGAAATAAAAGAATGGAGCCTAAGTTCTCCAGTTTTGCTCATACGCAGTAAGAATTGTGCAGTCCTGGTCCTTAACATTTATTTATTTATTTATTGTCAACATTAAAATAAACTTTTAAATTATTGTATTGTAGGAGACACATTTCGGACATGCACTGTACAGATTGGGTACCCATTACAGATCTTGTAGCCATGTTGGAGCCAGACGTCGTCAGTAAGCAGTGATTGGCCTGAGTTTGTCTGTTCTTATGGTAACCAGTCTCACCAATAAGGAGTGAGTTTGTTGGGCTACATGAAATCTTTCAGACGTTTTGAACATACTTTTATTGAGGCATCTGATTGGTCAGTTTATAACTTGAAGAACTTGCAATGAAGACAAAATATGGAAAAAAATAGTATTATCAAGAACATGTTTTTAAAAACATATCAGAGCTGGAATAGGGATTCTGACAAATAGAATAGATTTGTATTTTCTTGTAATGATTTCATGTTTATATTTTGTTTGCATAACATTTGGAATCTGGATGTTTGTTTGAATTGGTTTGACCACCAGAGGGCGCAACACTGTTTTTTCATGTCCATTTTTTGTGTCGAAGAAGTTCTGTCTTCGAACTTTTTGTCAAAAAAGAGAGAATTTGTCTTTGTCCTTCCTTGAAGAGGTTAAAGAAATAGAACTAAAAGAAACGAACCACAGAAACAAAAGATTAACCTCTACAGAAGTCTATGGGATTTTGGCTTCTTGGTGCCAACAGGTACTTGCTGTTAGGAATGCCAGGGTGAGGGGGGGTCACTCAGTCCATTCTTCATATACAGTCAATGGTATAACTACATCATGCACCATCCAACCGCACCCAACAACATCCAATCAACCCAACAATGAGTTCTACAAGACATAGCTGCCAGCTGCAGCAGCCGTTCACGGGTCAAGACTAGATTAAATTTGACCCCACATCACCCTGCCATCCCATAAACAGCCAGACATGCTCCCGTCTGTCAGTGCCGCACGTGCAGCTGAATATCATGTAACCCTTCCTTACCAATTTAAGCCCTCAGCTAATCTTAGCGGGGCTTATCTTCAGCTGAGTTCGGAGGGTTGCACAAATATATCAGGGACGGTAGTCTGGAAGAGGTGGCGTCCCTGTGGTAGTTTGTCCTAAATTGTTTGAGACAGACTCTTCTGGTCCTCCTGGGGCATAAATATAGCATAGTGAAATCTATTTTTACTGGACTTACATTGTTTTTTCCTTCTTGTTTCTATTATTGCATTCAGCTGGACTCATGGAACATGTTTATAAAATGAGTTCATTAGAATTTTGCCTCTGAGTTGTCCCCCATTATCAGAAAAGTGCTCAAAAACATTTTGTAAATATCAAAAACATGATTTTTGAAAGCAAATTAAACAAGTGCAAACTCTCAGAAATATTTCCTTTTCCCAGATTGTGTTTCATTATCTTTGTATCCATCATTTTTAGGATTATTTCAGATGTGGTCACTGTCTTTACAGGAATAAATTCACTTCTCTTGTTAAGATCACATGCTGTTTTGGTAGTTTTCTTTTATCGTATTTTTGATCTCATGTTTTTTTCTTCTTTTAGGGAGCAGCCAAATCAGAGCCAAAAGTTCTCGTCTTTGTTCCAAAGTGCCTCCGTGTGTCAGTACTGCTGTCAGTGGCAGAAGCCCGATGATGTCAGAGTGCGGCTTCGGCCCAAGAGGCGTCCATCGGCTGTGGTGCGCAGCGTCCTGCTCAGACAGGCCAGAGGAAAGAGGCTGAGCGTCCTGCAGAAGAAGCTGCTGTTTCGCTTCCAAAAGTCCTCCTCAGTTCTGGTGAGGACGAAAAACACCACAAACCACAGTTAGAAAACACAGATGAAGAATGCTGCAGATATTTATAAATTGAGAAAGTCAATATAACATTTGATTACACCTCTAGTTTCTAAAAATGACTTTAACATATGTGGTGTATTGGGTTTTAGGTTGTTATTGTGTTGTTGTAATTCTGGATTCTTCCTTGTTTCCGCTTGGCCTCTGAATGAGGAGTTATGTAAGTGAATTTGTTGCTCTAAACTGAAGATAAGTTTATCAAATCAGTTCGTATTTTTGTCCAGTTGGCGCAGTAAAAGTTTAAATTACTGCCAAAAAATTGTCTTTAGAAAGTTTTTTTTATTATAACCAACCTCCAAGTTTAACTTTTACACCACCATGGGGTATTTTTTAAGTCTGGAAAAATTATAGGGGTAAAAAAAAAAAATCAGGAGTAGAGTAGGGCTGGGTTGAAAAAATTGATGAATCGATCTAAGCTTAATAGAACAATAATCGATGCATAAAAATAGAGATCGATCTAATAGATAATGCCAAAGTCCGCTAGCTTGATGCTAGCATATAATGGGATTCCCCATAGGATGGCTAATGCTAACACTCGGTCAACCTAAACACACATTGCTGACTAAATGAACATTTTTATAAACTCACAGGAGGAATTTTTCAAACTCTTTTGAGGAAATATTTTTAAAAATAACTATTTGTGGTCTAAATCAGTTTTTTTTGCTTATACTGTCTTCTTCTTTTAGAATAAGGTGTAATGCTATAGTGCAGTCGCCACCTAGTGGCCAAACTGAAACACCCTCCAGGAGAAGCCAAACAATTATTGGAGCTTCTCCATTTGAGAATCCATTTAACACTGAATGTTATTAACAATCTCATTATAATTTCACTAACTGAACTGTATCAGATTAATATGAATATCTTCAAAACATATATAAATTATTTCTAAATAAAATATGTCTAAATGTGTAAACCGCGTCAACTCAAAACTGAACTTAATCTAATTAAATTAAGTGGATTAAAAGAATAGGAAAAAAATCTGAATCAAATTGATCCAGACTCTGGTGGATCAAACTGAATCCATTCTGGAAATAATTGGCGATACTAGCCCTAGTCTAGAGGGCAGTTATTTAACCCTTTAACACCTGAGCCGGCGACAGCTAAATAATAAAGTTTTTCACATATGATAATGTTTCAACCGTTTACGTGACCTACATAACTCCAGTGGATTTTAACCTTGAGAAAAGCAGCGTTCAGAGTGACTCACAGAGTGCTTCATCAAGTATAAACAAGACTGAACCAAATAAATAATTCCAGCTGTTGTGAGCAGGTAAACGCAGCAAAACATGCTCTAACATTCTAAGTAAATCCCAAATAAAAGATAACTAAAAGATTTAAAAAGAAAATGCAAGTAAAAGGGGTCAGAAATATTATTTGGAGTTTGTTTATGCGAGGCTTTAAAAACTCCAATTAAAATATCAAAATCTATTCTAAAAGCAGAGGGGTGACATGAGTTCACTTTTTGACTCTAGATAAAAGCTGCAGAATGTTGGACAATTTGGAGACTGTTAAAATAAGAAAAAAAAGAAGAAATAAAAGCATGGATCGTCAATTCAAGGTCAAAATTGGTTTTAGTTTAGCTACAATCCTCAGGTGATAAAAACTGTTTTTTTACAAGGAGTTTTGAATGGGATTCAAGAGAGATTTGGTTCTAAAGACGAAGCTGGACGGAGGTGTCTTTTTAGTGTCTAGGGGTTAAAAATTGAAGTTTTCCTGTTTGTTATCAGACTATCTGTTGCATAACTCATGACTGAATCCTCTTACAATCAGAAGTTTCCCTTCCACGCCAGCAGAAAACGAGTAATGACTGATTTTATAAATTAGTTTCAAATGTGTACAACATTTTGGCACCATGTAAAAAGTACTTTCAGTCATTCCAGAAACCAAATAAAAGTTTTCACGATACCTCACATTTTATCAAGGTTTTGATTCCTAAATAAACAAAAGAAAAACACAGGAAATACTTCTAAAAGATTTAGACTGATATAGCCAAGATAAAAGAGAATTTCTTACAGGAACTTGCGTCAAATTTATATAATCATTCTTGGAATGCTTGAGAGACTTAATTAGGTTTAGAGTTTAAATGTTTTATTAGATTTTTGCTGCTTGTTTTTGCTACTGTTGAGGGTAAAAGTGGTATCTGAAGGACATTGTGCAAGAAATACGTTTTCCACCCATAATACCTTATTCCTTAAGTTTTTATTGCTACAATTCAGTATTTTTCATGTACTGGTAATGATTTAGATTGATAAAGACATTAGCATCCTGGACACATGAGCCATCATCATGGACTATTACATTTCTACTGGTCCCATCAGGCTTTGCTGTCACATAGTCATGTACAAATCCTTCCAGACAGTCCTATTTATTTTTAAAGCTCTAACACTGTTCTTTCCCTCGTCCCTCTGCGTTCTTTTCCTCCTCTCCCTTCCCCGTAATAGACCTCAGCATGTTGTGGAACAAAAATCGAAAACGTGTTTCTGACCCACTCTGTACACGAAGTCATTTAGATGAGAATACCATTGATGTGGCATGTGACCAAAGGCTAACCTTCCCAGGCAACAGGGAGCATTGATTGGAGAGGAACACTCACAGCCTCTTTGCTGTTATGTATTATTGTCATTGACTGTATATGGACTGAGGGACCCCTCCCCCCTTCCAAAGTGGGCCAGTGGGTACTTCCAAAATCCCTTAGACTTTTATAGAGAAATAAACACATTTTACTAAGTAATTCTGTCAGAATAAGCCTTTTTCTTTGTTATTCCAAATTTTTTTCCATGATTATTTATTCCTGTAGTTATAACCTAACTAATTAAATTCAATTATTTTTTTATTTATATAACCCAAAATCACAACACAGTTTTCTCAATGGGCTTCACACCAGTTATTGTCCAAAAGCATAAAATTACTCGTTAAAAAAAAAAAAAAAACTGATGATTGTTAAACAGACTAAACCAAAAAGGGCATCCCGGCCCTTAGACCTTCCTTTTTTTTAAGGAAAAACTCATTAAAAAGCAGATTCTAGTAAAAAAAAAAGAACAAACCTCAGAGATGTTCACATGAAGGAGGGATCCTCTCCCAGGACGAACAGGCGATGCATCAGGATTGCTAAATAAGAGTTAGCTTATCTAAATCTACGGCCCAATCCGAGTTCTCCCCTTCCCTTTCATTTAGCCCTCCAAAGGGCGAGTTATGAAAAAATGGTGTCTAATGTTGTCTGTTATGACTGTTTTTATTGTTTTAAATATTGTTCAAAATAAACTGAAACTGAATATTTCAGACGTCACTTTTGTTCGATGATGTCACTAATAATAGCCAGTCCGCTAGCGTTAGCGTGGAGCTTCCAGCGCTTGAATATGCATAACAGTGGTTTTATAACTTTAAAAAGTCGTGGTACAACAAAAAGTAATTTTTTACATTTAAATTAGGGCTGTGGACATTAATGAGTTAGCACACGAGATTAATAAAAATGAATTGACGCGTTAATATGCATTAATGCAAACTAATCAAAGAAACAGTCCTTCTCTTTAACTCAGCGGTTCAGGCTTCTATGGTGTACGTTAAAACATTTCGTCAGGTATTATCCCGCTTATACCATGGTCATTTACAAAAGAAATAATATTCAATCGGTTTCTAGTACTTTATTTTTTTCTATTTTTCACAAAAAGCGGACTTTTTGATCCATGGTCCGGTGTCATATTGTACAAATCATTTTTACCTGGTAAAACATTGTGATTAATCGTGATTAATCCCAACACAAAAGTGAGATTAATCAGATTTTCTTTTGTAATTGATTTACAGGACTAATTAAAGATAAATGTTCTAAATGTAGTTTCGTGTGTGATTTCACATTGTGATTATTCGGGGAAATAAGTGGTTGGCAAATACTGAGACAAAACAAAAATTATAGCGATTAATTTTTTTCAAGGTTTGCGATTAATTTGTTAATTTTTTAAGTGAATTCCTGGCCCTGATGTAAATGTAAACTTCTGTGCTTCAGAGCCCACCCATGGGAAGAAAAGCGCTTCTCAGCGTGACGCGGTTTAGCCTCGCAACAGAGGACTTTGTACCCCTCTGATTGGAGGGTGAAATCAAAAAAATATACATACCCTGGACAGACTTGCATCAAAACTGCCCCTTCAAATGGAGGGGCAGAGAGAAGGGAGGAATTTGGATTGGGCCTAAATCTACATGTTTGAGTAGTGTAGCAGATGTAGCGCGAGACGAGCCAGAGGCGAGGTCCACTGGCCAAGGACAGGAGCACAGATGGGGCACCTGGGAGACCAATCAGATGCTTCAATTAGAATACATGGTGCCTCCTGGCCCCCATGTCCAAGATTATAAGTTCAAGTGTTAGGGGTGTGGACTCTCAACAAGCTCACTCCTGATAGGTGAGCGTGGTTGCCATGGAAACAATGACTCTGACCGATTCAGACCAATCACAGCTTACTGACAAATTCAACTTAAGAGAAAATGTAACAACTGTTGTTACTAGTGATGTTGAAGTGGAAGGATTTTGCTTTGTGATTTCATGTTATAAAGTTCTGGATATATGCTGAGTATTGTTGAATAGAAATGGTCTAACAAACATCATCAGGTCAAAACATGTGAAATATAATTTTGTAATCCAATGAAACTCCAAACTGATTAGTCAAAGACTCGTTTTTAGCAAAAACAAAAAAGCTTAATTATCATCAATGTTTTAAAACTTTCAAGATGACATTTTGCAGTCCGTGTGATTTCCTGCATTCTTTTTTAGTCTCTGTGAACATCACAGACTTTTTTTTTATTTTTAAGATGGAGAGCGGGTGACTGACAAATCCTTTTTGACCCACTTGTAAATGTGTGGATGTTTGATCTAAAACAAAAAAAAAATTATTTGTCGCAGTTAAACTTTTGTTCATGAAACCGTACTTGGAGGTGAATAGAAGAAACATTCCTAAATGTTGAATACATCTTATTCATCAGAAGCTAGTTAACAAAAACAAACTTGTCGTGCAGCAAAATGAATATTCTGTGATTTATTCCTTATTTTCGTTCTTCTGTGTCTTCTAAAAGAACTCGCGGTCATTATTAGTCAAGCATAGCCTTGCTGTGGTTTGTTAACTCAAGATCTCATAAGTACACTCACAAGTGGCTTCCTGTCTCAGTAGTTATCACAAAAGAGAATTAGAAAACTACAGGACTTCAAAGAAGCCGATCCACCACAGGAATGTCCTCCAAGGTATTCTTACTCTGTTTTCATGGTCGCTGGCCAGTCATATTTCAGAAGACCACATGGCAACAAGCAAAGCCGCAGATATAAAGCTGGAATTCATCTGTGTTCAAAGAGGCAGTGGTAAAGCTGTGAAAGGAAGAGGGATTAGGAAGACTTGCCTTTCTTTAGCTCACAGCGTCTGACATGGAAAGCAATGGTGACGAGAAGAAAGACACTGCATCAAAACATTAAGCTTGTATTTCCTTTGAAGATTCCAAAGGGGAGCCACTGGTGGAAAACTGTCATAGTAGTGCTTTAAAGAAGAGTATATGTATGTGAAAATTGTAGTTATGCTTCTAGAAACATCTTGTAAATGCCTTACTGATGTCTCTTTTAGAATTGAAATAGTGTTTTCTCATAGGAATTAAAGAGTCTATAGAAACCAAGAAACAGTTCCAAGAAGCATATTAACCTTCACCAACATGGCATCTCTATATTATTTTATTTTCCACCATTTTTAACATTGATTAATATAGGTTTACACAGATTTACTTAATCTTCAACCTGGTGTAAACCATTGTAGCTATATGAAAACTGGACTGAGCAAGGGTGACATCACCAATAGAAAATGGCTTACATTCGACCCCAACAAAATGAAATAAATGAATTTTTACAGACTCTACCATGTTTAGAGTCAGTAAGTAGTGATTGGTCAAGTCCATTTGAGTCATAGACATATATTAATCACTGGACAAACTGAGTTGGTGACCCAATGAAAAGGCCTTATCTCTGGTCACCGTGGCTTCCTAAAACTGCCGCCGCCATTTTGAAACCAATCGACGGTGATTGGTTTGAGTCAGTCTGAACTATGTTTTTAGAGGAATTACTGTCACCAATCATGAGCGAGCTTGTTTGAAGTCCACACCTCTTTCACTGAAAGCTGCTCGGGAGAATCTGTCAAACTTGTTAGTGTTCCGTTTATTTAAATTCTCTTTAAAATAGGCGTCATCCGTCCTATATGTTATCTTTGGAGTCTGCTACGGTGACATCACCTGTTCATCAAAACATGTGAGAAATGTGAAACCATTGGAATGACTGCAACCTTTTGAATGAGTTTTTGTTCTTTTGCAGTTGATCTTCCAAACATCACTAGTTAAAATAACACATTCATTTACAGTAAATTTATGTTAAAGAACATAACCAAATCAGGAACAAGTATTCATTCTTGTGGTTGTAAATCTCCCATTTTTATAGGATGTTCAGTCCCTTTTGAAGTGCATTTAAAATCTGATTTGTTCGGCATGCTGGGTAGATTATCTTGCAGCAGATATAGGATACAGTTGTGCTCGCAGGAGATGAGAATACCCTAAATGGTGCTAAGAAAGATACTCCTTTTTGTTTCTACTCCAGTGGAGTAGAAACTTTCTACTATCAGATGGTTGTCAGCGTTAAAGTCTTTTCTATAAATACTTTATTCCAGCCAATATTATCAATCCCTCCAGGATCTCTGAAGCATTTTTTGTGATCATTGCAGCCCAAAAAGCCTCAATTTGTTGCTTTTTTTCTTATAAATTGCGATATTTTGCTGATTTCAGATTAGGATTAGAGTTGGTTAACTGGACTCAAAGTGAACCGAGTTTGTTAAAGGGAAAATACGTGCCTGCCAATATTGACATTTCAATTGCTCTCCTGTTTTGACTCTATTTGTATCGATGTGACTTTGGCACACTCAGCCATGCTCATATTAATTCCCCGTCTCACTGCTGACGTTTAGCCCTTTTAAACATTTGCCCAACTGATGTTCTGTGCCAGATATCTTAATGTGCGTCTAATGCCTTCACTCTTAACTTGCTCCGGCTTCATCCCTTTGGGCGTATCCTTCTTCTGAGGTCAATCTCTGACAGCGGCGAGAATGACAGGAAGCACACTATTTATGGAGCAAGTGCTAAATATAGTCGTCCATCTGCAGAAATGGTTTATGAGGGGGTTGTTGACATTGTGTGTCTTTTGTTAGGCTTTTGGCATCCAGTTTTCTAAGTTAAGCCTAATAGTTGCTAAGTTTAACCCCTATACTGTGTTCGGGTCAAAATTAACCCATTGGGTCAACACAATCTAGTATATGGATTCAAAGAAATATACAAATCTTAAAATCTTTTTTTTATCGCTATTACCCCATTCTTATCCAAGAAATAACAACTAGGAAAACTTTATTAAACAAAGCAAAATTGTTTCTTAGGGTTTCCTGTTCTGTCAAAGATAAATCTGTCAAGCTTGTGGTTAATATTGAATGTCTTGGACATACAGACACGCCAAGACTAAACAGAGTAGTTTAACAGCTCAAAGGAGATTTATTTAGTATGTATTAACACCATACTTCCTAATCAACGCATGATTTTAGTCCCACTGCAATCATCTTTTGAGCCATTTTAAAAGTGTTCCCAGTGGTCTTTTTATCAGCCGTTTTTAGCCAAAATTTAAGAAAACACCATAGCTGCCTGGAATATGTTGAAATAAGTATTTAATTCATTTTAATTCTCAAGAATTAAATAATATTCAGTTAAAATTTTTATTAGCAAAAAATGTTTTTCCCTGGCCGGGGCACAAACTCCCAACCTTTGTAATGGAAGGCGGCCGCTCTAATCGCCGCACTAGCATTTGATGCTTTTCAATGAATAGTAGACAATTTGACTGGTAATTCCAGTTATTAGGGTTTAAAGATTTCCATTGTAAGCGGTTTCAAAAGAGAGAAAATAAAAATTAGATTGTCAATTAAATTCTTTTTTTCCAACCAAATTTTTTTTTAAATTTTTTAACCGAAATTATGTGTGAAGTTCCAAGTAATTGAATGTTAAAAAAAAAACAGAAAAACCTCTGCTTTGAGTCGTTTTTTTCCTCCTCTTCTTCTCATTTTGACCTTAAAGCTGTCCCTGAGGGGTTGTTTTTTTCTGCTTTTTCATCCTTAAAGTTTAAGAAGCCCTAACAGATAACACCCTTCGCGTCTGTTCACCTCCCCCCATGAGCTTCGACAGGGGCTGCATCAGGCAATTGGTTATGTCAAACTCTTGAGTTTTTTTTTTCTTCATAGTTTTAATTATTACCGTTTTTTACATTTTACACAAAATAAGTAGTGTGTAATAAAATAAAAAAAATCATTGTAATGCAGCACTCACTCCAGCAGTCGGCCACCTAGGTCGCCTCTGCCCAGTCCCGACCGTGGGTGGGACCATTGGCGCGAAGCAACCTATTCCCCTCCCCCACAATCTACTATATGCTCCCCCACTAGCGTACAGCCTCGCACACCCCCAACCAAACATTACTAGATCTAGTCATCTACAAGTGGATGCATCAGAATGAAGTGGAGCTTGTGGCTCACCTAACTGGTTTTCTACATCCCAACACAATATTTTTCCATCTGCACTTTTTTTGTCTACTCCTGATTTACGTCGATTTGAACAAAAAATACTCAGAAATCCAATTTTAGTCTTGATTTTCTTAATATATGTCCTCCAGTATCAGAAAAACGCCACAAGAGAACAATTTATACCGGAGTGGATCTAAAATGACTTGTATAGCAGTACAACTTTGTTGACACCACTGGATCTTGTGGGCTAAACAGATATATTTCTGTGTGATTGTGGTCAAATGTGTCTGTCACTGGCAAAAATCCAGAGCACGTGTCTCGATTCGCCTTTCTGAAGGGTTGACCTACTGGAACAATAAACAGGTTAAATGACAAATTGCTGTTGCTATGGATTAAAGTCACATCCCTGTCATTCTTTCCTCAACCATATGTTCAGCCCAGATTTTCTATTTCTAAAACAAAAAAACCTTGGCCTCAATATACCTCTAGCCGTGTATAGATGGCGGCTTATCCTCTGCTGTCCTGAACATTTCACTTTAGCCATATGCTTGATCGGTCACAGGTTTGCTTGCTGACAGGAGGCCAAGATGAGGAAATCACATCTCTCCGTGGCAGCGGCTCACATGTCTTCTCTTCAAGTGCATACACATCATGTCAGAGGATTAACATAAATTAAACGGGTACACGTGATGGTGTGGATTGAATTCCAGGTTGTCAGGATTCCTTACCTCTTTGCTCCTCTCTGGAATAGTCTATATGGATATGTTCCGACTGCCTTAAAGTTCCTTTAAGTTGTTTAGATAATTTGTTGTCTAATTAATTTGGAATAAATTATTTATTGCATTTCTTTTTTGTCATAGCTTTCGTTTTGACCACTGTGTGCTGTGATGGTATAAATGTGGGCTGAAAGACAAACAGCATGTCATTCTAGCTGTAAACATCAAGCCAAGGCCAGATGTCTTTCTGAATTTCATCCTGTCTAACTGTCCGTACGGGTGGAATTGATACAGGCTGTCTGCGGGTGAGATGGACAAACCTGTACGGCACTCAGGTGACCCACAGGAAATGTCAGTCAGATCGCTCAGTGACCTTGTTGAGCAAAAAAGTTTGTCCACAAGTTTTTTTTTCTACACGCATGCTGCAGTCATCAGGTTGCACCAAACACAAGAGTACCATACTTTCTAGAGCATTAGTTGCAGTTTTTTCATAGTTAGCCAGGCGTGCGACTTATACTCAGGAGCGACTTATTTGTGTTTTTTTGTTTTGTTTTTTTGGACATAAAAAATGTTATATATTTGGTATTTTCTCAGTAAAACACTGGTTGTGTTTTAGCAGTTGTTTCCTCTAATAACCGCTAGAGGGCGCTGCATCCGAGTATAAGTATTTTGCTACTGACAGTGGCAGAAGAAGTGCCGTCCAAATCAAACATGGAAGAGAATCTGATCGTTTTCCTCTTAAACTTTGATATTTTTCTTATACAGATCTTGCATTATTTATTTTTTTTAGCTGTGTTGGGCTTGGCAGATTTGTTCTGAAACATCACACTTTCCTCCTAAAAGTGTGACTTATATTCCAGAGCGACTTTTATATGGTTCCCCTTTTCTTGAGTAGACATTTTTTGCTCTTGCGACTTTATACTCCTGAAAATACGATAAGTAAGGGTGAAGTAAGTGAGACGCAGTCATGTCGTATGGATTTTTCATTTTTTCAACCCCCAAACTCTGAGCAGAAAGGGAAAAAGAAATGAGAAAATTAGACAGACTGTAGTTTGTGTTTGTATCCAACAATCACTTACACATCTCTTACACACATGCAGCATTTAAGGAGCCAGTACGTGCGACTAGAGCGGGGGTCGGCAACCTGCGGCTCCGGAGCCGCATGCGGCTCTTCAAGCACCCCCTTGCGGCTCAGTGGCGCTTTTTCCTAAATGTATGAAATAATAAGGAATGTTGAAAAGCAGTATATTGTGGTGTATTGGGTGAGAGCTGAGTTAAGCAGATGGCTGGCAGATTAGAGTCCAGACACCATTTGTGTCCCATTCATTGAACGACTCCAAGTGAATGGACGAAGAACCGTTCACGCAAGGCATGTATATAGGTTGGTGTCAACGTTTTGACTACCATTTTTTTAACAGCACGGAACCACTGAACAGCCGACACTGTGAGGAGGCTCTCTCATACACACACCACTCTCACTCATGGTGCCGGTAAAACACTCAAGTCCCATAATGCAACACAAGAACAGACACTAACTCCACCCACTAACAAGGAACTATTTCTAAATTAACAGTCAGGCTGCCACAATATTTTTGTTTTAATGCGATTTCTGTAGGAGGACAAACATGACACAAACATCCTTTACGTTTTCCAGTTGTTGTGAGATGAGTGTAGATGCTTCCACGCCGGCTGAGTCAGCGCACAGCAGAATTCCTGCCCGTGCGTCTGGAGCGCACGTGAGCGCACGTTGCTACGCGGGTTTTGAAGTCGGGTCACGAGCTCCACGTACAAATCGGCACGCATTGAGCGCGCTGAATCTTCAATCCGGTTCAAGATTTCCACGCACAGTCGCGGCAGCTCAGACCTGTGACTGTGCGTGGAAATCTTGAACCGGATTGAAGATTCAGCGCGGGAGCTGCTTGTGGGCGGAGTCTGCTTCAAAGCACAGAAGTACCAAACGTGATCACGAAGGAGAAATGAATCATTACGGTTTGTGTCCGCTCAGGTTAATATGACTCCGAGATGAGATGAGCGCCAATGAACAGTAGAAGAAGAATAGAAGAAGAATCTCCTCCCACCACTGCGTGCGTGACCGCGCTGCTCCGGTGTGGATACCACCTGCTGAGCGCGGCGATGTGCAGGTCTCACACACCGGCCGCGTGCGGTGCGTGGCGGGGAGGAGATTCTCCTTCTATTGTATTTTTACTGTTCATTAGCGCTCATCTGCATCTACAACAGGGAGAACCGAAAGTAAAAGTGTTGAAAATCCCCCAAATCTTTCTGAAGACTTTTGTTTTCACAACTCTGTCCTTTTAAATGTCTGACTATAAGACTCACGCGCGCTCCAGACTTGGAGGGCAGGAATTTAGGTGTGCACGCGCTTATATTGACTCTTCATTGAAAGTGTTGATTGACGCGGCCAGTGTGGAAGCACCTTAAAGGTGCACGTTACATTTTTGTGGTTTTTTTTTCAAATCCTCTAAAAAAAAATAACATCAAAAATCGTATTTCTTTATTGCATTTCTTTAATTTCATCAAAGCAATGAAACAAACTGTAATTCATTCATATTGTAGTGATGGTCTCAGACACGCTGAGCCTGCTGTCGGTCTGGCAGCGCAAGGAATTGTGGGTTACCCATTCTTTTGCCTGTCTGACTGGAATTGGATTTAAGTTTGGGTTTTCGTCAATGTGTTTTGTTGTCTGACTGTTGAACATCTGTTAGCATTTATGATTTTGTCCTGTTATGTTTGAATTCTTCCTGCACCTGGAGTGAGAATGAGGGAGAGACTGATCAGGACCCCCTCTCGTTGTGTCATTGAGGGATGTCAAAATAAAAGCTCAAATGTTAATTATGAGGTTATTCAGCTTTTGTCAGTTAACTTTGACGCTGCAATATCTCGCTAGCTTGTCATGAGCCCAAAAATGTAGTTTATGTGACACGAGCACACGCAGTAGGAGAAATAATCGTTTATTCGATATATTCTCCATGTGTTACCTACAGTGTACGACTTTTTAAGCCGATTCAATTAATGCGGCTCCAGACACTTTTGGTTTTTATTGTATTGGTCCAAAGTGGCTCTTTCAACACTTTGGGTTGCCGACCCCTGGACTAGAGTATGACATGAGGGGGCAGCATCATTAGTACGTCTTGTTCATGCAGCTTACGTTATCCTCACAAGTACTTCACGATACTCTTACTACAAACGTATTGTACGATATATTATCATGAACTTTAAGATATACCTGCACTTGTCTTAAGATGCAACCACTCCTCTCTACAAGTCTACGAGCCCAGACAGCCCGTACGAGTTAACCCCCCGTATGAGTCCATGGGACTAATCCAACTTTTATCTGTCAACTACCATAAGTAGTGAACTTTATCCACTAACCCCGGGCTCACAAAGCTCCAAACTCACGTAGGTTCTCACGATAACCCACCATTTAAATAGGAAGTACTAGTAAGCAAACCCTCATCCCACCGTGATATTGAATTATATGTACAACACTTCTTTTTCTTCCTGACTCGTCTTCATACAATGGGCAAGCACAGAACTTTTGTTAATTCTTTTGCCTTGTATAGGCTTTAAATATTGTGTAACAAGTTGTGGAGACTGGGGTTGGTTGTCACGATGATGTGATGTTTACAACACGGTGAAAACGCTGACTACAGCAGCAAATATGTTTTATTTTGAAAAATGTACTGGATTCACTTTACACTGGCTCAAGTTTTGCAGTTTAGGTTGTTAATAGCTCCAACTTCTTAAAAAAGCGCTCTACCTCGGCTCCGGCGTAAATTTAAAGATAACGAAACGGATACGGAGCACCGCGGAGACCGGCCTGGACTGGAGGCGGTGCGAGTGCCTCTCGTACTTTTCAAGTTACGTAAAGACAGCGCCGTCCACATCGAGCCAAACTGGATGAGGTAACATTTATTCATAGCTAAAATACTTTTTTTGTTTCTTTTACTCCCAATCATGTGACAAAACAGTCAAGAAGTAGAATTAGCTGAAAACTAATATAAAAACATTTAGTCGTTTGCTATAAATCTTGAAACATATTAAGGACTTATCTAAATGTGTTCTAGTCAAATTTACAAGGTCAGATGTTTTATAGATATGTTATAGCACTCAATTGATACACTTTAAAACTAAAATCTACAGTCCTCAATCTTCCAACATTTAATTTAATTAACAATTATGTACTTCCTGGCTAAACTTATTTAAAAAATCTGTACTTAATTTCTTGTTGAAGCAGTACCAGTCTGTGTTTTGTCTTGTGTGACATTCAGTGATCAGCATAAATGACTACACCCTCTTTAAAAACTACTCATTTAATCAGTGGCTCAATCAACAAAATAACAATTTCATATCATAGTTTAAAAATCTGGTCAAATAACATTTCTATTTATTGTGAATTGCAAAGAACAAAAGAAAATCAACCAAAGTCTTTTCAGAAAACTCAAATGTTAAATTTCCTTCTGAAATATTTTTACTCAAGCTTTGACCCACTTATCTTTTTTGATTTGGGGTATGCCGTCTAATATTCCTTAAAAGAAAAGATTCACAATTTTATACATAATTTTTTGTTAGCTGCACCATGACAAATATGGACAAAGATACTTACAATAAATATCTAAAAAAGTTGTTTTTAAATTGCATGTTTTGTCCATTTTTACTGTTATCCGTTTTTATTTAGCATTGGTGTCAGTAATTTGTGAAATTTATGAGTAACTGAAAATGGAACTGTTTGTCTTTTAGTAGATAACATGTTTCATTTCAAGTTTTTCATTATTTACATTCGTAAACCTCAATTCATTTCATCTATTTGGGTGCTTTGTGTATGTAATGCATACAAATTGTTATTTAGCATTTGTTCCTCAAACGTGTTTATGTGCTCTGCCCTTTGACAAAGCATTGGTCAGTCGTTTGAGCCACACCCCCGTGCAATCCGGTGGGTCATGTTCAGGGTCTGGTCAGTATAAAGCTGGGCATGCAGGTCTGTGCTGCAGACACTCGACTCAGAGTCACGTTGAAAGAAACGGTACCGGAGCTCTGCGGGCCTACATCCCTCGCTGACACTCTTCAACTTTCTGTCGGACCTTAAAAATGGCTACGTTCATTTCGGTGAGTTCTCCATCTCAGGTTTTAAACGGCTTGAATCAGATCAGCTAAAAATGGTGTCAGTCTTCATGAGGAGGTCCTAACGATTTCATGGTGATGGGATTCGGGTTTAAAGATTCAAAGAGAGTGCTTTTTTTGTAGCTTTTTGATTGTATCTTAGAGCGGTAAAAGGAATAACTTTTTTGTTATCTTATTGAATCCAAATATCTGTGACGGGTTTGTCTGTTACTTGTATTATATTGGTGAATAAGGCTCTGAGTTAGAAAAAAGAAATTTATTTTTTGTTGTTTAGTTTTTTTCAATCCCTCCTTCTTCTCCTCATAAAATCCTTTATTTTTGTCTTAAGTTGCTCCTTAACTAGCGATGATTTAATTAGAGTCCATGCTGAAGGCAGTTTTCTAGGTTGGCAAATGATGGCTGGATCACAAGAATTCTATAAATGGAGAATTGCACCTTGGGATTGTCTCAAATGCCTAAATATGCTGCCGTGATTAGAAGAAAATAGTTTTTAAAATGATCACACTAGGTTTCCATGAGTAGTTATAAAATACTTTTGACGGTTGTGAAAGATTTTTGACAAAAGCAATTATGACAGATTTTTGTCAGAATTATGACAGATTTTTTTACAGAAGTAATTCTGGCAGATTTTTAACGGGAGTAAATTAGTAAATGTGTCAGATTTTTGAAAAGAAGTAATTATGGCAGATTTTTGACTGACGTAAATATGATAAAGTTTTGAAGGAAGTAATTATGACAGATTTTTGATCGATGCAATTATGGCAGATTTTTGACAGAAGTAATTATGACAGATTTTTGATCGATGCAATTATGACAGATTTTTGACAGAAGTAGTTATGACAGATTTTTGATGGAAGTAACTATAATAGATATTTTGTAAAACTAGTTATGACAGATTTTTTGTAATAGTAGTTATGACAGTTTTTTTTATGGGAGTAGTTGACAAATTTTTGGCATTTATAATTCTGACTGATTTTTGACAGAAGTAATTATGACAGATTTTTGACAAAAATAGTTATGACAGATTTTTTGATAGGAGTAGTTATGACAGATTTTTTGATGGGAGTAATTATGACAGATTTTTCACAGAAGTAATTGACAGATTTTTGACAGAAGTAATTATGACAGATATTTGGTAAAAGTAGTTATGACAGATTTTTGACAAAAATAGTTATGACAGATTTTTTGACGAGAGTAGTTGACAGATTTTTCTGACTAGTAATTATGACGGTTTTGACAAAAGTAATTTGGCGGAAGTAATTAAGACAGATTTTTGACAGAGTTTTTACAGAAGTATTTATGACAGATATTTGGTAAAATAGTTATGACAAATGTTTTGACGGAAGTAGTCATAACAGATTTTTCCAGTTTTCTTTTATTCATGTATATATATTTATATGTAAATTTAAATGGCAATAGCTCCCTTCTTGTGTTATCTTCTCTATACGAACATTCAAAGACCTTTTTTCATGCATGAGAACCATCATCTAATTTATCTTCTTGCTCTGATGTAAAAGATTTGGCCTCAGTACGAGTTTGTGAGGAGCACGTCTCTAATGTTAGTTGGTAGTTTGTGGAAAAAATGTTACAGAAAAAACAAAAAAGTCATGCACTGCTTGGCCGTGATCCTGATGAGACCTGGAAATTCAGACAGTTCATTTGAGTAAGAATGTTTGTCTCGTTGCTTTCCTCAGATGGCCACCTGCCACGCTTGCTGTCAGACATCTAGACACCAAGGCGCAAATCGGGATTTTTTATCCACCTTGTCCAAGAACTACAGCACACCAGGGAGCGCTGGCAAACACAAGACTCCTCAGTCCAGCAGCAGATCCAGCAAGTCCGTCTCAAAGACTCCTGGAAGAGACAAGACTCCTACTCAAACACCACGGTAAACGAGTGATTTGGACAGTTTTAAGACACTTGTAAAGTTATTGTGTGATATAATGAAAAAAATACATGTAATAAAAGAATACGGGGTTGTACAAAAGATTTTGACACATAAAACTGACCTGAAGATAAATGAATAAAGGAAATTGTAAAGCAGTACAATAAGTTCAGTAAGGTCCCAGCCTAACAAGGGTTAATACTTTCTGAGAGGATATTGGGTCTGAAATTATACAAATTTTAATAATGAAGTCTTTTAATTTGATTTATGTCGTCTTTGACTTGTATTTGCCAACTTCCTGTTTCTATTTTCCTTCCAGATCCTCCATCTCCTCCACTGTTTCTGTGACCAGCTCCACTTCCTCTAAGTCTTCATCAAAATCCAAAAACTGGGTCTTCCAGCGTCTTAGCAAGATCCTCTCGCGAGATGAAAACCAGGAGAGCAAGAAAGGCGGCCTGAAAGATTTTCTCTCCTCACTCTGAGGATCCCCAACATTGTCTTCATTAGTTGTAGTGAAAAAAAAGGTGAGACATGGAGAATCACAACCAAAATTTATTTGACTTCAAGAAGAGGCCGCCATCTTGAATCCACCCCATCCTCAAAAAAAATGTAAAATCACCTTTAGTAGCTTCTACAAGTTTAAACATCTCTTTGGGATTTCAATCCATCAACTTATAACTTCTTAAGCATCATTGAGAAGTTACTTTGTAAAAAAATATAGGTTTTAAAGTTCTCGTAAAATCTACAAACGTTAGCATGACAAGCTCGCAAAAGTGGCGTTCCCCTGTTTCTCACACAGTTATTACTATGATATTGTGAACATTTTATACATTAATTGTTGGCTTGAGCTGAACGAAACAAAATAACATATGATATGACTATATTAAGAATGTGGGTGTGGCTAACAAAAACCTCCGTTGCCAAGGAAGTCCAAAATTTTACTTTTACAGATTCTTCAAATTTTTTTATAAACCTGTTTGTCATCCTCAGGCGACCAAAAAATCATATGGTTGCTATAGAGATAAAACCAATAGAAAAGCCTCAATTTTGAAAAAAAGTCTATTTTTTTTCTTTTTTCATTAATTTGCTACTTGCAGCTCTGGCCAGGGTTGCTGGGAAAGAGTGTAAAAAAACAGTATTCGTAGCAGCTGCTCAGGCAGTGGGGGTGGGTCAAAGGTGGCGGAGGGTGGGGGCAGGTAGTGCCTGCAGGTCAGACAACGCCGCTTTAATTTAAATTAGGACTATTCCTTCCTAACTTAAGATGTCAGTCTTAGCTGTATGTTTAAGGAAGTATTATCCAGCTGCTTAAGCATCACATTGTGGTATTTGTAGCTTTAGGAAAAAAAATATGAAAATTTATTTTTTCAAAATCTGTGATAATTTTCTTTTTTGTAATGTATTTTATTTTAACCCTGTTTATTCATATGTAAATGATACAGGTTAGTCATAGATGATTGGAAGATGAATGTTTTGGTTATACATAAATACTTTTACATGTTCCATTTCATATGTATTGTATTTGTGAGTGTATTTTACAATGATATTCACTAGGATCTGTTTACATTGTACAGGCACATCTGTCTAATATCCTCAGAAAAATACTGTCTAAACTTTAAATTGATTATATGTTTGTGAAAAATCTATTTTGTCATCAGCTTGGAGTTTTAAATGTATCCAACACATTTTGTATTCTCTATTTCGTGGAAGAAGCAGTATGGGTTTAAATACCTCACGTTGACATGAAAATCACTGTGACTATACATTATAACTTTTTCTGTGTATAACTGTATTATCTCATGTTATGTTATTCTGTTTTCATTTACATTAAAAAACATAACAATTTAAGCTAAATTTGGTCTGCAAAGGTTGTTTTTTTGCCTTAATTTTTTACCATCAAATGAAGAACAACATGTACATTAAAAAAAAGTTTTAATTAAATAAAGGTAGACAATCTACCTATAGAAGTCATTGGAAGCCAGCATCTTTCATATTATAACAGAACTAACATAACAGTAAATTGGAAAAAAAGGAAGATAAACACAAACAACTTCCAATAAATAATAAAAAGAAGGTAAATTGCTTATTTATATGCAAAACAAAAAGAAAATAAACTAAGATTCAAGCTTTTTTTTTAAATCAAAATATTTAAACATTTCATAAATTATATACCCTATTAAGACAAAAATATACACATAACATTTTGAAATTGCATTTATTTATAATTGTGTTGAGAGAGAAAAAAAATGAAGAAAAGTATTAGCTGTGAGATTTGTCATCCTGTGAGTGGCGCCAAAACCAAAAACAAACCGACCTGATGGCACAGGGCATAAAGGCTATGCTAATGAGTCCCCCCATTTCCGCTTCCGGACAGTAGGTGGCGGAATTTCACCTCAAACGTTGGACGGCACGAAGAAGAAAAACCGGAAGTAAAAGAGCTCAAAAGCAGTGTTTGCTAGGTTAGCTAAATGTTCGCGTAGTTGTAAGAACTTAAAACAAAAATGTTTCACGGTGCATTTAAGTAGTTTTTTTTTTTGTTTGTATCTTTTTTGTAAAAAAAAAATAGGGGAGGCTCTCTTTCTCAAAAAATGTCAGAAAGGAAACGAAAGTCCGAGAAAGGGGAAAGACGAGAGCACAAGAAACACAAGGATTCTAAACATGATTTGGAAACACTCAAGACACAAACGAAAAAACTCACCCAGGAGGTCCAAAAATTGAAGCACATCGAGACTTTGTAAGTTTTTTTTAATTTAAAATAAAGTGTTTTAAATATATTGAATATTAATAAAGTGATAATATTTTTTATATATTTTTTGTTGCTCAACTAAAATTTTTCCTAAATAAAATAGCTTTACAGTCTATTTTTTTGTTGTGCAGCTATGAAAAGCCTCCACCAGGATTTATTAAGGTAGTTGAGAAGAGTTTTCAAACGAGAAAAACAAAATATGCTAATTGAATCCTTTAATGGTGACAGCAAATATGTTGTGTGTAGGAGCATGAGGAGAAACCAGAGGATTGTATTCCTGCAGAACCAGGAAATGAAGAAGCTAGAAGTTTCCTTGCGAACGCTCCAACCAGGGGACTATGGATGCCTCTTGGTAAAGAGGTTAAGGTGATGCAGTGTGAGTATACAAGAGTAGTTTGATTTGTTTATCAAGTAGTGAGATGAAAAAAGTGTCCAAGAAACAAGATTAATGCTACCGAGGGAGTTAATTTTGTAAGTCTGAATGGGTATGTGGGTATTTTGTTTTTAGCCAAAATAAAAAAATATTTTGATTTCTAGGACATATTTTCTGCAGAGCGACAATTTACTAGAAATGAACCTTTAAGGTGTGGAGTCATCCATTTACTACTTACACAATCCCTGCTAGCTTACAGCCCCTCACAACCTCAACCTAACATTAGCAGCTTGGACAAGGAAAATAAAATGTGCGTGAATCTTTTTGTCTTCAAGTGAATGTATTGAAATGGAGCAGAGCAGGGAGCTTGTGACTCCCCCAGCATATTTTGCATCACCAAGGGTTGCTTTTTTTCAAACATTTTTCATCTGATTCACAACGATTTGAATAAAGAAAGTCTCAGAAATGCACATTTTAGCCTCAAACTTTTTCATATATGTCCTCTATCATCTGATAAATGGCACAAGATCATGTTAAAAACACAATTTTCATCAAGAGTAGGTCAGAGGATTTTAAATACATTTAAAAATCAATAACTTAGTTTTGGACAAAACTGTCTAACTAGATTTGCAATGTGCAATTTAAAAAATTCTTTGTAAAGCAGTCTTTGTAGTTTACAACAATCTTTTTTCACAATAACAAGAAACCTGTCAAATGTTTTTGATTATTAAAGTGTCTCCTAAGTAACAAAATAAACCACAAGACACAAACAGTTATATCCATTGTTTTCCTGACAAGCGTGGCAGATATTTGTACTGGCTTTATAAAGATTGCATTCTGTCTTTTTGACATGACAGAGAGTGCCCATTCATTCTTTCCTCCCACACATTGTCATGCTGCCTGAAGATTCAGTAACTCTGTTAGATGTACACACAAAGAGGACCTGTTCAGAAATTGACATTTGTTGTGCAGAATCCAAGCATCACATGTTAAGCCTAATTATGATAAAAAAAAATAAAATTTTCTTTCCTTTTTAACCACTGAAAAGGATCTGCTAGAAGTCGTCATTTGTGTGAATGAATCAAAATTTTTAGTTCACACGTTTTCCAGTGTCTCGTTTTAATTGTTTGAATGGCTGTTTCTTTGATTACAAGCACGATGTTAGTTTAATTTTTAAGAACAGTTCATATGGTGGCTTATTTAATTGATCAATCAGTGTTAAACGATGCATATTTTGATAATGATTAGAAGGACCTTCTATATCACTTGAAACTGCATTCCACTGGCTACTCTCAAATTAAGCGTAAATTACAAGTTTTATGGCATGTTAACAACTAGCTTTGTTTTTTTTATTGTCATTTTCTTATTTATATATATATATATATATATATATATATATATATATTTTCCTCCTGCAATGTCTGGACTCATTTTCTTCACTCACGATGGTTATGAAGTGAATTCAGTTTGACGTTTTCTAGATGATTGCTGAGATAGAGCTATAATGTATAGATAGGTAGTAAAAAGTTATACATGTTGATACTTTTAGTAAAATACACTTTTTTTTTTTTCATTTTTACAAATTTACAGCCGTCTGTCATGTTGGTTTTGAATGAGACTCGTGCAAAGGCTGACTTTTTATTGATTTATTCTACAGGCTGGAGATGTAAGCGCTATGGTCACCGGACAGGAGACAAAGAATGTCCATTTTTTATTAAAGGAAATCAAAAGCTGGAGCAGTTTAGAGTGGTAAGTGGTTTGCTGACTGTACGTCTCTAAAGCCATACTGTTAGACAAAAGCAGTGAAGTTTAAAACCCTGGTTTACACAACAGACACATGCTTCTCAGCTGTGTGTGTATTGTAGCAACACTCTAAGGTTCGGTCTCTGCAGTGATTATCTTAAATGCAGTTGCCTCCTTTTCCTCTTTGATAATACTCTAAAAGTAGCTTACATAGTAACATTCCTCTGCTAATCTACGTACACACCGGGCATGTGTGGTGCTGAAAGAAGATTTTTGAATGCGTCTTTAGCATATGGTGTTCATACTGGACAGTTGCTACCTGGCACTAGCGCATGTACACTCAGTTTGAAGAGGCCTGCTACAAAATGTTGAAACCTCGCTCTAGGATTTTTGATTTCACAGCTCTATTCCAATATGTGACAGAATTTGTGTCATATAATTTCAGATGAAATGAAAATTATTCATTTTTCCTTCATGACTAATTTTCAAATGGTTGCCACTTCAGTAAATTTAGAAAGACGGCAGTTCCTGATTGGTCAAAGTTCAACTGGTTTGACTCTAAGTGCACGTTCAACAGCCTGAAAACACTCGAACACGTGCTTCCAAACCCGGTGGGATCGTAGCATAACAGCTCTCAAAATATGACATGAATTGTATTATTTTTGTTGTTGCTTCCCACAAAGTGCATTGTGTTCTTATCTTTTTAGGCACACGAAGACCCCATGTACGACTTAATTCGGGAAAATAAAAGAAACGAAAAAGAAACCAGGTATGTACTTGCCAGCTACACTATGTGTCGTGAATCGAACATTTTGGAAGTTAGCTTTGGTGCCACAAAATTGTGGTTATCTCTTCAACCAGTGACACACTTGACATTATACCAGTGGTTTCTGAAGCGTCTTCCCATGATATGCAACTCTTTACGGAAGCAAAGTTTTTATCCAATCCACATAAATTAATTGATTCTGTTAGTGTGAAAAGCCTCAATTGCACTTTATGCGTAATCTATTAGTCCAAAGTCATTGTGAAAGCTGATTGACCTTGATTAACGGTTAAAGTAGTTCTATATGATAATATGACGATAAAGAAAAGTGTCTATCGTGCCATTTCTCTTCTATCATTGTATCGTTTCTAACCCAATTTGATCAATTATTATGCCATATATATCATTAAATAGCCGGAGACTGTTGCACAGGTGCACAATAAATGTATACAAGTGAAAATAAAGACAAATAAAAAGGAATTCATGTAGTAAAATATTTATTGCTCTGAAATACAAGGTAATGTTAAATTTTAATTTATGAACTAAAACAAATCAGAATAAGCGGCACTACTATCACTGGAATTAAACAGATCTTCAAAATAAAGTGTCATTGAAGCTTCCTGTTTTCAAAGTAAAACTAGCGAGAGCTTTTCTCTACTCTCTGACTTAAGTTTGAAAAAGAAAAAAAAACGAATTTTCTTTAACATCAAAGCTTTAGCTCCAGTGCCTATATTGTTTTGACAATTCTTCAAGAGGTGAAGCAATTCCAGCAGAATTGTGTGCAAAAATGTTAAACTGTTGTGCATTTTAAAATGTGTTTTTCATATATATAGTTTTTTACAAATTTGATTTAAATACCTTTCATATTTGAGACAAATGTGAAGGCTGCTGTACATCAACCACATCTACTCTCATTTGATTTATTTGCTGCACTAAAATGTTTGTTTTTCAATTGTGACTATTCAGTTAGAATAGTCAGAAAAGTACGATACAACTTTTTTTTTTAGAGAATATCTGAAAATATACTTTATTGTATATCATTATTGGGATATCAAATAATTTATATAGTGATATGCAATTTTGTCCATATTGACCAGCACTAGGTTGAAGAGTTACAGTACGTCAACGGTGTCTCTGGGGACTTCTCTGACACAACATCCAACATTTCACCTTTTTCACCAAAAGTGTATTTATATCCTGAGAGATGCCCATCTCAACTTTAGTAGAACTACTGCCACCCTCACCAAACTTAACAAATGGTAATGATAGATAAAAACCAAAACTACTTGACAGTTTGAGCTGATTTTATTTCAACTAAGCGTCTGTATCCACTATCTGCTGTGTTTTGCTTACTGGACTGGAAGGTAACGCCACCCGGTCTCCTCTTTGCCCGTCTGTTTATAGGATCCAGCAGTTACAGCAACTGCTTCAAGACACAACTTCCTCCTCTGACTCAGACAGCTCTTCCTCCTCCTCTTCGTCCGACCACCACCGAAGCAAAAAGAGGAAAAAGAAGGACAAGAAGAAGAAAGATAAGAAAAAAAAGAAGACTAAAAGGAAGCAAAAGCACAAGCGTTCTAAAACTAGCGACTCATCAGATTCAGACTGAGGCTGAAGAACACTTTTGATTCGTCTGCTTGAACTTTACAGGGTTTAAATGTGAAAATGTCAGTAAGACCAACTACATCATGGAAACTTCCTGATCTTCAGCCTGTTTATCCTCTCCTCACGACTTCTTCATTTAACCCAAAATTGCACCCACAGCCTCTATTAGGTCATTCAGCCTGGTCAGAGGGTGAGTTATTATCATATGCCGTTCTGCATACTTGTGTGTAAAAAGTATTTCCCGCATGGAAATAGGTCTCTAAAGGTATATGTGTAGATGTAAATCGAGTTAACTAGATAATCCCCCATCAGTTTCCAAAGAGATCATGTGTCAGCAAACCCAGTATAAAGAGATGTGCTTCTTCTGCATGCTAGGCTTGCCTGTATTACAGTGATTGTAGTGTTTAAAGCACATAGACTGTAGAAAGTCTAAATTAAAGACTAGGTTGCAATGTGAATGTTTTCCACATGAATGTTTGAATGCTTACTTACCATAAAATGCCACAGAAATTAGAGGTTGTGTGCAAATACATGTTTTTATTCTGAGAATAATTAAGTTCTCCTGTCAATCAATGTTTATCAATAAAAGCAATGTTAATATTCTGGTTTAACGTTGTTTTTTTTTTTTTTTTTTTTTTGCTTGGTGGTTTTAATACCTCTGACCTCTTCTATGGAGCCCCTAAAGGGACATGGAAGTAAAAAATAATGATACTGATTTCGGGTTTCTTGTTTTAGGCACCAGAAACAATCTGGTGCGCACCTGAAACTCTTCTATGGAGCTCCTAATGGGACTCAGAAATAATAATTTTTAAGAAGTTAGTACTAGTTTCACATCGTAAGCACCAGAAAATATCTGGTTCGTACTTGAAAATAGCTGGTGTGCACCGGAAATTACAAGTAAAAAAAGTTATTACTAGTTTCTCATTGTATGTTCCAGAAATAATCTGGTGTGCACCAGAGACTTGCTGATGCGTACCATAAACTAACTAACTGGTGCCAACCTGAAACTTTTGTAAGGAGCCCCTGAAGGGACATATAGCAGTGTAAAAAAAATAGCACTGGTTTCTGGTGTCTACTAGAAAGTGTTTCTTGTATAATTTTGACAAAATACATTTTTATGGAGAGTAAAAAATTAAATGTTAATAAATGTTTAAGTTGATTTATTCTGGAATAATAATGGTGCCTATTTATTATTCGTAGTTATGTTGAAAAGTTTAGGTTTAAAATGTTAAAAAAATGCCATTCTGCTTGATTTTTGGACTACTTTGGCTTTTTTAGGCTATTTTGGAGTTTAGCTAATATTTTTAGCTACATCCTTGCTGTTTTGGCTAATTTATGTTTTTTTTTTTCATTTTTTAGGCTATTTTAGAGTGTAACTAATATTTGAGCTACATGTTAGCTGTTTTGGCTAACCTAAGTTTTTTTTGTTTTGGTTTTTAGGCTAATTTGACATTTAGCTAATATTTTAGCTAGCTATTAGCTTCAGCGTTTTTAACTATCAATTTCAGCATCTTCAGCAGCCAAATTCAGCTTACAGCATTCACACTAATATTATGGCAAGTAATGCTATATATCTAGTTCATAATTATGTTAAAAAGTTACAGTTGACTTTGACACCCCTGCCCTAAAAGGACATTGAAATAGTACAAGTTTCTCATGGTATGAACCAGACACTAATTGGTGTCCACCTGAAACTAACTGGTGCGCATCACAAACCAGTACTAATCTTTTTTTTTTTTACTTTGTGCTCTTTAGAGCTAATAAAAAGTTTTCTTTCTACCATATTTTCCCAGAAACATACAGATACTACTGATTCCAGTAATACTTCTGGGTCTGTGACCCAGACATAAACAGTAATAGTTCTAAAAATGGTGAGTTCTTTGCTTTTTATTTGGAAAAATCTTTTTTTTTTTGTCTCTGCTGTGGAAATAAACTGGAAACATTCCTTTTTCCTAATGACCCCAGAAGACAAGCAATTATACCAGACCGACGGGGAGCGGACTAACTAGATTCTTATTTAGATCTGAGTGGGCCCTTCTCAGTGGCTCGAATGGTTGTGAGGAACTCAGAGCATGTTTAAAAACATAAATTCATCAAAGAATGACAGAAAAAGAAGAATTAAAGTGGTGTATTCAGAGTCGCATGGTCCCATTTCACCCTCCCCTGGTGTGCCCTCTTTCGCAGTTGTCTGTCTGTTTCTGCTTCTCTGACTGATGAGCGGGAATACATCAGCTTCAGGGGAGCAGTCGAGTTCTCCGACGACCACAATGAATCTTTCAAACGAGGTTTAGTCACAGCTCCTGTTTGGAGGCAGGCAGCGCCACGTAGACAGAATCCAGTCAGCAAGTTTTTTTATTTGAAGCTCTCAGTCAATGGGAATGAGGGAAAGGACAGACTCAATGATGGGGTTTAAGCTTCAGCGCCTTGAAGGGCTGTGAAACTTTGGGATTTCCTTCAGGTTCCTCAAAAGAATAGGGCCACATAGGGATTGTGGAGCATCTGTCATTGAGACAACGGAGACAGTGTCACAAAACATTTCTTTCAGTTATTTTTAAGAAAACAAAAGGTCAAGTGACATAAGATTAGAAATAATACTTTTATGAATAAACCGAAGAAATACAAAGGCTGCAACTTAAAGGGCATTGTGAGATGCACACTCGTGAGTCATTATCAGCAACAACAACAGCAAGATATCTCAAACATCATAGTGGATTCAACTCAAGAAAAATGTCAGAGACAAAGAATGTATTTGTCCAACACATTCTCACTGCCAACTTGTCATATATGGGCGTAAGGTTCGGGCCCCCTCCACGTCACTTTATAATTTCTTAACCGGTACCGGGTTAGGGTAACAGTACAGTCCTCGTCCTGGGGGTTGGAGACCCCTGATTAGCGTGTGCATTTTTTCAATGTTTGTGGCCCGGGACCAAGCGGCCTAGGACTGGTGCCGGTCTGCGGCCCGGAGGTTGGGGATTTACTAGGAACAGCCAGCACATCAAAAAAAAACGACGAGTTGGGGACACCCAAAATATCAAAAAGTGATACATTTGGGGCCCAAATATGACGAGTTGGGAGTGAGAATTCATTGGTTTGTCACAAAAGCCGTAGTACCAACTGCCTTCATGGGTTGATGCAGTCTATCTGTGGGCAAGAAATGGACAAACTTTGACTGAGTGGCCTGCAGGAAATAGCAATGTCTTATCCCACTCGGTGAGACTGTAGATCGGAAATGCCTTTTTTCCCCTGTACGGACATGCTGTGAGTGACAGCGAACACTTCAACAAAACACAAGGGTAAGTAAAGATGAAGATTTTTCATTTTTTAATCCCTCCGCAAACTCTATGTTCTGCGCAAGAGGCCCAAAAGTGGTGTTCAAATGATAAATGCGCATAAATAATGCGCACCTTGCATTCAACCTGGCATTTAGAAATTAGGAAATACGAAAAAAAAAAGAAATTAGGAAATAGTCCGAATATAGCTTGTGTAGCATCCTACGGATATTCTAAGGACACTTAAGTATCACTTGCGCAGCCTGTGTACTGTATTTTCTGGAATATAAGTCGCACCAGAGTAGAAGTCGCAAGAGCAGAAGATGTCAAATCAAGAAGAAGAAAACCTCATATAAGTCGCTCTGGAGTATAAGTCACACCTTTGGGGGAAAACTCTGACGTTTCAGAAAAAATCCGTCAAGCCCAGGGTAGCTAAAAAAATTAATAAATACAAGAATAATAATCTTTTGATCTATTTAAAAAAAAATGTCAAAGTTTAAGAGGAAAACAATCAGATTCTCTTTCATGTTTGTTTTCGACGACATTTCTTCTCCCGCTCTCAATAGCAAATACTTATACTCAGACATATCGCCCTCTAGTGGTTGTTAGAGGAAACAACAGCTAAAGGACATTGGTATTTACTAGTAAAATCACAAATAAATTAGCCTATTGATGTCTTAAAAAAAACACATAAAAGTCGCTCCTGAGTATAAGTCACATCCCTGGCTAAACTATGGGAAAAAAAAAATAAAAATAAATAAATAAAAACGCGACTTATACTCCGGAAAATACGGAACTTGGAATTTTTGTGGGGTCTGTAAGGGGCCAGTATGTGCACCTTTCTAATTACTAGAGGGCACCGAAAGACAGCAACATCTCTACATCGTAAGTGCATGTAACTTGCATTATCCTTATAAATACTTAACAATACATTTGCCACATATACGACAATCATATGTTACACATTCACTTGTGGTGGCCATGCAAATCCCGAGAGAACTGTATAACACACCTGTGATATCCTCTATGGCTCTGGACAACCCAAAATCCTGCAATATGTGTCAATCCCCCATACAGGTGGATATGACTGACTAAACAACTTCTATCTAAATAATGAAAAACTAAATGTTAAAATAAATCCCTTATTTACGAACAAACTACTTCAGCTGATGAGCCCAATGGTGCCAGCTTCAGTCTGATAATAGAGCAGCCAGTCAAGTGTTTGTCATTTTTTTCAGAGAAAATATGAAGGTGGTTGCATCCCCAGATGCAAAACATGGAATCACAGATTTAGTTTACTGCTAGTATGGAAGAGTAAAACGTCCATCCATTTTCTATTTCAAAAAGTACAGTTGGAGGTAGAGCCTTCAGCCACCAAGGTTATGGAATAAGCTCCCAGCGTATGTAAAAGAGGCCACATTCAAAGTTCTGCTTCAAACATTCCTCTTTAAAAATTATTATAAAAATCATAATAGTAAAGTTCATAATAAGGAGGAGAGACATTAAAATTCAACAGAATGATGAGGACAACCCCGACTTCCTGTTCTGTCCCGCTGTCCGCCTTTATCTCAGGCGCCTTTCCCCGCCCCCACCTGCAGCCGCCTCGTCACACCGATGATCCAGGCGAGGCGCAAGTAATCTCAAACCCAACTATTACTGGAGCTGCAGATCATGATGTCAGACTTCTGAAACTTGCATGGTTTGACCAATCACAAAATTCATGTAATACCTCGATTCAACTTTTAAAGAATTAAACTATTTAATTTTAATAAACCATTTTCACATGATGTCACACATCGCCGGATGTGTGATGAGTCGCTTCCGGCTTGTATTGCTTAGAACAACAAAGCTGATCCTTCCAAATATAGTCAAAAATCATCTATGTGCTGCCCCCTATAGGTTGAAATAGGTATTACAGTTGAATTCTGTGATTGGTCAAACCAAGTTTCAGAAGTCTGACATCATGATCTGCAGCTCCAGTAATGATAACAGTCCAGCCCCCAAGCCCCACCCCTCTGACTGGATTTTCATATTTCCGCTGAGGGCGGAGTCAGCCTCCCACTTCCCTGTTTGGTGACCCTTTAAAAAACGTGCAATTAACATCCACCAAAATAGAACCAGTTGAATAATATCTGCTCAAATGAAAGGTCGATATTTTCAGTAAGACATCCAATACTGAAGGATTATTCAAATTTGTATTTTGATTTGTGAACGAACACAGGAAATGAAAATACAGTTTGGCAAGAAATTTATAAAATAAATATCGTACATTTTTCTTCTGAAATTGGTAAGGTTATCTTTTATTATTTACGTTAAATTGTGCCAAACAGCGTTCAGCTATCAGCTTTGCCGTTCTAAATGCGAACGCCAGAAGTAACTTTTCACTTTGTTGGCCCTGTCACCATTTTGTCTGACGTCACAGTGAAAAGGGTCTATTTATCAAACATTTTGGCAATGACCAACATACAGCACTTTTAAAGCCCATTTAAAGTTGATTTATGGTTTGGTTACCCTTTAAAAATGTCAATAAAAAATCAAATACATGGATAAATATGAGTGGACTTAAATATGAACCAATTAAATTGACTAATTTGTTCAACAATGGGTGAGAAGCGCTTTCATTTTCTGTGGACACCCTCATCACCGCTCCAGCCAGCAGACGGCGGAAGAAAGGAGGAAGTGGAAACATCAGCACTATCTCTTCGACAGAGGAGAGTCAGGGTGGGCGAAAACACTGAGTGACGCACAGCGGCCACACGCTCACAAACTCCGGACATCAGTGGAGGAAAGACGGAAGGAAGGAAAGGAGCGTCCTCGCTTCGACAGGTCAGTAAACGCCGCACTCGTGTTTTGATGCGGGATTGGCGGGCTGTTTTTTTTTTTTTTTTT
>NC_050522.1:10462916-10506843 GCF_002922805.2 Oryzias melastigma
GTTCCGGACGCGTCGCCTCACAACCGTTTGTGTGTGAGTGTGTTTATGTGTGTGTTGCATTGAATCGACATTGTTCAGTGTTTCCTGTCGTTACTTTGTGAAGTGGCCTTTATGCACATGCGCGCCATCCTGCTTTCATTCATAACTGATTAAAAAAAAATGATTCAATTATGGGAAACGACGGCAGAAGACGCTGGTGTTCGTCAAAGTTCACGCATGATTCACGCATGCAGAGGCTACTCATTCTTCCCCACAACAAATGATAGAGCTGCCGTGTGTAATGCGGTCTTCAACTTCAGAGCAGACTGCTGCACTGGCGCTGCAAATGAGAGGATGGCCCATTGTGAAGGATCTAAACCCACAGTTTGCCCTCTCATTTAACATTTGATGTGATGATAGACTCATCACTGCTCCACTGCGCAGTAAAACTGATGTAATAGATGTCAATGAGTGTACTTAAAAAATAAATAAATCTGGAATAAAGATTATTGCTGACAAGATGTGTCAAGGATACCCTTAAAAATAGACATTTAAACCATTTTACTTGCGTATATTTTGAGTGTACAACCTAATTTGCAACTATAGACATGTAAAAGGACTTTAGAACTCCTAGATCCCAATATGCATAGACCGATGGACTGACTCCAATGAAACAGGTGTTTTTAACATGTTCTTGTGGCATATTTTTTCATGATAGATGACACATTTTAACCTTTAAACACCATACCTCCCATGTTTATGTTTTACCGTAATTTTTCAATTGCCAGCGTGATCAACGTGATTCGCCGCTTTTCTCCTTCAAAATCTACTGGAATCACGTTGATCATGCTGTAGGACTGCCATAAGTAGTCGACTAATCGGTGACTAATCGGCTATTAAAATAGTCGACGACTAATTTAATAGCCAATTAGTCATTACTTTGTATTATATGGAGTCAGAGTGTAGTAAAGTTGAACAAAGTTGTGAGGGTTCAGCACCAAAAACTGTACTTTTTTATATTTGAGTCAATGAGATCAAAACTTTATCTTTAACTTTAACATTTAATCGTGTGAAATAATAAATGAGAAAGTCTCCAAATTTAAAAGTTTTAAAGTAGATAAGCAACAAGCCTTTAAATATAATCATGGGATTTATTTTCATATTTTATACAAATTTTCCCCAAAATTTGGAGTTTAGCTAATATTTTAGCAACATGCTAACGTTTTTGGCTAATTTGTTATCTACTGGGGTTTTTATAGTGTAATTTAGAGTTGAGCTCCATTGTATAAGAAATGTGATATTTTTTTTGGCTAATGTGGCATCTACTGAGATTTTTTATGCTAATTTGGAGTTTAGCTAATATTTTAGCAACGTAGTAATGTTTTTGGCTAATTTGTTATCAACTGGTTTTTATAGTGTAATTTAGAGTTGAGCTTCTATTTTAGCAACAAGCTAATGTTTTTGACTTATTTAGTTTACTGAGGAATTTTAGACTATTTTGGAGTTTAGCTAGTATTGAAACAATTTGATAGTTTTTTGGCTAATTTGGCATCTACTAAGTTTTTTTGGGGCTAATTTGGTGATTATCTCATATTTAAGCAATTAAAGTCAATTGCGTCGCCATTGTCAGCAAAAAACTTTAGCATCTTCAGTGACTTCTTTCTGCAAAATGCACTCACACTAGCATTATCACAGGTAATGCAACTTTTCTAGTTTAATCTTGTGTTAATACCAGAAATTAATGAAGGACAGAGGCTGGATGATTCATTAAAAGTTGAAAAAACTATCATCTTCATTGTCCTAACGTTTAGTTAGTGTAAAGCTAATGATGGTTAAGATTTGTGCTTTACATCCACTTTGCGCATGACCTGAATAATCGACTCATTGGAAAAAATAATCGGCAATTAGTCTTTAGATTAGATTGGATTTTGTGTTTTAGCGTCACCGGTGACGCCTCAGGTGTTAAAGGGTTAAGACAGTTGAGCTCAAATTGCATTTCTGAGTATTTCTTTCTTCAAATTATTGTGTAACAGGAGCAGAAGGGGAAAAAAAAGCTTTTTGAAAAAAACTGTATTTGTGATGTAGAAACTACAATGGGCCACTTGTTGACGACTAGATCTTTGTTTTCCTCATCCGAGCTAGCATCAGACTTAAAACTGTAGGGATGGATAGCTCTGATATTAATTCCAATAGGTTGGGGTGCTGTAAGCTAGCAGGAGAGTGTCTAAATAAAAGCTCTTGGTTATTGGTGATGGGAAGAGGGGCAACCGTGTCGGTTTTTTGATTTAGCCTACAAAGGGCATAGTCATCTAAAAATCTAAAATATCTAAAAATAGTCATTTTAGGTCTTTAAGAATTGTCTTATGAGAAAGTAAACCAACCTTATTCAAATACAGTTTCTTTTTATTTCAATATGGTACTTGTAGTCCAATGGGTTCCAGTCATGCTAAAGCTTGACAGCCCTTATAAACTTAAAAAAGGAAAACATGTCCAAAAACATGCTTCATAGGTTAATTGGTTATTCTAAAGTAGGGTTCTCAAACTCATTTTACCTTTGGGCCACTGAAGGCAGAGTCTGGCCGAGGCTGTACTGTATGGGGTTCTATTTGTTCCAAAAATATGTTTTTGAGTCCACTGTCTATGTCTTTGGTTTATTGTCTTTGTCTACTGAACAAGTTTATTGAGCATTTGTTTATGTCTGTGTACTACTAAACAATATCTTCTACGTGTCCTGTGAAACGACAGGAGCTAACAACGCTAGCAACTGTTGCTATGGATTATTCTGATGACCAGATCCAACGACAATAGCAAATGCAAAGTTTTAAACATAAAGCATGAAACATGACAAAGCAAATGCAAAACTATCATCAAATGGGGGCATGCAGAAGATTTTGCTGAACAGACATTGAGCTTTCATATTAAGGCGGGGCCCGCAAAATATGACTTGGGGGCCGCAAATGGTCCGTCGGCCGCCAGTTTGACACCCCTGCTCTAAATTGTCCCTAGGTGTGAATGTGAGTGTGCATGGGTGTGTGATTGTGGCCCTTCGACAGAAGGCAATGACTGTTTAGGATAATTTAAAACTCTTACTGAGGTTAAACTGATACCTTTAACCATTACACATTTAAAAACATACCAGAAGAGTTTTTTATTATACAGTTCAAAGAACGTTTTGCTCAATTACATTCCAGGATGTTATCATATCTGTTAGCAAGTATGGACATTAAGAAGGAAGGTTGCAAAGGAGAAAAGTGCAAAAGGCTTTTGTGGAAGAAAGTGTGAAAATGCAAGTTGCTGCTATAATATCGGATGCCTTTTTTTCCCTGATCATCTGAGGTATCTGCAGAATACACCACAACAGTAGCCAGCTGCATTCTTGGATGGTTCCTCCTCACACCATGACATGTTTTCTCTGGCCTCCCGCTCCTCAGGGCAACGTCTGATCACATAATAAGCCCCTTTAAATGCTTGGTTAAGCTCTAAAGACATCCTAGTTTTGATGGCCCCTCGTTCATGGCAACACAATCTTGTCAACTCAACAAATAATGTGCGCAAAGATGCCCTAAAAATAGTCAGATTTAGAACATTCATTTTTCAGAGAGGCATGGATGAGGTGGAATCTTCATGTCGGACATTCTGTCAGGAACATACTCTAGGGATTCTTTAGATTCTTTGGTGGCAGTGAGAATCGAACCTCAAAGTGCGATTAATTAACTTCACAGTATGCGGAGCTTCAGGCCATCATTTTCAATGTCTATAGGGCAGCTCTCTTTACCTAGCTAAACGGCCGTTTTTCTCCCGCAGCTGTATTGCTCTGCTTTGTGAAAGTGTCTCCCGTGCAAATCCATTGATGGTGCCTCAGCACAGCAACGCTGAAAGAGCCCGTTGTTATTGCATCTGTTAAGTTTCCACAGAAACATAGACTGTGCAATCAGTTGTTGACGCAGGAAACATATAGATGACATTGTCGTCACTATTTTGTTACATCACAGACCTACAAAAGGTAACATTTCTTAAGAATTTAAGAACACTCATGTCAAGCAGGAAGCATATTTTTGTTGTAAAAATATGAGAAATTACTCATTTCTTGGATTTGAATAACCAGTAATATTCAGTTTTAAGTAAAAATTGGTTTACCCTAATTGGTTTTTTAACCATATATTATGACTCAGCCCTTTTTAGATATATATTTTTTCTAAAAGATCAAGATCTAAGGGTTTTTTATTGCAATTATCGCTGTACTGCTGGTGTTTTTTTTTTAAATCTATGCTTTCTAAACATTAGTATTTTAACTTTATACACTTTCTGAAATTTAAAAAACAATACTCATATCCTTAGTAAGACATAAAAATATATCTTCTCAATGTTATTTCTTCCCTGTTCTATCTGTCTTATTCCTCCTTTTAGGATAGGATAGATGATGATGGTACCAAGGGATCAAACTAAAATTCCCAATAAATCGTGCAATGATGAAACTATCAGACTGAGATCTCTGGTTCTGTCTTATATTTGGGTTCAGAAATTGCTTTTTGTTTTTTAAAGCATCTTGGTAGACAGGCACATCATGAGTCACCTTTTTTCTAAGTTAACTCTTCCCAAAGGACACATTGTGAGGTTTATTGGTTGCTAAGCTCTGGGCCAAAAGCTGTCCAGTCTGAATATGAAAGCATGCCAGTGACGCACTGTTTGCGTTTATCGGCCACCTGAGGGACCTGTATATTTCAACAAGAGTGCACATACATGCATAAACAAGTTTGATCAGAGTTTAAATGTAAATGATGAACTCCAGATCATAACTGCAAAGTTAAAACATTTAGAACTTCACAGGAAGTTAGATGCTAAAACATAAAACACACTGACATGAATGTAAAGTGTTTCAACACTCTCGACATATTTATTGTATCGTAAAATCGTTCCCAGTGATTTTTTAGTGATTATTAAGTTTTTAGCCAAAATCAAGGAGCCTTTGTCGTTTATTTAAGTCATATTTTATGCAGTAGCTCATTAGAAATACAATTCTGGGTTGTGGGCGGGACTGTTAAAGCAGAACAACTCCCCCAACCCCCCCATCTTATCATTGAGATCTTTGTTTGCACGCTCACGCGCAAGCTTATAGCCTCAAGCTCACATTAGCGACTCAAAAATAATGATGAGCAATATTGGATCCATGCAGTTGTACAGTTTTGAGCCAGAATCGCAATTTGCTACAACATGAGTGTTGAACGCTCATCATGTCTCTCACACCTAAGCATGAGCTGGCCAGGGTGCACGGAGGAGGGACTTTTGCACGCCCATTTCAGAAGCCAAGTCATTAGCCTGAGCATTTTCTAGCATCCAGTTTTCTGATCCAATGGGATTTGAATTAAGAAATAATCAGAAACTTAGTTGTAATCGTAAGTTATTTTATGTAGGTCCTCTACTATGAGAAAAATGCTACAAGAACATGTTTAAAACTCAAATATGACCATTTTCATTGGAGTTGGTCTTTAACAACATATATGTCACCAAGGGCATCTAAATAACACACACTGTTTGACATGCTGTAGCTCTTCGACCATTTACGCAAATGTGAATCATCTGCATAGAAAAGCAACTTTGCACATTGGCTTTGCACCAATATGCAACCCATTACTACAGTGTCGCATAATGGCACAAATCAGCTAATTTATGTTGATTTCATGAACGCTTCACTACCGTAAAGTGTTGCATATTAGCGAAAAGCTCCTTTCCTCTGCTTCAAATTCCACTGTAATTATGTGAGCCGGCTTCGGCAGCGTGTCTGCATTTTGAACAAATGAGCATTATAATACACTTTAAAGCTCAAAAAGTTGATTTTGCATGGTATAGGCCCTTTAAGTATAATCTCTGAATTGTTGGCAAAATTGGACTTCCATCTTTGCCTAATGAATGGGAACCTGAGTGTTTATCTGCCCGACATGATCTGCTTTTTAGCAGACCCGCATCACCTCCTAAAATGCAACCTTGCCAATGTCTTACTCCTCTTTTCTCCCAGCCCTCCCTCCCAACCCTGGTTGTGAGCTTTCACTCGTTAGCTTGGTCTCTGCACTGTCTTAATTCCCTCTCCGTTTAACATCCTTGTCAGCACATATGGGATCTTCATGTGCTCCTTTTCAGATACAAACCTTTCTACTCTCCCATTCTACTGATGCTCCACTGGGGAAATGAAACTCTTACCTCCTTTCTTAGTTTGCAGTGTCCTAGATATTCAGCCAATTTTCTGTTTCTTTTGCACCCAAAACTTTAAGATTACACTATCCATATCTTAATTAAAATCTTTAAAGGTGACATCTGTGTTTTTCTAAAAAAAAAATGAAATGAAAATGATCAAACAAATGTATTCCTGGAAACCTTGCTGCCAGTAAATGCTGGTGCATAAGCCACTGTGCACCTTGAGGGTAGATTAATTAGCAAGTTTCAAATGTGATGAATGTTGCTTTGCATATTTGTTCCCTGTTGTATGAAGTTAATTAAAACACCACCAAGCAACAAAAAGTGTGAAGGGAAGATGCTCGAGAGACCAACAGTGCATGGGCACAGATCGAAAGCCTTAGTCAAATCCACCTGTACTGGGGCTTGACCTGCACAGGTCCAGTGGGTTTTAGGGCTGTCTAGGCCCATGGAGGGTCCTAGACAGGGGCTGCTGGATCTTAAGGGGAGCATAGGTATTACTTGAAGTTTCCTTTAGGCTCGTATGGCCAGCTTAACCTTTGTTCTATCTTATGGGGTCCAGATGACTCCAGCCTTACATTGATGTGTTATCACTCCCATGACAAAGGTGGACAGGCTTTCATGTCTGCCACAGACACCATTGAAAATCCTTGAAAAAAATAGTTCAGCACGCTGTCTTGAGGGGCCCAGATGACCCCACTCCCAACGTCAACCTACCAAGGCTAGCACAAGGGCGTCATGGAAATGTAACATAGGATTGTCGCATGTGTGATAAGTATGTTATGAAATACTTGATAGGCTCAAAGTTGTAAGTACTTATAGCATGAAGACAATGCTGTCGTATGGTGCCTTAATGCCACAATCTAGTAGTTAGTAAGATGCTTGAACTGGCCTCTTACTGTACAGGTTCTGCAGGTGATGCGTAAATGCTCCAATTTCATGATTTCTAATGGTGATTTCTAATGCTGATCTGTAGGGAATGCATCCAAGGGGTTCTTGCATAGTACGCAGGGATTTACCCTTACTTACCCTTGTGTGTTGTTTAAGTGTTCTCTACTTGGGCTGCCACGATTAGTCGACTAATCTACTAATTTAATAGTCAATTAGTCGTGACTTTATATTATATGGAGTAACAGTGTAGTAAAGATTAGTTGACTACTAAATCAATCGTTTGTGGCAGCCCTATTCTCTGCGACCTGTCATGCGCAGCATGTCCATAGATAAAATTTGCATGAACATTTTAGCTCTCGACCTTAATATTTCTTATGTACCACCTACCTACCTGCACAGGTTAGACCAATTTTCACTTGTAGACAACTCATATCCATTCATAAGGGTAGCTATGACTACGACTTTCCTTCTCTCTAGTTTGCCTTGAACTGCAGTTGGAGTCTGGTATCTCTAACGTAAAACAAAAAGTAATATGGAAGTATAAAATGATTTATTTTGACTATGCATCTGTCCAGAGATGCATAAAGCAAAGTAATGTTTTCAAATAAATTTTTTGTATTTATTTGCCACTGAGTTGAACACAGTTTATCTTGTATTAGAATATCAAACACTGATTTTTTTTTTCTGTTTGTTTGTTTTGTTTTATCTCCACCAATTCATGTGGTGCAGAATGGACCCGGGTGACCCAGAGAGTGATTCTGATCCCTTTGTGTACTCACTCCTGCTGCATTCCGGCTGTGGTGCTGTTGCAAAGCTCGGTAAACACAGAGCCAGGCATTAGCGGCTCTCTGACAGTGTGCATCTGTGCTTGTGGTATTTGCGATCGCTCCGCTAAGAGAAGAGCCGTTTCACCTCAGAACTTCATCAGAACCGGCAGAGCCAGAACAAGAAACAGTTTGTAAACTTTGGAGTCATCCATGTTTCAATATACTTCAGGAGTTGGACTACTTGTGAAATGACCTTTATATTCCTTCTTGTTGTTTTAGGATCACACAGCTGTGACTCGTGCAAACATCAAGAAGCATGTGATTTAAGGATTTTGTGCTTTCTACTTTTCTTCTTATGTTATTGTCTGAGGCATCTCCCTTTACATGTCTGAGACATAGTGACCTGTCACTATAACCAAAGTGCTAAACCCATTTTTACTGCAGCCACAGCTCAATTATAGCATTTGATGCCTTAGTGAATGTGTGTTTGTGCAATTGCTCTACAAATGTCTGTTGCTCTGTACTTCAGGTGTTACTTTAGGTCATGTTGCTCTTCACCCATCATAATAAACTTTTCTTAACCGTTTCTTTTTATTTTTTTTGAAAGAGCTATTTATAAAAGCACAAATGGTGCAAAGATATGTTCTTTCCATATATTTTCTTTCCAGGAAGACTTCCACTGGTTTTGAGCATCAACGTTAGCTTTTAAGTACAATCAGGAAAAAAAAAACCAGAAGTCATGTATAGAAAAAGCTTTTTGTGGGTTCGTGTGGAGCTGCAGGGGTTCTGATGGACTGGCATTAGTGAAGGCTGATTGGTTTGAAAGCCTAGAAATCTTTTCCAACCTCACATCTGTCTCAGGTTAGTTGCTCAACGCTACATTGAGAAAGAATCACACTTAAAATGGCTATCTTTTTAGAACCAAGTTGGATAAAAATGGAACAATATGTCTAATTTTTATAGATTTGTACTTAGCAACTATCAATGGTTTGGCTTTGTTCCTTTTTACTTAGATACTGTGCAGTTAAAACTTAAATTAAAGGGTAGAAAATGTCCAGAATTCCCCCTTCTTTAAACATTTTCATGTGTCCTTTGATTATTTCTCAGATTCTACTGAGTTTTCTTCAAAGAAATGAGAAATTATTGCAAAAAATATGTAATTTTTTTCCTTTGTGAGGGTTTTTTTGTGCCACATTGAACATCAGCAGTGATAGAAGAGTACTATGTCATTGCTTTATCAGTGTTTAATTGAAGTAGCAGTTTTTACACATATACTTTTTTAGGAGTTTTTCCTTCCCGAGAATGAAGGTCTAAGGGCAGGGATGGCCAGTGTCTTAGTGTGTTTAGTTTAGTTTAGTTTAGCAACCAACAATTGTTTATATTTTATGACTGAATTTCTGTTTTTGTACAAATACCAGTGTGAAGCCCATTGACCCAACTGTATTGTGATATTGGCTTATCCAAATCAACCTGAATTCAATTGAATAAGGTGCATTTAAATGCCTAAATTTAATCAAAAAATATGTAAGATTTAATTCTGGTTGTGATTACCGACGTTGAAGCCATTTTGAGAGGTACATGGTGTTCTGTCAAAATATCAGTGTTTCTTTTTTTTGTGAGTTAAAACCAGGTTTGGTATCATTGTAATCACGCTAACATGGAGCATAATTAAAAACAAATGTTAAGAACAAGGTTGGTTGTTGGCAAAGTTACAATAATGTTTGTTTTAGCTCTATTATCTTTTGCGTGTTATTGTAAACATGCTAACGTGGCTAACATGTAGCATGTCAGACTTTTTTTTTTTACATTATTAACAAGCTTGAGAGTTAGCGAAGTCACAGTAATATACGTTTTATCAATATAAATCTGTTTTTTTATGTGTTGCAAACAAGATTACATGTTTTTGTAAATATTTTAATGCGGCTAACATGTAGCGGTGTCAGATTGTTTTTTTACACGCTACTAACAAGGTCGGGAGTTGGTGTAGTCAAGGTGGCATATGTTTTTTTTTTTTTATATATTTTTATTTATTGGAAACAAGGTTGCGCATTATTGTAAATATGCTAACGCAGCTAACCTGTAGTGGTGTTGGACTGTTTTTTTTTTACAAGTTACTAACAAGACTGAGAATTAGCGTAGTCACAGTATCCTATGTTTTAGCAGTATCAATCTTTTTTTTATGTGTTGCAAACAAGGTTGCGTGTTATTGTAAATTTGCTAACTTGGCTAACATGTAGCAACGTTGGACAGCTTTTTTTACATGTTAAGAACAAGATTGGGAGTTAGCGTAGTCACCGTAAGATGTTTTAGCAGTGCCGATCTGTTTTTTTATGTGTTGCAAACAAGGTTGCATGTTATTGCAAATATGCGAACATGGCTAACATGTAGCAGTGTTTGAGTGTTGCGTGTTTCTAAGAAGGTTGGGAGTTAGCATAGTCACAGTGATGTTTGTTTTGGCATTATTTTTTCTGTTTTTTTACGTGTTGCAAACAAAGTGGGGAGCTGCATGTTTTGTTAATATGCTAACACGGCTAACGTCTATCGCATTAGAAACTCTTGAGTGACTATCAGCGCAATAAAGTATGACTGACTGACAAGCTCATTGTATTTATAGACTCTTTTGTCTTGGTTAATGTACCTTATGTTTTTGTGCATCTTATTTAAGGCATAAATTCAAAAAATGACTATTTATCGATGTTAATCCAGTGCGTCATATAATGACGAAGATACCAATTATATTTCTTTATTCCATATAAGCTAAATTCTTGAATTTTCTTAGACTTTTGTTTTTGGCTGCAACAAGTGGAATTGTTTAATTAGAGAACCAAGCTACTAGGAGAAGACCAATAGAGCATAGCTACATAAATACACAGTCTGCATATTAAAATATTTTCCTGAGACAAAGGATTTGAACCTATTCTGTCACAAAGTGGGGGCTTGTGTTGGAGACTTGCTGCTACAGTGTTTTCCATTTGACTTGTCTAGGCTATCTCTAGAGAGAAGAGACCAAAGAGGATTTGAACGATTCTCACAACAACACACCAAGGTCAACACCTCGTCTGTTCTCTTTTACTGGGGAACTGCAAGCCTTGGACTGATGCTGAAGTTGTTTGAGACATGTGCATTGAAAGTCTAAAGCTTTCACTGCTTTATCTGTTAGATTTTCAAGATATGTCCTTATGTTTTTCCATTTATTTCTAAACGTTTTCTTTAATTTGAATTACAGTTGACTTTTAATGTTATTTATTTATTCTTTACATTTGTTATCTTCTCTATAAAGTTTTCTATTTACTCCATTTTACAGATGCAACCTGCCCAGTTTCTGATCCCCAGGTATTGATTGGTAGTTGGAAAGGCAGGTAGAATGTCAGAGACACTTTTTCAGGAGTCTTCACTGTTGCTGCCTCGGTTAACCCTTGAACACTGGAGATGTCGCCAGCAAGACCTGAATAACACGTTCTTTGACTTACCGTAACTATTTGTAACTTTACACAATCAACATGAATCCGTTGATTCTGACGCAAAGAAAACTTGCTTTTCATATCAGCTTTGCAGCGAGACAGAATCAGGAAATTTTACATAACGTTAGATAGGGCTGGGTTGACAGAATTGATTAATCGATCTGAATTGATCTAAGTTTAATAGATCAATAATTGATCCAAAAAAAAGTAGCTAAAGTTCTCTAGCTTGATGCTAACGTATAATAGGATTTCTTATAGGTCGGCTAACGCTTGGTCGACTTAATCATACATTGCTGACTAAATGAACATCTTTATAGATTCACAGGTGTGAATGTTCCAAACTCTTCTAAGGAAATATATTTTTAAAGTAAGTATTTGTGTCTAAAGCAGTTTTTTTTCATACTTTCTTCTTCTGGAATAAGGTGTAATGCTATAGCGCCATTGCCACCTTGTGGCCAAACTAAAACGCCCTCCAGGAGAGGCAGAACAGTTGTTGAAGCTTTTCCGTTTGAGAATCCATGTAGTACTTTATGCTATTAACAATCACATTACTATTTCACTAAAATTTTAAAGTATGTGAACTGTATCAGATTAATATGAAAATCTTCAAAAATTGTATAGATTATTGATGTACTTCTAAACAAATGTGTAAACCTTGTTAACTCAAAATTGAATTGAGTGAATCGAACAAAATATGAATCACATTGATCCAGGCTCCGGTGAATCGAATCGAATTTTTTCTGGAAATCTTTGGCGATTTTCAGTCCTAACGTTAGCACTTCTTAACTGTAAAGAGTTGAATTTCAGCGCACGACTGCTTTTTTTTCTCCGCTTCAGAAACCACTTGAATTATGTTAACTGCGTAAATGATTGATGAGTTACAGTAGTTGGAAGAATGTCAACACTACAGCTAAAACTCTGGTGTTAAAAAGCCAAAAGCTTAGAAGCTTATAGGAATAATTTACGTTGACTCTAACCAGTCAGTAAATGCCTTATCAATAGCATCAATAAAGATAAACCTTGGTTCTGAATTTTGAAAAAATCTCTGAGTGTGAAGTGGCTGAATTTGAGAACCTCAGGCAGTTTTTGTTTAAATTCCAAAGAGAACTATCAGCCCGCCCACAAGTTTCATCAGGCTCTGATATTTATTTTCTGTTTTCAAGGTTTGTGGACATGGAAAAACAGATTTTTGTCCTAAAGGGCATCCATAACAGACCCTTTGTGTTGTGTGTTACCATTCTATCCAAACCATTCGCTTGGATTGGATTCAGTCTTTTTTGCCATCCAAGACTAAACATTTCCGATTGTTTTGGATCCCTCAGTCTAAGCTTTGTTGGAAGTTGGGCTGATCTGTGTTGTTATGGGTTTGAGCAGACCTCCCATCTGTCAACCACCTGGCTGAATTTGTGTGGTTCTGACAAGTTTGCACAGGTTCACATCACAGTTTTGCTTATCTTATCGTGCCCTCATCTTGTACAGCTATGCTGAATTGTGAAACGAACACTGGGCTCTGCAGTGTTGGTGTGTGTAGGCTCTCCAGTGAGAGAAAAGTGGTATTGTAATGGCAGACAAGCTGGTTTAAATGCTGCCTTCAGGGCTTGTTGCTGTGTCTGTTCTTTTGTCTGTTGCAGAGGCTTAACGCTCTGTGTTTGCATCTGTGTGACTTGTTTGACTGCATTCTCCAGTGCAGCTGAAGAAAGGCACAGGAAATACCAAGGGAAGTTTTTACTATAATGGGAGTTCTACTGAATGAAGCACCTTCTCTGAACACGGTGGGAGTTTTGAATATTTTTGGTGGCTTTGTGTGGGAAGAAATCCTATTCGGAGGAAAATTTCTGTTTTTTGTTGCATTTTTCTGATGTTGGAGGGCAAATATACAGTAGTTCTGAAGGGCAAATTGCATCAACACATTAAAGATCATAATGACAAATAAAAATGCAAAACAAATAAAAAAAATAATTTTAGAAATCAGAGTAGAATTCCAAAAACCAGGAATTTTCATAGTAATGTAAAAAAAACTAAACACAACAAGAAACTGGAAAAGTTATGTACTAAAGATATGTGATTTTTTGTTGTTGTTTTAAATGGATCTTCATTGTCCACATACTAGTGATTTTTTTATGATCACTAAATAGCATATCCAGTATCAGCTCATGCTAAACAACTGTCAGTTAAAATGTTGGACAAATGTCATCATCCAATCAGTGATGTCCTATAGTACATACCTGTTCCATTTTCTTCTTTTGTTTCATTTTGACATTTTGTTTTAATTTTCTGGAAAATACTTTTGTTTTCTGAAATATATGTTTTTTTTTTTTTTCTAAACCGGAAAAGAGTTATGGAGTAAAAAGGGTAAAGGGGTTACCCATTGCCAACAGTCCAACCGGAAAACCCATTTTTAATGAACTCCAGCTCCTCTCCAGAAACTTTTTCCGAGAAAAATACTTTTTTTAAATTTATTTTTATTTTGGCTTACAACACCATAATCAACCACTGCATTCTCGCTCTCAACTCGTTATATATGGACGTATGGTTAGGGAATCCTTTGTCAGGGGAGTCAAACTCAACCGCTAAGGGGACCATAATCCAAAAGGCACCTTAGGTCGCGGGCCGAGCAGTATAAACATTTCATTTCACTAAAACTAAATTTTTAAAACTTCAAAAATGTAACTTTTTAACATTACTATGAATAAAAACTGTCTGGAATATTAATCCAGAATAAATCAACTTAAATCTTAAATAACTGTCAATATTTTACTCTACACAGGAATATATTTAGTCAAAATTATACGAGTTAGAAATAAGTGCAAGATAACATCACCCCATTAATAACAATAAAATAAAACATAATTACCAGTTGGGCCGGATCTGGGCTACGAGTCTTGATTTTCACACATGTGCCCTACGTGTCACTTTTTGATCTTTTGGGTGTCCTTTACTCATCGTTTTTTGACGTGCTGCATTTTGCCATTAAATCAGGGGTCCCCCGAACTGCTTGGTACCAGCCCACATTCAGGGAATACATTCATATACTAATCAGGGTTTCCCAACTCTCAGGATGTGGACCAGTACCGGGACGGGGACCGCACAAGTACCCTAACCCTAACTGGGATCCTTTATCCCGTCCGATACCGCGTCCCTAGGTTTGGAACCTGTTGCGAGTTGGAAGTGAGAATGTGTACGATTATCATAGTGAAAAGGCCTCTAGGAGCACTATAATAGATCAAAAGATGATTGGACTGGGACTTGAAAGGTGGGTTTTAGCTAGGGGCCACTTCCTTCTGATATGTGCATAAAAAGGCCTTTTTCTTGCAGGCAGAAAACGTGATCAGCGTTTATGTTTAATAAGAATTTAGGGGCAAGCTAAACATTTTTCTATGCAGCTACAAAATACTCATTGGCTAGATTGAGTATTGGAAAGGCATCAAAGTCAAAGAAGTGTAAGGCCGGCCATATGAATTCTCTCCACTGATGTTTTGATTTATCCTCTTTCTTCTTTTCTTTGCTATGTGGGTTACATACAATTAACCCATAAAAAGTAGAGTCCAAAAATAGCAAAACTCATTTAACTTACCCAGAGCCCCCATCCATATTTCTACCCACCAACTTTAAAATAATTAGGCAGCCATCAACAAGGCCCGTCTGCATGGCAGTAGTTGGGTTTATTCTGGGCATCCAGATGGGATGATGGTCTGTAGGATTGGTCAGTCACCACACTGCTGGGTGGAGGGTAGTTGGGGCATTACTGACAAAACAGAGTTGAGGCTCATCATCAGTGTGCTTAAAAAAAAAAGATAGACATAGGGACTGCATGGGTGTTGAGTTTAAATGGAAAAAAGTGGGACACAAGTAAAAAATAGAATAACAGCAGAGTCCAGAGCTGAAGGCAGGGCTTAGGGTTAGAAAATTAAAGGGCCAGCCCAAAAATGGCATCTGTGGGAGTTCACTGTGGTGAGCAGGCATGTGGGATGTGCACAAATAAAGCCAGCAGATGAATAAGAGTGATGTATGAGACGATTCTTAAAGCAATTTAAAAAAAAACTATCCAGTGATTTTGATCACGATAAGGGCCTGTCTGCACTCTGGTTACTGATGAGCCTGTTGGTGGTTTCTGAATAACCTAGCACCTCCAGCAGTGCAGTCAGTCAGTTATTCAGTGTTGCAAAGAGCAAACAGCAGGGAGGGCAACAGCGGGTTTTGTGCACCCAGGACCTGAATCCACCCAGGGCATATGTGGTGGTGTGAGTGTTTATGTGGACGTGCACATAGTTGAGCCTTGCCTTGACATATAGCCTCCGCAGGAGTGAAGCGGGGGGTTGTGGGAAGGGATGGAGAGACAGCTGGCAGGCCAAAGGGTGAGTGTAACGAAGAGTGTGTGAGACAGCCTCAATGACTCCTTTGTTCCCCCTCACTTGTGCCAGTCACAGCTAGTGGATGGTTGATCTGCGAAGTGACTGAATCCTTTCTTTACGCTTAGATCAGAGTGTTAAAAACCCTTTTCCTGAGGGTCCCTTTATCATGTTCCAGCGATCTTTTCGTGTGTTTATCAAGTAAATAAACATTTTTTTTAAAATAACTGTTAACACAGAACACAATACTTTCAATCAGGGATCCCCAAACTTTGGAAAAAACGGCCAGATTTTCTGAGTTGGAATGTGTAAGGGCCAACCAACCAGCCTGCATTCCTTCAACCTGGATTTATTAACATTAAATGCAAACAAAGTGAACATTCTATAACAGTTAGATACTTTTTTTTCTTCACACAAGACAAAAACACAGCTAAATGTCCAAAATACTGTCAATTTTGTATTTGAAAACCAGAAATAAAATGAGAAAAAAGACTGTGGAAAATAAAGTCAATATCAAGCCAAGTTATTAACTATTCACTATTAAATGCTCTCTGTAAACATCTAAATTTATAATACATGAAAAATAAATAAATGGTTATCTTATTCAAAAGTTAAAAACCAGACACATTTGTTTTGTATTTCACAGCCTCATATTTCTACTTGTCCTGAAGTTTCTTGCTGTCAACTTTCCTTTATTATTTACATTTGACATTTAAAAAAAATAGCTAAAAAGTATGAGATCTGGGTCCCAGGACAGTGTTCTCACGTGTTTACAGCAGTTTATAACTCTGTCAATCACAATCAAGAAATTATAGTTTTTAGAAAGTACTGGTATACTATTGATTTAATGGCGGGAGTCCGCGGGCCGGAGGAAATTTGAATGCAGGCTGCATTTGGCCCTCGGGCCAGACTTTGGACATGTCTGCTTTAAATGTTAAGTCAACTTACAGATGAGGTCAAGGGTCTTGCAAAACGTTTTGAGTGCAAGGCACCACAGTGTAGTAGCAGCATGTTTCCAGAGGCTTGACCAATGAGTTATAATGGTTAGAGATGCAATGCTAGAGTGTTAACACTGTTAAATGTATTTAAGGAGTGATGCCATGTCAATAAAAAAAATTCTCATGTCTTCGCACATATTGGGAAATTACTATAAATTGCTTTATTTTGGTCTGATTTTAAAAAGAAAAAACAGATCCTTTCAAAAATAAGACCGTAGTATTAATGTTTTTATACAAGATGCAACAGATGAACAATATTTCAAACATTTCTATAAACAAATATGTCATTATATAGGAAACGCAATGCATGCCTTATGTATGGTTGTGATTAGTGCTGAGTGATATGAATAAAATGCATATCTTGATATAAACTATTTTATATCACAATAATATCATGATATACCTCAAAGTATATTTTTAGGTATTCTCTGGAAGAAATTGACAAAAAGGTCATTACTTAATATTTTCTGACTATTTTTTCAAATAACATCTAACTGAATCGTCACAAATGAGAAAATAATTTTTAAAGTGCACAAAATGTTCAAGTTCCTTAGAAGAAAATATATTTTTGCTTAAAAAATCAGCACTAAAAATAAACAAATAAAAATGATTGAAGAGAAATGTCACGATAAACACTTCTCTATCGCCCACACGATATGTATCGTCATATCGCCCAGCACTAGTTGTGATTATATTGAAATCTACACACATACTGAGATTCACACAAACTGTTAGGTGTTAAATCAAGTCCTCAAGGGCTGGCCTCCTGCTAGTTTTCGATAAAGCAGGTTTTCAGGAAAGGAACTTCAATGGCAGGTTGGTTGGAAAGCATATTGTACACCGGCCCTCGAGGCCTGGGTTCTGACGCCCTTGTGTTAGACATCTTGGTCTGTGTTTCAAGACGGTTCAGGTGGGTAGCCAACATTGCCGAAGACCTCTAGTGCCTGTTGTTTGTGGGCCAGCTGGTCCTCACTCGGGGTGTTATGACGAGGTCGGAGCACACTAGGAAAAAAAACTGCACAATCGGAGAGCATGTAAACAGATGGATGTTGGGGAATGGGGGCGGGCCTACTCTGAGCCAACAGCAAATATCTAAAGAACTACTGCCACTCTGCAGAAACTATGTCTGGCTAAAAGAAGAAAAAAAAAGAAATGGCATAATCCTAATTAAGAGACCACTGGAAATGCTTTCACAATAGTTTAAAAGATGATTGGAGTGAGACTTTAACAGGAAGACTTTAGTTTGTGTTCAACTCTCGTAAGGAAACACTGTAACTCATCAAAGTGAGTTTATGAACCAATACCTTTGATCCAGCATCACCTTGATAACCCACACCTGTTACAAAGACCTCCACCTTTCTTTTGCACAAAATTCTTTGTGATACAGGATTCTTTCTGTTCTCATCCTCTACTGGCTGTGTTTTGTTATTCCTCTCTGAAAGGTCACTAAAACATCAACCCTGCCACCAATCTTTTAGCTTTCAAATTATTACAGTAATTTTTGGCAGTTTGAGCTGTTTGGTGCTTGACATTTCTTACAACTACTCGGTTCAAGTAGGACAGGTAAAAATAGCCTAAAATCAATCAGATGTTCTGGGACTCTTGCACATCTAGGCTAGCACAATCCAACAGGGGATGGAACATCCGAATCAGAGCAGAGCGACACCGTCTTAGTGGAGGGTATTCTCTTTAAATTTGTAGCTATCATCAGCAAAGCAGATCAAGATACATTTTAAAGGGGCTTTAGAGACACTGCCTTACGATGATGATAATCTGACCTTTTGGTTATAACATGATTCAATGAAAATCATCTGTGCTACTGAATTTCATAAAATGAAGATGTTTGCATTCAAAAATGTATTCGACAGGTAGCTTTGTAACAGTGGCGGGCCGTCAGGGCCTGCAAGGCCTTCTCTGCTGGCCTAAAAATATCTGAATCACAGACTGATATTAATTATTATTTATTTCCGTGAATACGTATTCTATAATTCCAAATACTCTGTCTTCGTCCTTTCATTGCTGTCTCCCTGGCTGCGCTGCTTCCAGACGTGTATTTTCCTATTTAAGCATTAACCAATCACATTGCAGCACCATTTGTTGCTAGGGTCAAAGAAATCTGCCTGAAGGCCTTCAGAATCAGTTTTGCGGGCCCTGTAGCATAAAACAATGGTCCACCAAACTGTTGCTTCAACCAATCAGATCTGGAGGAGACCACGTGATAGGCCAGCTAGCTGGCCCACGGAAACGTCAGGATTTTCACGCGCTGTGATTGGATAATCGGAGAGTGTACTAGGAAGACCTGGTAAACTCAATCTGTAGCGACCTGCACAGGTAAATATATTGAATTTAATAGCTGGTTTGTCAATCCACAATGGCTGAAGGAGGAGAAGAAATGGATTTGGTTGCAGACTTACTGTCAAAGTCGTTTTCAAGACGGACTTTTCAAGAAAAGCTGGACATTGTTAAGCGGGGTCGGGCAACTCCGAAGCTAGCAAGCCCCGTGTCCACTGCTTCTGTTGAACGGACATTCTCAGCCCTGAAGCGAATTAAAACTTATGCCAGAAATACGTCAGGGCAGGCTCGACTTTCAGCATTAGCTTCCATGGCGATAGAAAAGGACTTCTTGATGGAACTAAAACGCACGGATAATCTGCACGACAGAGTGATTGAAATCTTCTTGAGGATAGAAAGGATGGATTTTGTGTACAAATAATCCGGATTTTTGGTGAGTAAAATTTTGCTATATACCTAAATATTATTGCAATTTTATCAGGTTATTTTTTATGCTTTTTTATGTGTGTCTCAGTTGTACCTGCAGTAGAAGTTTTATAGCCATAAAATAGTTAATGAGGGTTGGGTTGATTCAGATGGAGCACTACTGAAGGCCTAGGTGTGAAATGCACGGCCCGCCACTGCTTTGTAATAAGGATTTTTTTTAAAAGTTATTATTTGCTTCAACATGTCAAAAAGGATAAAATGTAATGGTTCAATAAACCATTTGTATTTTATGTAACTATAGCATGGTCTGAGTGAATACTGGAATCTGATTGGCTGCAGGGTGTCCATGGACGTGATAAGGAACATCTAAAACAGACGTTCCGGTCACATAGTCTGAGTGTTCTATATTATTGTGTCGGCCTAAATGCCAGTTGGTTATTAAAGCAACACAATCTTGGCACATAGGTCGACATACTTTCTTCCCCCTACTATTACAACAGCAAGACAATAGAAAAGATCTATGTGCTTCAAATGATTCTGTGATGGACATGCCAGTATCTCTATCAAATTTAACCATCAACAGCAATGCTGCCTTTCATTTTAAATAGTTCGTGGTTGCAAGAAACCCAAACTTCAAACCTCAATGATAAATAATAAAGTAGCAGTAGGAAAATTATTTTATTTAGGTTTGGACAGTTTGTGGGATTGTTTATATTCAGCCCTTCCGTGGTGCCCATGAATGAACCCTTAAGAGAAGAGCTTGGCTTAAACATCTACTAACTCCTCAGATAAATTGGGATATCATACCGAAAAGCAAATGTGCAACATTTTTAGCTTTGCAACTTTTTGCTTGTCAAACCTAAAGAGTCTGTAAGGATCTTATGACTTTTTTTATCCTTGCTTTTGTCAAGTAATCTACCCAGCTATTGTAAATGACAGATTTCTGCAAAATTAAACAAAAAAGCATCGCAAACACTAATATAGCGACTCTGTCTTCTACATTGTCATTGTTTGAGAGACTCAAATCAAATAGTTTTCATATCGTCTTCATAAAAAGTTCATCAGAAACTTTGCAATGCAATCATTAGTCCTGATTTGTCTGTTTGCTTGCATCCCGAATGAAATTGGGTCTGGCTGGGGTTCTCTGTTGGGATTTGTAATGGAAATTCCCTGACCTTGAATAACCGACATTTCACATCACATGTAACTCCATAAAGCAAATGTCATCCCTGCTAGTGCTGTGAGCGGGGGGATTTAGGCTGACATAATGTAACAAAGCAGATCCTAGCCCCCTGATCATCGGCTTACCAGTTACCTTTTAGCTAAAACCTAATGAGTTCACCATAAAATTATGTTTTTGGGTTTTATATACTTATATGTGTCATATTTTATATTATATTTATTGATAAGTCATCTAAAAAGATCTGTTGTGTTTTCCTCTATTTCTATTCCATTGTCTGGTAGGTAGTTTCATAGTGGTGTTGGCACAGCTAAAAGTGTCTGGTTCAAACCCTTGTTGCTGTTTGCATGTTCGGGGCTCTGGAGTGCGACTAATTTAGTTGCACATGCGACCTACTTTCTCAATGGAGTGACCGATTAAAAATCTCAGGTCGCACTAGTGCACCCGCGTGTTTCGAGTCTAAAAATAAATAAATAAAAAGAGACATTTCCGTGACTTTCAAAGTACCCATGTGGTTAAATGACAGGTCCATATTGTGGTCTAAAGCAGTCAGGTGGTGAAAGATGCTAGCCCACCTCTGGTTGGCAGGAGTCCAGATAATATGTGCTGGCTCTAGTTGCAAATGCTGTGGAAAAAAATGTGTGGAAAAACAGAATGGATGTAGCCTCAGATGATGAGAACTGATTAAAAGCATGACATTTTTTCATAAGAATGTGACCTGAATTATATAAAATTATAAAAACTTGTTCCTTCTGAACATATTTTACCCGAACAGTATGGACTCAGTGGTGGCACTTCAATTAGAAACCATCATAATCAGTCACAGCAGGTTCCTGAAAGCTTCGCGGTGTAGCCCAGAGGCTGCCAGCTGCACCGCCATACAAGCCATGCAGTGTGATTTTATTTTTTGTTCACACCGATTGTGGCAAGACATAGATTATTGAGATACATTGGTAGTTTTGCAAGAAGCCAAACACAGGTTAAAGAGTGTTGAACACAGAGCCGAGAAGGTGCTGGGAAAACGGGTTTGGGTTAAGTGTAGCAATGAAGTGTGAGCTTGATGACAGTTGAAGAGTACATGTAACCGAACGGCGCAAAGCGACTGCACTGAAGTGACCAGAGCAAAATGGGTTTAATTTTCACTGGCCATTTTTTTCCATGTTGAACTCCATTCACACCGTTTTCACTGAACAAAGATCTCTGGTTTTAGAGCCTCACTTCTATCAGGTCAAACAACCACAAAAACAAAGTTTTTTTTAACATCAACTAGAAAAGAGAAAAACACTCATTTTGTATCTAAATGGTTTCAGCTCGAATAGCTGCATTTGTCCAAATCATGATCTTTGCAGGATCTAGTTAAGCACAATAAACGAGGTGATCCCTCGCCATATTTGGATTCACCTTATGTGGATTTTTTTTTTAAGTGCATGCTTTTAAATTTTTTTTTTTTTTTTTTAACTGGATCCTGACTGGGTGTTGACCTTGTCTCCTTTGTGCCGTGTTTTACAGAATGCATTCAAGTTTGTGAAATCTACATAAATCGTCAATCGCGAGCAGATCTTTTGTTTTTACTCCATGATACTGGACTTATGTTTCTACGAAGGTTTCAACTTTAAGAGTTTAAACAAAAGAGAAGAGTGTGAAAATGTTCATTTCTGTCTAAGAAAAGTGCATAAAGTGTGTAGTGAGGTGTTTTACGGCCTTGAAAACATCTAGCTCAGGTAGCTAGGCCAGCTCAGATGTCTGGCTCAGGTGCCGGAGAAGAGAAGATGGCATCTTCTAATTGATTGCGGTAAAATGAGCTGCCGTTCGCCGTCACTGGATGTTTTTGAGTGAGTTATCTCTGCAAGATTCCACAGAGCTTCTTGATGTGACCACGGAAATGTGAACAGCGGCTCATTTGACAGCAGTTGTAAAGAATTGTAAATCAATGAAAGAGTATTTTGATGTTAGCTTTCATTATTTTCCCAAGAACTCTGCTCTGAGAAACCAATGGACTGAATGTTTTGATCATTCAGTTTTAGCTACAAATCTTATTTTCAACTGTAGTCTCTGGGCAAGTTGTAGTTTTGCCAACGACAAACACATAAAATCAGAAAAAAGAACGACACTAATACAAAACTCAGTAAGAGTTTGAAGGTTTCTACATTTGCGAGTTCATGAAGTTGTTTTAACATGAACTCTTCAAGAGTGAGTACATTGCTGTTTTGAAATGTTACAGCCCTTAACAGAGAGAACAGTTAGTCTAAAATGGGTACGTCTGTAGAGCACCACACAGTCACCCCTGGCTATAGACCTTGTGGATGCACCAGCACTAGATGCCAACTTGATATATTCCCTCAACGGAGAAAGGTGTAAGTTCATGAAGAATTTTGTTTATTGGCAGCTGGGGTGGTAGGCCTGGCAGCTGGGGTTGTAGGCCTGGCAGCTGAGGTGGTAGAAAGGACAGCTGAGGTGGTAGACAGGGCAGCTGGGGTGGTAGGCCGGCCAACTGAGGTGGTAAGCCAGGCCTCCAAGTTGTTAAGGTAGATGATGGTTCAGAAAAAAAAGGTTGCTACCACTGTTGCCAAAATGGCTGTGATGGCTCCCTTGTTAGCTGTAGCTGTGTTGCCTTTAGGTGGCAGCTGAGGTCCAGGATTTACTTCAATATCACCAGCCAAGGCCAGCAGGATCACCAGATAAATCATTCCCCAACCTGATTGTGGTGCGTCTGATAGTTCATGTTTACCTGGTGGAGGCTAAACACGTCCATAGTCCAGTAGTTCTGTGAAGAGGACATAGACTCCACTTGGTTGGATAAAAGGATAGATTCTCCTTTTTCCTGGGGAAGATTTGACTCAGGAAGAGGTAAATGATAATAAACATAGAACTGGATGGCAGAAACCAGAGTATTTTTCTGCTTTTTAAAGCAAACACAGCACCTGTTAAGCTCTGTGACTGCACCTCGGCGGCCATTTTGAAAGGATCAATGGTATTAGGGATAAAGGAAGTAAAAGTAGAAAAAAAAGACTAACAGCATATTGGTCAAATATTGTTGCTCTCAATGACACAGATAAATGTTTTGGCTTTCACACAAGAAATGTCACCACCATGTTACATGTTACAAGTCACTGTGTCAGTGATTACAAATATTGCTCAACGCAAGTTTTTCTTATATTGTTTAGCTCTATATGAGCTATAGTCATACGCCGTTTGAAGAGGGGGAATATGGATTTTTTTATCACAAAAATGTGGTTTGATTGATGCAAACTGTGGTGTGGAACTGAACTTAGTTGAAATTTGAATGTCTTGAGGACTTTTTACTCTGAATCTTGTATGTTTTGCGATTCAATTCATGATATGAGCTCAGTCAAGAAATGTATGTATTGTTGTTTCTTACTATTCTCTATTCGGCTGTGGTGTGGAGGTAGAGCGGTTGACCTCTGATTGGGAGATTGTAGGTTCGGTTCCCATTTACCAGCCCATGTGTCGGGGTGTCCTTGGGCAAGACACTGAACCCTACATTGCTCCTGGTGATTGAGGTTGGCGCCACTGTTAGTCATCCGAGGCGCCATCAGTGTGATTGTGTATGTGCGTGGGTGACTGCATAGTGCTTGGGGCCTTAAAGCAAGTAGAAGCATACACAATTTGTAATAAATTAAAATAAATATATTTTTTTCTGATTATTTTCACAAAGAAAATTTATTTTCTTTAAATGCGAGTCTAGACTAAAGTACATTTAGAGCTTCTTTATATCTTGATTAGGCAGATTACTTTTATCTGTTGAGTCCACATTTTATTGTGGTGGTATTAGTTAATATTAAAAGCACTCTGGATTATTCATCCATCCATCCATCCATCTGCCAAACATGCTTAATCCCTTCTTGGGTCACAGGGTTGCTGGAGCCTATCACAGCTACTGTTGGGTGTAGGTGAGATGTAGTCTTAGGTTAACCAAGAAGACTGCAGACTTTACTGTTGACTTTTTTTTATTATCGTGAGTCAGAATCAGTTATAAGGTAATTTAAGATTTGAAAATAACCCTTATTGACCTCAATGACCTTGAAATATCTTTTTTGTAGAAAATAATGTCTCATAATCGAAATTATAATTAATTAGATTCATTGTTTTAATATGCATTCTTATAAACTTTTAAGGGAAATGCTAAATAAAACAGTATTATTATGTCCGTTGTTTTTTTTGTTGTTTTTTTTTATTATTAATGAGTATAACAGAACTGTTGTGCAGAGAGTGGGTGTTTGATCTGGATGGGCTGCTTTTACCAAGCGGCCTGAGAGCAGAAGGTCATGCTGTCAATGACTCATTAGGCCTGTGGGCTCTCCTACTATTTCACACTCCCTCGCGCTTTTCCCATCTGACAGTAAAAAGATTTCCAAGGTAAACACCTAATTTTCGATTATAAAGCCTTCACCTCCAACCTTGTTGTTATTTGATATGAAGTTATGTCATGGACAAGTAGGGTATTATATTTTTAGATTTAAAGGGAAAAAAAGCTGAACACTATTGTTTTTCACTTAAACATCAAAGAGGAAAAAAAATAAAGCATGATTCGTCACCTTATGCAACACACTTAAATGCACGCACAAGCAGGAAGTGCAGGGGATCAAAATACGCAGAGGTATTTTAATGCCTGGGAAACTGTTTCATAAGCACTTAGATATGCTAGAATATCCTGCACAGAGATTTATCACAGAGCAGTAATGTTCAGTCGTGAACAATTTTAGTTTACTCTTGGGATTTTTTGATGATGCTGGTTGCTGGGACCTATTGCATCTAAATAAACTCAGACAAAAATCCAAATTATCTAAATTGATAGGCAACAATCTAACTGTTAAGTGCAGCTAATTTTATAGTTGGCAAGGACTGGGTTTCAGGGCTTCATTACTGAAAATTAGCATTTTTTTTCTTTGATAAATGCTTTAATCATATTGCATATGCTAATTTATTTGTTTGTTTAAAATATTGAAATAGGGTGGTGCGATATGGCCAAAAATTTGATCGCCAATTTTTTTCACTCCACATTCGATTTTAATATTTTTTTCTCCCTCCTTTTACTTTCTTTAAGTACATGGTAGACAATCTTACTAGCAGCTATAAGCTTCACCGTAAAACCTTTTTTGTGCAAAGCAGTGATGACTGTGGTTATTTCTTTGCCCATAACCATGGTCAACAGAAGAGGAACAATGAGGTCAAAAACTATCCTCCTTTTAAAGTGTCCAGTCTGGTATTTTAACTCCATCATGACAAATTAATCTCCAGTCTTGTCCTTATCAACACCCACACCTGTGTTAATGGAAAATAATGTTACATCTTTTGGGTTTAATGCTTCTTTTCAAGGCAAAGAAAGACTTTGCAATGAATTACAGTTGCTCTGGTCGCTCCTCATAACATTCTTGAATATACGCAAATTATTATAATCAAAACTGAGGCAGCAGGCTTTGAGAAAATGAATATTTTTGTCATTCTCAAAACTTGTGGCCATTTCATGGTGGTTCCACATCATTCTGTCCCCTATCTGCTACAAAAAACTAGTTCAGCCTGTTTGACCATTGACCTATAATAGTACAGTTTGACTGTTAGACTAATCTGCAGCACATTAGCCTGTGTGACCATACATACATCACACAATAATGGTTGCACAATCTGTGGGCGGTGAGATCCAAGAAAAGTGTTGGACCATTTTAATGCAACAAGCTACATAGAGAATTGCTTGGCCCATTTAAGCCCTCTGGCTTTTTACATCATCCTGTGGCAGCTGACTCTATATAAAAGTTGTAAATATTATGTAGTTATTCCCAGATTTAAATAGAGAAAAAAACGGTATCTATTCCAGTACAGCCTTGGATTCCCAGAACTTTGTATTTTTAGAGGTGGATGACTCATTCATGCAATAGCAGCTACTAGTTACCATCTTACTGTAGTTTTTACTGTAGTTACTCCCATGTTTTTGGAACCCAAATAATCTTGTTACAATCCTTTAAATGACTTTCTCTTCCCCTTTATAATAATATCTACCACAGACCAACAAATGGTAAAAAAAACCTGATTTCCAACCAACCTCTGAAGTTTGATGATGAGGTGTAATCGAGTTGGTTCGAAGAAAATCTTCTCCTCATTGTGGTCAATTATGTTTTCTGAGAACAGCAATCTGTAAAACGTGCCAAAAAAGTGAGAATCCGACCATTTTTGAAGACCATAACAGCATTTTAAATTCGGAAATGCAGAAAGCATCTCTGTATGAGTAAGCTCACATTTCAGAGCTGCTAATGTTGCATGCAAGCTGTCAAAATGTACGCCACTGTCAGAGTCACAGACTGATAATGGCCTCTTGTAATGGAAAGTTGTGTCAATAATTAGTCAGGCTTTCGTTCTAGGAAATTTTTCTATACTTCATGCCCATAAATAGCAGAGCTAAATTATTTAGTTGTTATTATAGACCTACTCCGATGAGAATTGTGTTTTTAACACATTCTTGTTGAATTTTTCTAATGATGGATGAGATATATTAAGAAAATAGCATAATAATAATTAAAAGGTCACTGGGAATGTTTTTAAAAGAGATTAAAAGATTAACAGAGTGGGACTTGAACCTCAAATACTGATGTAAATTTAGTTTTTTCTTTTGTTAGCTCACTTTACATTTTATGAAAACCTTTTAACTTTACAAAAATCAATGTTTTATTTTTGAAAACATTCTTGGTCTACAACATTTTTTTTTTTACACCTGACTGAAAATGTACACTATAGTTTATCATCTGTTGTTGCTTATTTTTGTAGTTCTCACAGGTGGTTAAAGAACATTTTTATTCTTTTTTCAAAGTAAGGATGTGAAATCTGACTTTTATTTACATTTTTAAATAGCTCTGGTATAAATCTGTTATTTACTGATTTTTAGCATATGGCTAGAGGTAAAACAAGTTTGAATCTTTTCCCTTCTGTTAAATCCCTTCATTTAAGCTTCTTCTTTGAATGTTTTTTTTTTCATTATCATTGTTAAAAGTGCTGCTTCTCCTGGAGGGCGTTTTAGTTTGGCCACTCGGCGGTGATCTCTCTATAGAAGTACACTTAATTTAAGAAGAAGACAACAGTACAAGGGGAAAAAAACGACATTTTAGACCACAAATAGTTACTTTAAAAATGATTTCCTTAAGAGTGTTTGGGAAATTAATTCCTGTAAGTAAATAAAGATGTTCATTTAGTCAGCAATGTATTTTTTTGGTCATCTAAGCGTTAGCATTAGCCATCCTATGGAAAATTCTATTGAACGTTAGCATCAAGCTAGCAGACTTTAGCTTTGTGTGCTAAATCATTTTATATCTTTTGTGAATTGATTATTGATCTATTAAGCTTAAATTGATTCAAATTGATTGATTTTTTTTTTCTCAACCCAGCCCTATTGAAAATGCTAAATGCTTAAATGACTGGTTCTCCGACGCACATGTAGTGTTCACACTGGACCGTCACTACCCAATACTCATGCATGTCCGCCACCTACAGTTGGAAGAGATTTGGTGCAAAGTGTCGAAGCAGTACAAATCTCACAAATTTTGCTCCAGGCTTTTGCTTTCACAGCTCTATTCCATTATATGGAAGACTTAGAGTCACATCATTCCAACGGACACAAACAACTGTTCTTAATTTTTCCTCCATGATCAATGTTTAAATGGTTGGCACTTCAGTAAAGTAAAAGGGACGCCATCCATACTTCACTACCAAATCTGAAGCCCTAAATGGACAAAGTTCGACCTGGTTTAACTTGCAACGCGCGTCCAATAGCCGACTAATCACAGATTATTTTTTCCAATTAGTTGACTAATCATTTGCAAACTGGATGTAAAGTACACATCTTTAACCATCATTAGCTTTAAACTAACTAAAACTAGATATATAGCATTACCTGCAATAATGCTAGTGTGAATGCTGTAAGCTGAATTTGACTGCTGAAGATGCTAATGCTGATAGCTGAAGATGTTGAAATTGATAGGTAAAATCACTAAAGCTAAAAGCCAGCTAAAATATTAGTTAAAATACCAAATTAGCCAAAAAAACTTAAAAAAGCCTAAGTTTGCCAAAACAGCTGGCATACAGCTGACACATTTGCTAAACTTCAAAATAGCCTAAAAAAACAACAGAAAAAAATCCAAATTAGACAAAATAGCTAGCATGCAGCTGAAATATAAGCTAAGCTCCAAATTAGCCTAAAAAACAAAAACAAAAAAGTCCCAAATTAGCCAAAAATGCTAGCATGCGGTGGAAATATTAGCAAAAATCATAATTAGCATAAAAAAATACTAAATTAGCCAAAATAACATTATAACTTTCAACGTTACTACCCTCTGACTCCATATAATATCAAGTAACGACTAATCGACTATTAAATTAGTTGTCAACTATTTTAATAGTCGATTAGTCGTCAATTAGTCAACTAATCGTGGCAGCCCTACTTACCAATCATAGATATGTTAATCCCTGGACAAAGCGAGGTGTTGACATCACCCATTTAAAATGCCTACGGTCCTTGCGAAATCAGGCCAAAGCCGTCACCATTGCTTTTTGATGCATCTGCTGTCATTTTGAAACTCATCAGTAATTGGTCCAAATTTGTCTGAGTCACGTTTTTAGAGGAACTACTGTCACCAATCACGAATAAGCTTGTTCGAAGTGCACACCCCTTCCACTGAAAGCGGTTCCGGAGAATCTTTTAATCAAAAGACACCACATGCTTTTGCTGAGGCTTCTCATTGGCCAGTTTATAAAAAAAACAAAAAACATAGTATTAGAAAGAAGATGTTAAGAAGAATGTATCAGAGCCCGATTATTCTGACAAATAAAATGACTGAGAAATAACTGTATTTCTCAATGGAAGTCTATGGGACTTTGACTTCTTGGAACCAGCAGGTACTTCCTATTTGGAACACGAGAGAGGAGGGATTGAGATGTCCAGTGAATATACAATCAATGGTACCAATGTGCATGCACCACATTTACATATTCATTTAAAGTGGTCGCTTGAGCACATGTTGCTGAGGATGTTGTAAACAAGGCTTCAAAGACTGTATAGACTGTAGAAAACAATGAACATACGTCTTTCTAATCCTAATTTTTTTAAAAGATGTTTTTTCTTTATTGCAAGTTATTCAAGTTATAAACTGGCCGATCAGATCATTTGGTTCCTGGCCCCGCCTCGAACGTTTGATTGACAGATCCTCCCGAGCCACTTTTAGTAAAAAGGGTGTGGACTTCGAACAAGCTCCTTCATGGTTGGTGACAGTAGTTCCCCTAAAATTGTGACAGACCAACTAGGACCATCTCCGTCGATGGGTTCCATAATGAGTGCCCTCATATCAGGAAACAATGGTGACGGATTTGGCCTCATTTTGCGAGGGCCATTTTCTTTGGGTGATGTCAACACCTCACTTTGTCCATTGTTTTCTATGGTCTATGCTTCGAAATCATACATTCAAAATATCCATCCCAATGATATCCATCCCAATGCTGATCGGTTTTAACTGCTCGCCTGTCAGTCCCTGTTTTTATCATGTGATAAAAAGGGAAACTTAAGGTGGAAGAGAAAATTAGATCATTTGAAGTCATTCACGTTTGTGTTAATGACATTGGTCTGACTTTGTTTCATGTATATACTTTATCTCCTTGTCTAATCTTAGAATTCCTGCATTCAGTGGACAAATTAACCTTAACACCATTTTTAAGGCACTGTGTGCTCTTTATTACTCACACTGCCAACTCTAGCTAAAACTTTTACATTTTTGATGCATTCTGTCATTCATTTTGTGTCATCTTCTCACCTTTTCTTTGACTTTTGAAAATTTGCCGCCCTTTTCACTAAAGTCGTTTCCTCTTTTGTCGACAAACGCCTACTTCCTCCTCCTGTTGCTCTCTGCGCCCGCTTTGTCTTTGATGCAGCACTTCACGAAAGGCTGCGAGGTTCTTGTCTTTGGCTTGCGATGCCAAAAGGTCTGTCAGAGTGACTTGGACGAAAGCTATTTTTTTTTTTTTTTTTTCTGAGAGACAACTTGTGGCCTGATAGAAAATCAGACGGTCCTCTTGGTGGTCAGACTGTACTGGTGAGTCTTCCTGTCGTCAATGCTGTTTTAAATCTTCATGCAACACAAGAGGCCTCCGGGTGCGGCTTTGGGCGCTCTCTTGCCTCTTCTGTCAAAGTTTGACTAGTAAGCTGTTGATGTCGTTTGATGTTTGCTGTATTAACAATTATAGTTTTTATGACATACTTTTTTGTCTAACTGTAGTTGATACTTCAGCAAGTCCTGTCTGTTAATAATATTTAACTTGGGTTTAGACTTCATGATTTGGTGATATCAATGCAGTTTAAGTACATAGTAGTTTTGCATTGGCTCAGGAAAATGCTTGCTTATTGGAAAGTAATTACTAAGCAACTCTGCGCATGGTTTCGTCTTTATCTGAAAGCTTTCCAGCGTGTTTGTCAGTGTTTGCAGTATGTCATCTAAATAATTGTGTCTGACTCACATGCTTGCATCAGCTTGGTTTGCTGGTACCATGCTCTATCGTAACAGTAGACTGAGTTGTGCACATGCTCAGTTTCCTCACTGACTTCATGGCATTTCTTTTAAAAGTCCTCTTACTGCTGATCCGAATCGCATTGGTACTGACGTTTAACAGGATATCCTGGCTGTGTGATGGTGATGGTGGGGGGTGGGGGCATGCACATTGTTTCCTGGAGCATGGTTGTGCACTTCCTGTTTTGGTAGGCTCCTGAAGTTGTGTTTTTTTTAAGCTGTTCCCCTTTTTTTTTATTTGTCTCCTTCCCTTATTTGAAGCTGTTTAGTCAGGCGTTTTTGCTGAAAGACGGGAACCTTTTCTGTCTGCTGCATGTTTCATATGTCTGGGTTGAGGCAAAGCTGAAATATTCAGGATGGTTCGACTTGTCTAACTATAACTATAGACTGTATTTTCCGCACTGTGAGTCACTCCGGAGTACAAGTCTCAACAGCCAAAAAATATATAAAATTGAAGAAAAAAACTTAATGTATAAGTCGCACTTTTAGGAGAAATTCATTTCCCAGAAAACAGAACCAAGCTTCAAATTGAAAGACGAATCATATTAACGGAATAGATAAGTTATAGAAAACTCCACTACAGTAACATGTTTATATAAGGAATTACAAGTGTCTAGTATATTAGTGTAATATATAAACGATTATTCAGGAAACCATAGCATAAAGGGCATGCTAAAGTTCACTGCCTTCACTAAATCCTTTGAATTATTCATCTTCCAACTCAGTTCTAACAACTCTGCAGTGCCCATTGTATAGCTACATTCACACCATCCTCGGCAACGTGTGTTCAAGTGGCCACTTTCAATGTAAAGTCTACGTGTATATGTGCGTTTTGAGCTTCATGTTGCGTTCACGTGTCGCTATGCAAGTTTTTAAGACCATTTTTTAGCTATATCATACTATAGTGATTCTCCTTCTCCTATCTGTATGTTTTTCTCCATCAAAATGTCAAAATTTCAGCAATCTTGGTATCAAAACTTTCAACTCGTTCATGACATTACTGCTTATACTTTTGGTATTCGTAAACTCAATGGTTTTTGAAATATTGAGCAAAATATCCCTGATAGGAAATGAATGAGAAATTGCTCTAATCCTTACAAACGTTATGCACTTTGAAACTTATGTACATCCACAAATACTTTCAGCTAGAAACAAACTTTGACATGCTCAGCAAGTAGATTTGTTAATGGTTATTTGGCATTTAGCCTCTATTTTACATCCTTGCTGTTTTTGGCTAATTTATAATTTTTTCCAGTTTTTTTAGGCTAAATTGGAGTTTTGCTAGTAGTTTAGCAAAACTAGTTGCCAAAATATTTTGACAAAAGTATATATTTTTTTCCAGTTCTTTAGGCAAGTTTAGCTAATATGTTAGCTGATTTGGTAAGTTTTTTGGCATTTATCTAATATTTTTGCATTTTCAGCTATTAGCGCTAGCATCTTTAGCAACTACATTCAGCTTACAGAATTCACACTTACATTATCGCTAGCAATGGTATAAATCTTTTTGCATTTTGTTCCCGGCTTTCATAAATCCGTATAGAGCTGTAAAGGACCAATTTTGGTGAAAGACTTGCGAGATTTACGCTGCTTTAACATTTCACACCAAGCATCATCCAACTGTAGGTGGCGGACAAGGTAGCGACAATCCACTGTGAACACGAGGGACTAAATGTGCTTTTTCTTTGATCATGAACGTGCTTTACATGCCCTTTGTGAACATTGCAAAAGACTGAGTGTAGCTTCTTTTTCCGTGTCGCTGTCGTTGGTAAATACCGATAAACATTCCTATTTATTCTTTAAAAATCACATATAAGTTGAACCTGACTATAAGTTATAGTGCCGACCAAACTATGCACAAAACTATGACTTGTATTCTGAAAAATACAGTATAGTAAGCATGTAAACACAACAAAGTTTGACTGCATTAAAAAAGACATATAGAACATTTATGTTTTAAGACCCCTAAGAAAAAAGAAAAGGAGAATATCCACATGAAGCAAAGTAATGGCAACTCCATAAAACGTCTGTCAACGCTTTGGTTCAGTTTCGTTTTTTTCTTTCTTTCTTTACCCTAAACCGCTCTCAATTTTCTGATAAATGAGAAGTCTCTCTTTCCTTCTACGTCAAGCACACACAGACCTTCAGCCTCACAGGGCCCCTGTGGCTTTAAGCCGACCCTTTGTAGAGGCATCAGATGCAGAGCTAAATATGGTTCCTTTGAAATTCCAGAGACACCTTGACAAACATGATGCAATCCTAACTGTCGCATTCATTTTGTAATTTTTTCCTCCTTAATGATAATCAAACAAACAAAAAAATAAGCCTTATAGTTGCTTGTTGTTCACCATTTTGTATAAATCTGTTAGCCAGGCAATTAAAGCAAAACTTTTTGTCTAATTGGTGGGCTATAATAGTCAGAGCTGAAAGAAATATTGTTTTACTTGGCTACGTAGAAATTGTATAATTGAAATTCTCATGTAGTAAAATACTTAATTCTCATTTATTAAAAGAGGCCCACAGTGAAAATAGACATTTAAAGACATTTAAATTCACATGTGTTTCTGTTTTCACATGATAATTTTGTATTTATGTTGGTATTTTTATTTTTATGCATTTAGCAATAATGCAATATGTTGATATTATCCAAAACCCACCACATAACTAATTAAAAAGGGACTCCTGGGTGATATTAAACTTTAATCCTGTGTCGTCTATTCATGCAAATGTACATCAAACCACTACAAGTCCAAAATTACACTTTATTTAACATCTACATTAAGCTTTTTTTAAATACCTGAAGATAAATTCAGCTCTCAAGGGGTTAAGTTTTTTATTTTTTATTTTTTTTTACTCTTAGTGTTTTTTAATTTTAGTATATTTCTATCTGGTGCATTTTAATGATGATTAACAGTTTAAAAGTAATTATACATAATTCATTTAAATATACCTTTATTTTCTGTACTTTTTTCTTCCTTTTTTGTTCTATTTCACTAAAGTGAAATTTGTTTAAAAAAATTAAGCTTTAAAAAAAGTTAAATATTCACAGAATAAATCTATATTGAAGCTGAGTTTTGTCACTTCAAAAAATGAAATAAACTTAAGTAAATGTTTAATTTGAAGATGCTTTTTTTTATATTAATCTCTAGTTAATCTCAGTGTTAACTAGAAAGTGATGTTTCATCCTTGTTCTCACAACATTCAGTCTCCTGTAAAAAGGGGCTGATGAGATGGCATTTTATCAAAAATAAAAAAAATCCTCTCAAGGACGTCAACAGTTGGGGGCTGTTTCCTTTATGGTTTGATTCAGATGCTTCTAATGAAAATCTGACTTTCCTAAAGGTCTTCTCGATGCTCATGCTTCGGATTTTTATTTGCTGTTTGCCTTTGTTGCTGTTTTCATTTGAAATCATGCATCTCCCTCTACTTGCTTCCAGTAAACTTTATTTCATTCTTAAATCTTGTGCTTTTTTTCCTCCTCTCCTTTGATTTTTTTATTACTTCTTTCTCTCTTGGGTATATGTCATTTTTCTCTAAATTGCTTAATCCCCCTCACTTTCCTCTCCTTTTCCTTCCTCTCCTCCTCTGATTACAGATGGTGTGACCCTCACATTACACATCATGAATTATTGAGGTGAAACCGAGCTTTGCCCCACAAATCACAGGCCTGGTCTCAGCGCCATGTCCTCTCCTCTCGCCCTCGCCTCTTCTCCTTCATTTCAACCTCTGGCAGCGGATAAGATTGCTGAAGGCAACACAAGGTTTAGGGTTCTCTTCATTAATCTTCAGGAATTATGGTCAGTGTAACTCAGCAGCTCGTCTCTCTGGTTACATGAGATGGGCGAGTCCTCAGTCCTTTTAAGATGGGGCTTGTTATTGTAGTTCCAGGATCCAAACCAACCCCCGGGCCGTGGACCAATACCGGCCTTTAGAACATTTGTTACCAGGCCACAGAGGAAAAAAAACCCTCAACCTACATTGTTTCCGTTTTATTTATAATCTGATTCTGAAGGAATCGGATAAATAAAAAAAAAACTCCCCACCACGTCCATCTAATTCTGTCAGGCTTAGTCAAATCCACTATTTGGCACCAAATGGTAAATTCAAATCCCCAAGCTAGCAAAGTTACCAAAAAACAGACATATTTGGGAAGTTCCTTTTTGCAGAAAAGATCCAGTAAGGAAACCAAAAATTAATCTCTGACTTCAAAATAAAAGAAAAAAGTTATATATATACACTGTGTATATTCAGACGGACAAGATGGTGACATCAAGCAGAAGGAACATTGAGAAACTGGAGAAATACCAAGGACTCAAAGAGGAACTGGAGAAAGCTTGGAAGGTGAAAGTGACAGTGGTGCCCGTGGTAACTGGAGCACTCGGGGCTGACACCTCCAAACTGGAGGAGTGGCTACAGCAGATCCCTGGAAAGACCTCAGACATCTCAGTCCAGAAAAGCGCAGTGCTAGGTACAGCTAAGATACTGCAGGACCCTCTGGTAGAGGACCCGAGCTAAGAGGAGAAACCACCCACGGAGGGTGAAAGGGGCGTTTTTTTTTTATAGACACACACACACATAAATATATACTTTTATATTGACCTTCTGGCAGAGTGAACTAGTTGGAAGGTATTTAGTAAACCATTACCTGCTTTGACATGATGAGCTCTGACAACAACTGGCTTAACAATACAGTTTCATACACAGCAAAATGCTGTGATGAGATGTTGTAGTGACTAAATGGGAAAAAAAAAACACAGGGACTTCTTATAATACAAAATACACAACAACATTTGTTGGATACATTGTGGTTTGAGAGTTTTTCCAAGGCGTTGCATGTAAAAAAAATCGGCTGAACTGATGAATGACAGAGCATTTCTAGGCTCGCTGCTGGTGTGGTTGTGTTGGATTTGTGTCTCTGCATTGCATCTTATAATGTTCTGGCAATCAGCAACAGAGTAGTTGTGTGCGTTGTGTGCATGTGAGTGTGTATGTCCATTTCAAATCAATAAGCCTCAAGGCCTCTCATCTTTGAGTCATCTGGATTCTTAGAAGAGAAGGACAAGATGTTGGGAATTCACACAGAGAAATAAACACACCTACACTGTTTCTGTCGCAGCCAAGTCCTCAGTCAAGGGTTGTATTTTTTTATTCAATCAATTAACAAGTGTGGCTTAAATGTTTGTCTTTGACAGTTTTTCACTGATTTGTTTCTGTAGATGTCAGTGTATCTTCCAAGCTGTTTTGAATTGTATTTTACGCTAACTAAATATCAGATTCAGAAACAACAGTGTGGTTTCCGTCCCTGTTGTGGTTGTGAACTAGCTTGACACCCTCCATGCGCTGAAGGGTTTGTGCAAATCTGCTCAACTAGTTTATATGTGTCTTGTGAATTCGGAGAAGGGGTTCGACCGCATCTCTGTGGTGTCCAGCAGAGCGTGGTTTTTTGAGTGTGGGGTCAAGAGAGTCTTACTGAGGGCTTTCTGGTTCCTTAGTGTTTCTCAAGTGGTTGGGCGATGGAAGAGGGGGCGTGGGACAACCTGGGGATTATGCCATTTATGTTAGTTACTAAACAGTTGATCATGTTTACATTCGTTATGGATTTTGTGCATTATCCTACATAGTAGTTAATAATAATTAAATAAAGTAAAAAAAAACAACCTAACAAGCCATTTGGTAGCGGAAAAATCTGCTGTTTTCAGTGAGCCAATGCAAAAGAACTGAATCTCTGAGGAGAGCCAGAATTCCCATCATTAAAGATCCCATCATCCTTAAAGTTTTGAAAGTATTCTTTAAAAAAAAGAAAGAAAGAAAAGAAACATTAATAAAAACAGATTATTTAGAAGGTTTTTTTAAGATTTTTTTTTTAGATTATTCTTTAATGATAATAAAGGTACAATATTTTGAAGAGATACACGTTTAACGTGGGCAAATTGACTACTGATACCAATGATATTTGCACCAGAAAGTTGTAGGGGGGCGAGATAGGGTAAGTCCTTAACGGGGGTGGGGGGCTAAAATAATTGGGATTGAGAGGCACTGCTTTAGTAGGACATAGGATCATTGCTTATGATGCAATCGGATTCATTAATCAAGATTAACAATTCACAGATCAAACCATGATTCTTACTATTATGTTTTTACTTTACAATATTTATGAAGATTACAAATTAATGATCTTGTACATCACAGATATTCGTGCTTGTTTGTTCAGTAGCCGATTGCGAATTTCCAGTTACTTGTTAGAGCCCTACCCGGTACAGATATATTCCTGGTGCATGTCTGCAGGCAACTCTGGCAGGACTGGCCTCTATCAGTGGCTTTATTAATAATCTTTATGAACAGAATTTCTGTCTCCTTTGCTCTTTGCAGATGATGTTGTCCTGTTGGGATCATTGAACCAAGACTTCCAACATGGGTTGGGGCAGTTCCCATGGTTCTTGACCAGAGAATCTTAGTTAGTCTTCTCTTGGTGCACTCCTACCCTAGATAGAGGAGTTTAGGTAATTTGGAGTCTTGGTCACGATTGACAGCAGATTTTAGTGTGAGATTGAGAGGGGGATTATGATGTGGTCGTTGTACCAGTTGGTCTTGGTAAAGATTGGCCAGCCCTGCTATTCAGTGTCTGTACAGGATATAGAATCAGATAGAGAACATTCTGGACGTTAGCTGGTTAAAAATAAAATCTGATATTTCATCTGCATCAATTTGAACAGAGTAATTGGGGAATCCAAACTCTTAATCACTGACGCTTAGTCTCAGGAAGCATTTAACATACATTATGAAACAAGTCTGCTTTTTAATAGTAGAGACAAATAATATCTGTGTACTGAAGCTCACAACATTAGGGGTAAATTACTCATTTTGCTTGAGTTGTAACATTTGTGACTGGAATATGTCACCGAGTTTAGAAATAAAGAGCGTTCACATTGCAGGCCATTGAGGCAGAGACTGCAGGGACTGATGCAGGGACTGCCATAGCAACAGCCCCTTGAAAAAAGGCTGTGTTGAATATTATGGGGTGACTCACATATGCCAGGTCAGTCTCAGTCTGGGTACCATCTTCAAAGGAATGCGTTTGTATATAAGCCTTTTTGCTTTGTTGTCCGACATTGTTTGCATTTGTATGTATTGCATAATGTGTTCATTCTACCTAAAATCATGTGCAGAAGATATATATGTGTTTAGAAAAAACAACATAACCCTGTTGCTCTCTCAGGAATTGGTCTTAGCCCATTTTTATGAACAATGTAGTGAAACGAAAGATGTGAATTGATTGCCCCATCAGGGATCAGAGATTTCCTAAAAGCTTGCTTGTAAAATCCTCATGCTTTGCCTTTTTGGTTTGGTTCTTTGCTGCATTTTCCACTTGATGACCATATGCATTGTCAAGGGATGCATATGCAAGCATGCAGACATGATATTGCTCAATTTGCCATGCAGGGCTTTTGAGCAATTGGTGTTTATTTTGTACTCCCTGCATTGCTCCCAAAGTATCTCATGAAACTGTTCTAAGATTTGTTTTATGGAGTTTTGTTATTTCGTTGTTTACAATTTAAACTGTTTGTGTGTATGGAAACTGATTTATAAATATAAATTTCCTGATTTGCAATTAATTCCAGGATTCACACTATTTCAATCTATCACTAAGTAAAAAAGTTTTAGTGCCCTTCATTTTTGCATTGAATGCTTAGAGATGTAGAATTTGACAGTTTGATCGCACTTCCCTTTTCTTTCATTATTTATAAAGTGAATATGAAACAGAGGAACTACCTCACTTTGACACTTCCTATAGAATAGTTACATGGTTGTAACAAAAGCAACCCAAAAAGGGAGATTTGTCATTCATAAAAAAATACATCCTTCTGTGTTAATTTATCATATTTTCCTATTGAATTATTCATCTGTTAAGTTAACTGTACAAACGTAAGCCACTTGAGCTACTTCCATAGTATGTTTTCATTTAAAGCTCAATTTACCGGTAAAATTTTAACTTTTATTTAATTTGTATTTTGAGGTTTTTCATTTTAGCCAAACAGAAAACTTAGATTTGCTTTGAAAATTCTCAATTGCATTGAAACATAGTTTGGTATTGTAGTTTTATTTTGAGGGTGGGAGTTAAAGCCTGTGTAAAAATCATTTGTTAGTGTAAAAGGTTTTTCTCAGAGTTCATGGAATCTAGCTGAATAAGGAGTTGTCTTATAGCAGTTGCTGCCTCTGTTTACTTATTCACACAGACCGAATGAAGACGTCCCATAGTTGTATGAACCTCAGCAAGACAGTGTTTAGTTAAGTTAGCTTAGTTAGAGTTTAATTAGTTTAGTTGTCTGTTTTATAACAAGTGTGGGGATGCTTCAATGCCGCCAGAACATCTAAAAGTTAAAGACTCATTAGTTGTCACACACCTTGGTGTGTAAAATTTGTTGTCCGCATTTGACCAACCCCTGGGGGAGGGGTGAGCTAAAGACACAGCAACCATTTGGTAGTTTAACCCCCCCAGTATAACGCTTTAATGCCAAGTATCAAGCAGGGAGGCATTGGGTACCATTTTTAGTCTCTGTTATGACTCGGCCCTGGATTTGAACTCACCACCTTTTGGTCTCAGGGTAGACACTCTACCACAGAACCACTGAGCGGGTAATCTATCAATTTTCATTTGCTGTGTCTGATGCAAAAAAGAGAACAATGAATCAGTGAGCTTACATGTTTTTGAATTAATTATTTTGTACATAACCAGAGAATAGGACAAATGAACTTTAGTTTATTTGCTATTGAAATGTATTTTTTCAAATAAGTAAGTTGCTTCAGTGATTCAAACACTTCAAAATGCAGACTTTTTTCAAAATGTTCCATACCTTTCTGCAGATTTTTGAATGGTCTAACTGAGCATTTTGTGTGTGTGTTTTTTAATTGTCTTCTTAAATAGAAAAGTACATTAAAAAAAAATGTTGAGAAATGTAAAACATGTCAAATTTGGTCCCAATCTCTCCCCCACCATCTTGCTCAGCATTAATTTTTCTCTAAGATTTCGTACTAAGCCCCTTTTCTGTCCTCCCAACGCAATACTCAAATTTTCAGATGACACCACTCTGGTGGGGGTCAATACAGAGGGAGAGAGACACCGTACAAGGTGGAGATCAGCAACCTGGCTAGGTGTTACCCAGAAAACAAGCAGTCTCTATATGACCAAAAAACCTCTGTGACTCCGTCCAGTGTCTGTTTGAGCCGCTGCCCTTACTTGCCACAGGTGGGACAAGTATTTGCTAGTAGTATCAAGGAAAGCCTAGTTCCCTTAAATTTTCTTTGAACAAATCCCAGCAGCTTCCTCCTGGCATTGCTGTTTCAGTGTCTCATGAATCCTTCAGCACTGTGCTGGCTTCTCATTCTTTACAGTCTTGTATGATTTCCATAACCCACATCCTAAGTTACTTGTCTTCGTTTTTGGCCAAAGCCTAATTTTTTTGTTTTTGCCTTTACTTTCTTTCATTCCACAGGCTCGTATGATCCATCTCCAGCAGTGCTGACTGAGGAGTGAGGCAGCAGGTCTTACACTAAACTCCTCCCCCTGCAGCCATGCCGCCACCTGCAGACATCGTCAAGGTGGCCATTGAATGGCCGGGGGCGTTCCCCAAGCTCATGGAGATTGATCAGGTAGGTGCACACATGATCTGAAAAAAATCTGCACATGCCTTATCTTGTATTTTCCTGATTGTTGCATAGAGTTCTGCTGTTACACTCCTAACAATGCCTCATAAGGGCAGAGCGGATGTGATCAGGGTAAGATCCTGCTCTGGCGTTGTTTTCAACAATTTGTCCAATTAGACCCAAGGAAGTGCCCTTAATTAAAGATCATTAGCAACTAAAGGAGGCATAGCATTCAAGTGTTCAGCTATGTAACAAAGGAGGCTATAATTAAGGCAAAGTAATTCAGCATTATTTAAAAGTTTGAATAAGTCGGATCAACAAGACTCTCAGAGCTGGACAAAAAGGATGATATTCATTCACTCATCTCCTGAATCTGCCAAATCCCTTCTGGGGTTTTGAAATTGCTGGAGTTACTTTTAGAAAAAAGCAGGGTACACCCTAGAAAGGTCGCCAGTAGCAATGCCACAATTACAGTTCAAAGCCGAACTGTATGTCACGCCATTAAACCAAATTGGAGTGAAAAGGAACCGTTGAATCCCTTCTGGTTACCAGTATGTTTGTGTTGAAAGTGTCAAACAATTGCTAAGCTAAATTTTAGGTGGAAGAATTAATAATTGTTTTATTACATTACACCTAGTTTAGTATACGCCAGCTGAAGGGGTTGTCTTCATTGTTATTTGTTTATTAGCAAATAAAAAAAAAGGACTTTTCAGAATTTTGCGTTTGTAGTTTCGTAATACATAAATCCTATACTGAACTAAAACAAAACAGTGTCTCAAACATTGAGGTGCTTCTATTGTAAAAAGGACCCATTTTACAATACTGACCCGTACCTCTTGAGGACCCACATCTGTTGGACGGTTGGGATTGGAGCCGTTGTTGACGTCATTAGAAAGCACCAATTTAGCGCTATTTCCGTTTTCCTCTTTATGGCGGTATTCTTCTTTGCCGCCCGGAATCTTCTTTCAGACAACATTAAATTACTGTTAAACACAATGTGCAAAAAGTAAAGCAAGAAAAAGACGAGCTGCTGGATGACCTCCATTGATGTTGGTTTTCTAGACGTCGCACTCCAATGACACAACGACATGCTAGTGGTCTACACCACACATGCGCTGTGAAAACAAACCGCTCAGTGGAAGCAAGGCTTAACTGAGTGGAGAGGCTTGCAAGAATGAACTGGACCGTACCATGCCACTCGTTCTGAACTGGACTGGACCGCTCAGTGGAAATGAGGCTATTGTTCCACAACCTTTTAAGGGACTCACTGCTTTGCAACAATTCCTGTAACTGTCAATGAAACTCCTGCATCAGTGGGCAGGTATTTTGGCCCACTCCTCACGAGTAAACTGTTCCCGTTGTCTCAGGTTTGAAAGCGTGCTTTTTCCAGACAGCACTTTAGATTCTTTTTAGCCTTTTTTGGGTGTGTGTAGCCGTTTGTTTGGGGTCATTGTCCTGTTGCAAGTCTCATGACCTGCAACGGAGAAAGCTTTCGGACATATTCTGGAAAGCTTTCTTACCAAACTGAAATTTACTGAAAGGCCATCCCTTGTAGTGTCTATTAAAATAACTGTATTTTGTATTACAAGCATATAATAGTATTTTTATGTACCCCTCAAGTTTAAAGACTTTTGTTGCATTTGTTGCATAAATAGCTCATATTGTCGAGACTGGGGCAAATATTTATATGTAGTCTTTGTGCTATAAGAGGCTTGTCTACATTAAAAGTGTGGTCATCTGGACCCCACAAGAAAGTAAATTTAACCTTTTTTTTTAAAGGATTTTTTATCTTCACTGGTGTCCGTGGCAGACATAATATCCTGTCCACCTTTTTTAAGGGAGGCACAAGTGTAGTTTTTTTGCCTGTAAACATAGAGCTGATGCTCCCTTGCAAAATGTTCCATCTATAGTCTTACTCGTCCATAGGAAAGTCTCCCAATAGCTTTGTCGACGTGCAGTTTGGCAAATTCCAGTCTTACTTTTTTATAGTTTGTTTTCAACAATGGTGTCCTCCTTGTTTGTCTCCCTTTAAGTCCTCTTTGTCTCAAACAGCAATTGATGGTGCAATCTGACACTGATGTTGAAGTTCACCTTTGATGTCTTTAGAAGTTTTCTAGGCTCTTTTGTTACCGTTCGTATTATCTGTCTCTTTGATTTGTCATCAAATTTCGTTCTTCGGCCTCATCCAGGGAGGTTGTCTACAGTCAAATTAATCTTAAATTTCTGAATATGTGCAACTTCCAGCTGTTTGTAAGGTCTTTTAACCTTTTTACATGCTTGTCTATATCTTTCTTTCTAACCTCCTGAGACAACTTTCCTTCACTTCCTCTTGTCCATTTTGAGTGTGGTACACACCATGTCCCCAAACACCGCAGTGACTTCCTGTAGTCTTTTCAGGATGATCAATTGACTTAATTTATAACCCTGAGAATGAAGCTGTAAACCAAAGTAAAACGATAGTAAAAGTGCAATAAGGATTTTAAAATTTAAATGATATAGATGAGCCTTTTTTGCATTTTCTTTTCCAAATGTTTTACCTCATTCTCACGTCACTTTCCCTTGTCTTATCTTTCTCTTGTCCCACCTGTTTTCTCCTCCCTTTCTTTGTCTTTTCTTGCTTTTGCTCTCATTCTTTCCCCCCACACTCTCCTCCTCTCTTTATTGTTCAGCTGAAACTCCCATTGTGCTTCTTCCTTCCTTGTCTTTCAGCTATCACCTCCCTCCTCTTCCTCCTCTTTCTCTTAACAATAGACCATGCTGTAGTGTATGGATTCGTGAGTAATGGCTATGGAGAGTTGTTGCCTTGAGACCAATAGAGATGGCGTTCCTTTCAGAAATACAAACTTGTTTTAGCTGTGTTCATTGTTGACACAGGTGTTAACTGTCCTGTGTGACTGTTTTTCTTTAGTTATGTCAGCATACCTATTTGTTGCTGCCTTTTGGGGTTTACTTGTTGTAAAGGCAAAGCAGGAACAAGGGATGATTTGATGAGTTGTATGGTAGGATTAGGAATCTGTTGTAATTATGCCTAACAGTGCATTGACTTTTTTCATGTAATGAAGTCTTTTAAAGTCATTCTTTTTGTTGCTGTGTATATTTATGTAAATCACTGGGGAATTTCATATTCAAGTTAGTTTCACTAAAGCTTTTCACTAATGAAGTTCATTCATTCATTCATTGACTAATCATACATACATATA
>NC_050522.1:10508529-10525316 GCF_002922805.2 Oryzias melastigma
TTATTTAGAATTTTTTTTAAAGATTTTTTTTAAGATAATTCTTTAATGATGATAAAGGTACAATATTTTGAAGAGAAATACGTTTAACGCGGGCAAATTGACTACTGATACCAATGATATTTGCACCAGAAAGTTGTAGGGGGGCGAGATAGGGTAAGTCCTTAACGGTTGTGGGGGGCTAAGATAATTGGGATTGGGACATAGGATCATTGCTTATGATGCAATCAGATTCATTAATCAAGATTAACAATTCACAGATCAAACCATGATTCTTACGATTATGTTTCTTACTTTACAATATTTATGAGGATTACAAATGAGCGATCTCGTACATCACGGATATTCATGCTTGTTTGTTCTGTAGCCGATTGCGAATTTCCAGTTAGACTCTGGTAGGACTGGCCTCTATCACTGCCTTTATTAATAATCTTTATGAACAGAATTTCTGTCTCCTTTGGGGTCTGCAAGATTTCCTCTCTGCTCTTTGCAGATGATGTTGTCCTGTTGGGATCATTGAGCCAGGACTTCCAGCATGGGTTGGGGCACTTCCCATGGTTCTTGACCTGAGAATCTTAGTTAGTCTTCTGTTGGTGCACTCCTACCCTAGATAGAGGACTTTAGATATCTTAGATTCTTGATCACGATTGACAGAAAATGGAGCATGAGATTGAGAGAGGGGTTATGATGTGGTTGTTGCACCGGTCGGTCTAGGTAAAGATTGGGCAGCCCTGCTATTTAGTGTCTGTACAGGATAGAGAATCAGAGAACATTCTGGACATTAGCTGGTTAAAAAAAAAATCTAATATTTCATCTGCATCAATTTGAACAGAGTAATTTGGGAATCCAAACTCTTAATCACTGACGCTTAGTCTCAGGAAGCATTTAACATACATTATGAAACAGTCTGCTTTTTAATAGTAGAGACGAATAATATCTGTGTACTGAAGCTCACAACATTAGGGGTAAATTACTCATTTTGCTTGAGTTTCAACATTTGTGACTGGAATATGTCACCGAGTTTAGAAATAAAGAGCATTCACATTGCAGGCCATTGAGGCAGAGACTGCAGGGACTGATGCAGGGACTGCCATAGCAACAGCCCCTTGAAAAAAGGCTGTGTTGAATATTATGGGGTGACTCACATATGCCAGGTCAGTCTCAGTCTGGGTACCATCTTTAAAGGAATGCGAGTGTATATAAGCCTTTTTGCTCTGTTGTCCGACATTGTTTGCATTTGTATGTATTGCATAATGTGTTCATTCTACCTAAAATCATGTGCAGAAGATATATGTTTTTAAAAAACAACATAACCCTGTTGCTCTCTCAGGAATTGGTCTTAGCCCATTTTTATGAACAATGTAGTGATATGAAAAATGTGAATTGGTTGCCCCATCAGGGATCATAGATTTCCTAAAAGCTTGCTTGTAAAATCCTCATGCTTTGCCTTTTTGGTTTGGTTCTTTGCTGCATTTTCCACTCGATGACCATATGTATTGTCAAGGGATGCATATGCAAGCATGCAGACATGATATTGCTCAATTTACCATGCAGGGCTTTTGAGCAATTGGTGTTTATTTTGTACTCCCTGCATTGCTCCCAAAGTATCTCATGAAACCGTTTTAAGATTTTTGTATGGAGTTTTGTTCTTTTTTTGTTTTTAATTTAAAGTATTTGTATGTACAGAAACTGATTTATAAATATAAATTTCCTGATTTACAGTTAATTCCAGGATGCACACTATTTCAATGTAGCTCTAAGTGAAAAAGTCTTAGTGCCCTTCATTTTTGCATTGTATGCATAGAGATGTAGAATTTGACAGTTTGATCGCACTTCCCTTTTCTTTCATTATTTATAAAGTGAATATGAAACAGAGGAACTACCTCACTTTGACACTTCCTATAGAATAGTTACATGGTTGTAACAAAAGCAACTCAAAAAGTGTCATTTGTCATTCATAAAAAAATACGTCCTTCTGTGTTAAATTGTCATATTTTCCTATTGAATTATTAATCTGTTAAGTTAACTGTACAAACGTAAGCCACTTGAGCTACTTCCATAGTAAGTTTTCATTTAAAGCTCAATTACTGGTAAATTGAGCTTTAATTTTTATTTAATTTCTATTTTGAGGTTTTTCATTTTGGCCAAACAGAAAACTTAGATTTGCTTTGAAAAATTCTCAGTTGCATTGAAACTAATTTTGGTATTGGAGTTTTATTTGGAGGGTGGGAGTTAAAGCCAGAATCATATTCTAAATCATAAAATTATATTCTAGTGTAAAAGATTTTTCTCAGAGTTCATGGAATCTAGCTGAAAAAGGAGTTGTCTTATAGCAGTAGCTGCCTCTGTTTACTTATTCACACAGACCGAATGAAGACATCCCATAGTTGTATGAACCTCAGCAAGACAGTGTTTAGTTAAGTTAGTTTAGTTAGAGTTTAATTAGTTTAGTTGTCTGTTTTATATAAACTGTGGGGATGCTTCAATGCCACCGGAACATCTAAAAGTTAAAGACTCATTAGTTGTCACACACCTTGGTGTGCGAAATTCGTTGTCTGCATTTGACCAACCCCTGGGGGAGGGGTGAGCTGAAGACACAGCAACCATTTGGTAGTTTAACCCCCCCAGTGTAATGCTTTAATGCCAAGTATCAAGCAGGGAGGCATTGGGTACCATTTTAGTCTTCGTTATAACTCGGCCCTGGATTTGAACTCACAACCTTTTGGTCTCAGGGTAGACACTCTCCACAGGACCACTGAGCGGGTAATCTATCCATTTTCATTGGCTGTGTCTGAGGCAAAAAAGAGAACAATGAATCAGTGAGCTTACATGTTTTTGAATTAATTATTTTGTACATAACCAGAGAATACGACAAATAAACTTTACTTCATTTGGTATTGAAATGTACACTTCAAAATGCAGACTTTATTCAAAATGTTCCACACCTTTCTGCAGATTTTTGAATGGTCTAACAGAGCATTTTGTGTGTGTGTTTTTTTTTAACCGTCTTCTTAAAAAGAGAAATATATTTCAAAAAGTTTGTTGAGAAATGTAAAACATGTTAAATTTGGTCCCAACTTCTCCCCCATCATCTTGCTCAGCATTGGTTTTCTCCAAGATTTTGTACTAAGCCTCCTTTCTGTTCTCCTTATACACATGAAACGGGACAGTGACCCAATCCTCCAACGCAGTACTCAAATTTGCAGATGACAAGTTTTGTATTTATTTCTTTTTTGGGTTTGAAAATTGATCTTATATTTGTTGGGAATAATAATGTGTTGTGTATTGACATGCTGCCACAAGTATTTGCTAGTAGTATCAAGGAAAGCCTAGTTCCCTTATATTTTCTTTAAACAAATCCCAGCAGCTTCCTCCTGGCACTGCTGTTTCAGTGTCTCATGAATCCTTCAGCACAGTGCTGGCTTTTCATTCTTTACAGTCTTGTATGATTTCCATAACCCACATCCTAAGTTACTTGTCTTAGTTTTTGGCCAAAGCCTAATTTTTTTATTTTTGCCTTTACTTTCTGTCATTCCACAGGCTTGTATGATCCATCTCCAGCAGTGCTGACTGAGGAGTGAGGCAGCAGGACTTACACTAAACTCCTCCCCCTGCAGCCATGCCGCCACCTGCAGACATCGTCAAGGTGGCCATTGAATGGCCAGGGGCGTTCCCCAAGCTCATGGAGATTGATCAGGTAGGTGCACACATGATCTTAAAAAATCTGCAAATGGCTCATCTTATATTTTTCCTGATTGTTGCATAGAGTTCTGCTGTTACACTCTTAACAATGCCTCATAAGGGCAGAGTGGATGTGATCAGGGTAAGATCCTGCTCTGGTGTTGTTTTCAACAATTTGTCCAATTAGACCCAAGGAAGTGCCCTTAATTAAAGATCATTGCACCTAAAGGAGCCGCAGCATTCAAATGTTCAGCTATGTAACGAAGGAGGCTATAATTAAGGCAAAGTAATTCAGCATTATTTAAAATTGAATAAGTCAGATCAACAAGACTCTCAGAGCTGGACAAAAAGGATGATATTCATTCACTCATCTCCTGAACCTTCCAAATCCCTTCTGGGGTTTTGAAATTGCTGGAGTTACTTTTAGAAAAGCAGGGTACACCCTTGAAAGGTCGCCAGTAGCAATGCCACAATTACAGTTCAGAGCCGAACTGTATGTCACGCCATTAAACCAAATTGGAGTGAAAAGGAACCGTTGAATCCCTTCTGGTTACCAGTATGTTTGTGTTGAAAGTGTCAAACAATTGCTAAGCAAAATTTTAGGCGGATGAATTAATTATTGTTCAATTACATTACACGTAGTTTAGTATAAGCCAGCTGAAGGGGTTGTCTTCATTATTATTTGTTTATTAGCAAATAAAAAAAAAGGACTTTTCAGAATTTTGCGTTTGTAGCTTCGTAATACATAAATCCTATACTGAACTGAAACAAAACAGTGTCTCAAACATTGAGGTGCTTCTATTGTAAAAAGGACCCATTTTACAATGCCGACCCGTACCTCTTGAGGACCCACATCTGTTGGACGGTTGGGGCGGAGCCGCTGATGACGACTTTAGAAAGCACCAATATACCTCTATTTCTTCTTTATGGCGGTATTCTTCTTTGCCGCCCAGAATCTTCTTTCAGACAACATTAAATTACTGATAAACACAATGTGCAATCAGTAAAGCAAGAAAAAGACGAGCTGCTGGATGACCTCCATTGATGTTGGTTTTCTAGACATCGCACTCCAATGACACAACGACATGCTAGTGGTTTACACCACACATGCGCTGTGAAAACAAACCGCTCAGTGGAAGCAAGGCTTAACTGAGTGGAGAGGCTTGCAAGAATGAACTGGACCGTACCATGCGACTCCTTCTGAACTGGACTGGACCGCTCAGTGGAAATGAGGCTATTGTTCCACAACCTTTTAAGGGACTCACTGCTGTGCAACAATTCCTGTAACTGTCAATGAAACTCCTGCATCAGTGGGCAGGTATTTTGGCCCACTCCTCACGAGTAAACTGTTCCCGTTGTCTCAGGTTTAAAAGGGTGCTTTTCCCAGACAACACTTTAGATTCTTCTTAGCCTTTTTTGTGTGTGTGTAGCCGTTTTGTTGCATAAATAGCTCATATTGTCGAGAATGGGTCAGATATTTATATGTAGCCTTTGTGCTATAAGAGGCTTGTTTACATTAAAAGTGGGGTCATCTGGACCCCACAAGACAGCAAATTGAACCTTTTTTTAAGGATTTTTTATCTTCACTGGTGTCCGTGACAGACATAATATCATGTCCACCTTTTTTACGGGAGGCACAAGCGTAGTTTTCTTGCTTGTAAACATAGAGCTGATGCTTCCTTGCAAAATGTTCCCTCTATAGTCTTACTCGTCCATAGGAAAGTTTCCCAATGGCTTTGTCGACGTGCAGTTTGGCAAATTCCAGTCTGACTTTTTTATAGTTTGTTTTCAACAATGGTGTCCTCCTTGTTTGTCTCCCTTTGAGTCCTCTTTGTCTCAAACAGCAATTGATGGTGTAATCTGACACTGATGTTGAAGTTCACCTTTGATGTCTTTAGAGGTTTTCTAGGCTCTTTTGTTACCGTTCGTATTATCTGTCTCTTTGATTTGTCATCAAATTTCTTTCTTCGGCCTCATCCAGGGAGGTTGTCTACAGTCCCATGAATCTTAAATTTCTGAATATGTGCAACTTCCAGCTGTTTGTAAGGTCTTTTAACCTTTTTGCATACTTGTCTATATCTTTCTTTCTAACCTCCTGAGACAACTTTCCGTCACTTCCTCTTGTCCATATTGAGTGTGGTACACACCATGTCCCCAAACACCGCAGTGACTTCCTGTAGTCTTTTCAGGATGATCAATTGACTTAATTTATAACCCTGAGAATGAAGCTGTAAACCAAAGTAAAACGATAGTAAAAGTGCAAAAAGGATTTTAAAATTTAAATGATATAGATGAGCCTTTTTTGCATTTTCTTTTGAAAATGTTTTACCTCATTCTCACGTCACTTTCCCTTGTCTTATCTTTCTCTTGTCCCACCTGTTTTCTCCTCCCTTTCTTTGTCTTTTCTTGCTTTTGCTCTCATTCTCCCCCCCCACACACTCTCCTCCTCTCTTTATTGTTCAGCTGAAACTCCCATTGTGCTTCTTCCTTTCTTGTCTTTCAGCTATCACCTCCCTCCTCTTCCTCGTTTTTCTCTTAACAATAGACCATGCTGTAGTGTATGGATTCGTGAGTAATGGCTATGGAGAGTTGTTGCCTTGAGACCAATAGAGATGGCGTTCCTTTCAGACTTACAAACTTGTTTTAGCTGTGTTCATTGTTGACACAGGTGTTAACTATCCTGTGTGACTGTTTTTCTTAAGTTATGTCAGCATACCTAATTGTTGCTGCTTTTTGTGGTTTACTTGTTGTAAAGGCAAAGCAGGAACAGATTACGAGTTTGATGAGTTGTATGGTAGGATTAGGAATCCGTTGTAATTATGCCTTGCAGTGCATTGACATTTTTCATGTTAATGAAGTCATTTAAAGTCATTCTTTTTGTTGCTGTGTATATTTATGTAAATCACTGGGGAATTTCATATAAAGTTAGTTTCACTAAAGCTTTTCACTAAAGAAGTTCATTCATTCATTCACTAATCACACACATATATATATAAATATATATTTATACCTGCTAAAGCACTCTGGATGGATGCAAACTGCATTTTGCTGCTGTGTAAGACACGTGCAATGACAATAAAGTTGAATTCTAATCTAATTTATATATATATATATATATATATATATATATATATATATCTTTTTTTAAAACTCTGTATATTAAACAAACTTACATAGACTTTTTTTAAAGTTCTAAGTCTAGTAATTGTTTTTAACGGAGTTGTGTCTTAGATAATGTTCTTTATCCACTGAAATGAAAGAAGAAATACCTTCAAAAATCTACAACTCAAAAGGTTTCAGAGAAATATTTGATATGGGTTCTCTGAATTGTGAAAAGACTTTAATAGCCAAATGATACATGATTGTAGTGTCCGTCAGTATACCTTGGATATTTTATCTGATTCTTTTATTGTCTATTTCTGCCCAGCAGAAAAGCTTTTAGTTTGTTATTTTGAGTAAGAAACTGCAGTTTTTATAACTGAAAATTATGTTAATTTTTCTTTTTTTTGTTACTAATGTATGAAAAGTTTTTTTCTTTTGAGAAAATAAATCTTTTAAGTTGCTTCAGTATTTTTGACTATGAGACCTACCTAAATAAAGGCTTATCTGCTAAATTAAGTGTAGGCAGATTTTCTATTATGCAAAAAAAGATTATCTTTCTAGACTCATATTTGAAAGTTAAATATTTAGTAAACATTTAAATTAAGCTTCCCTAATCTAGATATAAGACATTAACAAGCAATAAACTATTAACAAAGACACAGCTGAAATATTTACTAACTGCTTACGAGTAATTTACGAATGAGTCCTCTAGATATGAATTTATTTATCATATAGATTATCAGTCTGTAAAGCAGTCAATTGACTATTAAAAAAGACACGGTTATTATAATATTTACTTTGAAAAAACAAATCAACACATGTAATGCATTTGTAAGACATCTGCAAACTAATAAATATATTTGCAAGCATCTTATTACCGCATTATTACCAAATGTAAGACATTTGTTAAACATCTGTGATGGTAAATATCTATTCGGAGCTTATTAACACCTATAGGATATTCGTAAGAACTATATAAATACTAAATAAATGTCTTATTAATGTCTAATAAAGGCTTGTTTGTGTATGTCTTTATAGGTTGCTTATGCTAATAAATACCTTGTAAATTTCCCATAAAGGCTTTACACATGCTTATGAATATCTTTATGAACAGAATAACGCTTATAAGGCAATAGCAAATAAGTTTAAGTCCCATCATTTCTCACGCAGTAAGGTGTGTAAAATCTGTTCTCCGCGTTTGACCCATCCCCTATGGGGGAGGGGGGAGCTGCAGACACAGCTGCACTCTGGAACCATTTGGTAGATGTGTGATGAAAATAACAGAAAGTCTTGTTCCATGTTTTACATCTGAAATTTACAATTTTACTTAATTTTATCTTTGCATTCTTTGATATAAAGTAATACTTTACAAAGCTACTTTTACTATTCTAAATGGTTACAAAAGTACATGTATTTTTGTTGGTCTGTATGTGAAGTCATTGTAAAACCAACTTTTTATCAACGCATCACGTTAATGAGGATTTGCTTTAGCAGAAATCACCCAGAAGTCTTGAAACAATAACGTTTTAAAAAACATCCCTCTGCTGGTCTTCAGAACTGTTTGCACACACAGTCATGATGAATAAATGTGGCTTTAGACATGATCGGAATTCCCACAATTCATACGTCCCATAAACATGCCCCTAGAAGGCAGCCTATCATTTTGTCATTCCTGGTTTGGACATTAATGTCAGCCCACTCTGAGCTAAACTCTGTATTAAGTAGTCAAACCAAGAGCGTGACCTGAATGTGGCTTTGTTTTTTCAACAGAAAAAGCCTCTCTCAGCCATCATCAAGGAGGTTTGTGACGGGTAAGTCTGCACAATTTGCATTTAAAATGCATTGCTGAGATTCATTTTTTTTAAAATACCGTCTTTGCTTTCTACATAGAGAAAAGTCATGTTAGAAAAAGACTTAAATACATAATAAATCTGTGCTTTTTTCCAATTTCATGCCCTTAGGTGGTCCCTAGGAAGCAATGAAAACTTTGCTTTGCAGATTGCTGATTCTACAAATTTCTACATAACAGAAAAGGTTTATTTTATCATATAAGTAAAAATATCAATCATAAGGAAAGAAGAAGTCTTAATGGATTTGGTATTTACTGTTTGAATCTTGAAACTCCTTCACAGAATCGCAACAACATCAAGAATGGCTCCATTCTGCGTTTGACCACCTCTCCTGTAAGTCGGGGAACAAAGTTCTGTTTTTTGATTCGCGACTTGATTCAGATTTGTGTTAATATCCCTGTTTGTGTGCTTTTTCTTTTCTTTCTTACCCTTCAGTATCAGACTGCTCTCCAGCTTCATGAACGAATCCAGTCATCCAGCATGGATGCAAAGCTTGAGGCGCTGAAAGACTTGGCCAATGCTTCCCGGGATATCACCTTTGCACAGGAGTTCATTAACCTGGACGGCATCTCGCTTCTAACTCAGATGGTGGAGAGTGGGACTGAGTAAGTCGGATGTCTTTTTGCCCCACTTTTCCAGCTGTTAATGCATTTTTCCTCTCAGGCATAGAAGATTTCAATTCTCTCTGTGTTTTTTTGTTATTTTTGTTGTTTCTTTTTTTATTTTGCCAGTAAATGTGGCAGATATTTTGAAAGCCTAAGCAGAAATACATTCTTAAGATAAGTAATTAAGTTACTTAGAGTTGTAAAGGCCAAATTGGCACTATTTTAGCAAACTTAAAGTTCCACACCGATCACCTTTTGATCTATTTTAAGTGTTCCCATTGGTCTTTTAAGTATTATAATGGAGTTTTTGGTCAAAATCCCCAAACCTTTGACGCTTTCTGGGACATAGTTTCTGCAGAGGGGCAGTACAATACAATATTATATTACAATATTTTGCAAACTTCATTTTTTCATCTGCTCCTGATTCACAGTGATTTGAATACTCATAAATGAAATTTTGAGCCTACTTGTCTATATATATGTCTTCAATCATCAGAAAAACACTACAAGGTCATGTTAAAAACACCAAAAACTAAAATGTTATTGGAGTGGATCTTTGTTTTTTTTGTTTTTTTTTTTAATCCTGTCTTAGTGCTAAAAAAAATCATACTCAGATCCACATATCACCATAAATACAAGAGGTTCTGGAGTTGCTCAGTGTTAATTCTCAGCCACACGTTAGTCACTTTTGAAGTGTTAGCCACGTAAGAAGCATTAACAACGTTAGAAATGTTAGCATCGTTAGAAACTTTTGCCATGTTAGAAGTGTTAGCCACGTTGGAAACTGTAGACAAGTCAGAAGCTTTACCCATGTGAGAAGAGTTAGCAACATTAGAGGCGTTAACCACGTTAGCATTGTTAGAAGCTTTAGCCACGTTAGTTAGAAGCGCTAGCCACATTAGAAGCTTTAGGCACGTTAGAAGCTTTAGTCAGATCAGAAGCATTAGCCACATTAGAAGCGTTAGCATCATTAGAAGCGTAAGCCTTGTTAGAAGCTTTAGCCAAGTTGGAATTCTTAGCTATGTTAGGATTGTTGGAAGCATTAGAAGCGTTAGCCACGTTAGAAGTTTAAGGATCGTTAGAAGCGTTAGCCATGTTATAAGCTTTAGCCACATTGGAAGTGTTAGCCATGTCAGAAACATTAGCCTAGTTGGAAGCTTTAGCCACCATTAGAACTGTTAGCCACATTTGAAGCGTTAGCCACGTCAGAAGCTTTAACATTGTTAGAAGCTTTAGCATCCTTAGAGGCTTTAGTCACGTTAGAAGTGTTAGCCGCCTCAGATTTGTTAGTCACTTTAGAAGTGTTAGCCGCATTAGAAGGGTTAGCCACTTTAGAAGTGTTAGCTGCATTAGATGGGTTAGCTGCGTTATAAGCGTCAGCCGCATTATAAGCGTTAGCTGCATTAGAAGCTTTAGCCACATTAGTAGCATTAGCCACCCTAGTGTAATTACAAAACCAATAAGTCCTGTAATTCTTTGCAAGATCTACTGAAGAACTTCTCCAGAAAGATTGTTGTAACTATAAACCTGATGCAAGAATATGCAAAAAGAAAAAGAAAGTTTATCAAAGAAAAGTATCTGACATACTTTCCTCATCATCAGGTTGTGAGGGTCACAGATCTTCGGAAGTATTGTTTATCGCCCAGCACAACATTTATTAGTTCATCTTATGGCTTCAAGTGGCATGTGAATATGAAACGTTAGTGTGTTAAAAGGGACCGAAGGCTCTAGAGAACGTTTTCTCTCAGGTTAAAGTGGGAATCTATTATGCTGAGGTGACATTTCTCAGCCTTGGTGCCTGGGGAGGAAAAGTGCATTCGCTTATTTTTTGTGCTTGTACATCAGAGGCACACCATGCCTCTTATAGGGAGACAAAGCGAAGATGAGAATGTGCAAATGTAGATGCTTTCACAAGCTGACATGCGGCACGAACTTGCAGCTGCCAGGCATTTGCAGTGCGTTCTGTTTCTGCTTCCTGCAATTCTCATTATCCAACTTCCACACACACACACACAATGAAACCATTCATTCAAATGTTATAATTGATCTGACCCATGACAAAAATGTTTATTTGGGAAATTTAAAATGCCATCTTACTTGGAAAGGAAGATGTTTTTGTCAGTCATTAAGACGCTGATTTTAAGCATTAAAAAGTTATTTTTCCTTGAAGCTTTAGCTTGCATTCCCCTCGGAGTAGTGATCAAATATTTTAATTTCTCTAAACAGAATCACTAAAGCAGCACAGATGTTAATGTATTCCACTGTGCTCTTGGCCCTGTGAGAAAATATTACTTTATGTAAATCACCATCACTGGGTATTCAGCTGAGGAGACACTGAGAATGGCGTGTTTGTGTGGATCGACTTCATTTTCATCTCAACAGAAGACAGTTATGAAACACAGAAGCACATAATGATACAAAAAACACACATACACACATATTATTCCATCTGCCAGGAAATTTGTTTTGAGATAATTATTTAGGAGCTGCGGGTCTTAAAGTTCCCTGTTGGCTGGGCTGCTCTGTGATTTAATGATTTTGCCAAACACGTGGTACAGTGTCCATGTGAAAACATTATTTTTGCTGTTATGGACAGATGTCTCCATCTTCTGGTAAAATCAGGAACAGCGGTATTTTTTTAGTTAATCGTCCAACACATGATCTTGAGGCGGCCTCCATTATGGAAATTATAAAGTATAAGTTTTCAAAAAAAATAGGTGTAATTTACAAATTATTTGTAAAAAGCAGAAAAAAAAATACTCAACTATTTAAATTTTATTCAACACTTTATTAATTTTTAATTATTTACTTTGTAATTTTCTAAAATTCTGTACCTACTAATATTTGTTTGGTTATAAAACAGTTTTTATTGAGCAGAATTAAAAACTAATAGAGACTAATATTGACCCTTGCCCCCCTGTAGCTCCGCCCCTTGTAGGCTTCTGTTTATTATTGTAGTCAGTTCCTTTTACATTATAAGAGGCTTAACTTTTTATACATATCCATTAAATAAACATTCAATACCCGTAACACAGAAAAATATAAAAAACACCTTTGATTTTTTTAATTCACATGTAAGTACTGATTAGCAGATTAAGACTATGTAGTTATTTTTTTTGACACTTTTCTTTTCCAAATACATTTTTTGTGCTTTGAGTTTTCCTTTGTTTCCTCAACATTTCTGCTTTGTGTGCTTCCTGTAGCTGAGTAAGCAACATTTTTTATATTTATTTAAACATTTTCCTTTTTTATTTATTTATTTTTTTTTTAAACTTTGGATTCCTTTTGTAGAAAAAAAACCATTAGTTTGACTCCCTTGAAGAGATACTCACATCTGCTCTCTTTCAGAGCTGTGTTGGACTCGTGTGTGTTGCTCCCTGTCCCGTCTCTGTAAAGAATTTAAGTTCATGTTGTTTTCTTACCAAATGTGACACCAAAGTTTTTCAAATTTTTGCAGGCGCTATCAGAAACTACAGAAGATTATGAAGCCCTGGTAAGCCCCTCCCTCTCCCACTCCCCCCGGCGATCGATTGTACAATGTCATTTGCTCTTCCTCACCTGCTGGTTGAGTCTGCATGATTAAGACCGACCGTGGTGCCTTGTGGGAGTTTTTAACATACTCGTGTAACTAACTGGCTTCCGTTCTTAAATGAGTGTTGCATGTGGTCAAAAGATCTCTCAGATTCTTGAGCACAGACTGAAAGAAGGCCAAGATTTACTGATTATTCAACTTATTAAAAAAAAAGAATAATTGAAAGCATAATTTTGTTTAACAGTTGGTCAAATTGTGACCTGATCCACAGCTTACTTCACGTTAAATCTTGGTGATCTTTACATAATGGTGCTGAGGGCGAGGGGGGTTTCTCTGCACCTACTATGAGCTTTTCCCTCAGCTTCTTGTTGACTTTATAGTTTTTTCATTGCAGAATAATCTTAAGCATACTTTTGTTTTTCTTTAAATCTTCCAAAATACATCTGTTGTTTAATTAGTTTGGAAGATTTTAAAGGGTAAAACTGTGGTTTGTCCAAAAGGACTTTTTGTCCTCTGCCTGTGGGTTACTAATTGTGACTTCACTAATCATCTACGCGTGTGAACCATAATGTGTTGTTGCTCATCCAAGAACCTTTAGGCTCTTCTCCATCAGTTCACAAACCTGTGCTCATGTATGGAACCCTGGACATGACATAAAAAAAAGCTGATTGTTTTCTCAAATTAATAATTTGTAGTCAGGAATTAGTATTTTTTGTCCATAAATTATAATTTTTTTGTAGAGAAAAAAAAGTATTTTGTGGCCACAAATTAGTAAGAAGAACTACAATAATAATGTGTGCCCATATTTGTGGCCACAAAGCATACATTTGTTCCCACACAATGCTATTTTATGCCCTCAAAATTGTAATAAAATGAGCATTTGGAGCATCAAAATACTACAAATTATTAATTTGTGGCCATGATATAGTATATTGTGTGCACAATTGAGCAATTTGTGGGGAAAAATAGCATTTTCTGCACAGAAATTAGGATTTTATACCCACAAATTAGCGTTTTAAGACAAACAAGTGTATTTTGTGGCCAAAAATTAGTATTTTGTGACAAAAAATTTGTATTTTGTGGCCAAAATTTAGTAATAAATATTGAAGCTACAATAATACTGATTTTTGTGGGTAATTTAGCCCGCAAAAGGCTAATAATGCTAAATGCTAATGCTAAATTGCGGCCACAATTTAACATTCGTAGCAACATGTAGGTATTATTTACTGCAAGTTAGAATTTCGGTGCAAAAATTTAGTATTTTGTGGCCACAAATTGGTTGTAGGAATTAGAAAAAAAAGCTAAAATACTAAAATATACGCATAATTTATCCCACAGAATGCAATTTTGTGACTTTAATATGCTAATTTGTGTTCACAAAATTATAATTTGTGGCTACAAATGATCGATTTTGGGCATGATTTAATGTATGTGTTATATACATATATGTACATTATATATGCATTTTGTAGCCATTAATTATTACTTTGGGAGAAAGAAAATTATTCTGTAGTCACAAATTAGTAGGAAATATATGCGTCCAATTTCTGTCCAGTGCAAATAGTGCTAAAAATGCTAATTTGTACCTTAAAAATGGTAATTTATGTGCACAGTTTAGCTTATTTTGGTTTAAATCGAATCTTTTGTGGCAACAAGTAGGTCGAAATTATTTGCAAAATGTTAGTATTTTGTGGGTAAAAATTAGTTGTAGGATTTACAAATACTAAAATACTGAAGTATATGCCCAATTTGTCTATTTATGCTCATTTCTGTCTTCAATATGCTAACAGTATGCTAATTTGTGCCCACAAAACTCTAATGAAATGCATATTTTTGGTCACAAAATACCAATTTGTGGTTATAAATTAATAATTTGCGGGAATTTTCTTTTGAATGTCATATCCTTGGTTCTCTTCTAATGTGATGCTAAAAAACAGGTTTTATTTAATGTCGGGATTTTTTAAATTTACTTCTTTAATCTGCTTTTGACTCTGTTTTTACAATAATTTAATCATAACATTTTTTCAATTAAATTACCAATTCAGACAGCAAGTGTATATTTGTGTTTATTTTCTTTTTAAATAAAAAAATGTGCTGCTTTTACTAATCCATCTTGAAGGTCATGAATGATACGTTTACTGCACGTAAAGTATAGAGACCACAGATATTTGTTTTACAAAGGGAGTAACAGTGATGCCAAAGGTGGTTTATACAATTAAAGCTGAATTCAGTTTAGTATTAAAATCCAGCAGAATCTGATTTTAGAGTTATGTAAGAAATCTAGAACATTAAAAGTTGAAATCAAATCATGAAAGACCAAAAGTTGCTTCCCAACAAGCAATCATTTTTTTCCTTTATCCAAGTGATTCGTGCTACCTGTGGAACTGCATGACGTAGCTTCCTGTTCCTGACTAAACGGCGCCCAGCATGTGCTCTTTTGGCTCTGAGTGTCTTCCACTAACTTTACCTGTTCCTTTGACTCTCTGCAGCAGCATTGAACTCTTCTCTCCGCTATCTTTCTGCTTCTGCCGACTCCTCCAGTCAAGCCATCTGGGCTTTGCAGTCCCGCTGTTAATGACATCTGATGATGAGCTTTTTCCTGTGGTCTGTTTGTGTTGTCCTGCAGTTTCGGCGACTTGTTGTCCTTTACTCTGACAGCCTTCGTGGAGCTGATGGATCATGGAATTGTCTCCTGGGATACGTTCTCTGTGGCTTTCATCAAGAAGGTTAGCCCCCCAAAAATTGTGCATTTAAAGGGATGTAAAGTGATTAGTCGGTTTATAACTTGAATAACAAAAAGTATGAAAGAAAATGTTAGCAACACAAGTGGGGGAGGGGTCATTCAGTCCATTTCTCATAAAAAGTCAGTAGGTTTTTGCCTGCTTTAAGTCATTATTATTATTCATGCCAACTTTTTAACTTTTTTTTGTTCATAGATTGCCAGCTATGTGAACAAGGCGGCCATGGACACGGCCGTGCTGCAGCGCTCCCTGGCCATCCTAGAGTCCATGGTGCTCAACAGTCAGGATCTCTACCACAAGGTGGCGCAAGAAATCACCATCGGACAGCTCATTCCTCATCTCCAGGGGTAAGTTGACGGTGTAAGCACTACTTGTCCAGACTTTTTACTAATGTTGTGTTTCTTATGTAAGCTGCCTTTATGAGTCTTGTCTTTAACATGTTTTCTTTGGGGGGTTGCAGGACTGACCAGGACATTCAGACTTATACTGTCGCTGTTATCAATGCTCTGTTCCTCAAAGCCCCAGAGGAGAAGAGACAGGTGAGGCTGAAACGTGCATATTCAGCACATCTACCCTCTACTGCTGCTTATAATCTACACATTACTTCATGCTGCAACATTTTTTATTATGGTTGGAAAGGTGATAATTTAATTAAAACAAGCGTCACCCTTTTCCTAATAACACAATCCCTTCCATCAGAGCCAGAGGGCTCAACCATGTGCTCCTTGGGAATAATTATCAACAATCATAGATTTTTTTGTCTAACTTAACCATCCATAAAGGTATTATTCCAATTCCTGAGAACAAAAAGTATTTGGCAGTCCCTTATTTTGCAAGTTGTCCCATCTAAAATTAGGAGATATCTGTAAAGTGTATAATACTGTGAGAGACTGAATGATAACTAAGAATCATAGAAATCCCAATGAATATTATTTATTTATCTATTTATTAGTACAAGGGTGCAGAAAAAATAAGTATTTGGTCATTAACTAAAGTACAATTGAATACATAGTAATGTAAACCTTGTTTGGTAATGGCAGATTAGACAACTCCAGAACCTTAAAATGTGTTTGAGACGATCCAACCGTGTTTCATCTTTACTGTTCTTTACTGTTTTTTGCAAAAGAAATATCACCATACATGGTACCATTCATACCTTCCTTAATCCCTAATCATCCTGTCCCATTTGCTGAAAAGTAACCCCGAATCATGATCCTTCCACCTCCATGCTTCAAAGTAGGCGTGTTTTTTTTTTTTTTTTTTATTTTTTTTTTTTTTT
>NC_050522.1:10525340-10534675 GCF_002922805.2 Oryzias melastigma
GGGATTTTTACCAAACAGTTCAGTTTTGGCTTCGTTGGCCACATGATTTCATATCAATCCTCCTCAGAATCATCTTTGTGGTTTCTGGTAAACTTTAAAAAATCCTGATCATGTCATTAATCTAATTTTCAGTTATAAAAATGTTTCAGTTGTGTTATTTTATGTGGGAAAAAAAACAGTGGGATGAATTCTGTGAAGCTAAAATGTGAATTAACTCATGTTTACTTGTTTGTTTGTACACATATTTCATTACACTTTATCATCTTGCAAGAAATCCACTGTTCAGTACCTGAGAGATTATGTCTGAGTTGCACTGATTGAATTTTCAGCTAAAGATGTTCTGGATTGATTTTATGTCAGTGAAAAAGATCGTACAAAACGAACCGATATCGACAATGAATCATATCGGCAACCACAAACTATGTTATAAATCAAATCTCTGGTAGAATGAAGACTGTTTGTACCTCACAAAGTGAGATCATTCATGGAATCCCAGGTTGAGGGAAATTGTCAGTAACTGTTTCATTATTTCTCCAACCTGCTTGCTTACCTGAAGAACCTCCATTAAAAGTGTAGATTTTTCTCTGCTTCTTTTTGCCATTTAAACCATTATATCAGTTGTATAATTAAGCGCCTCTGCTGTAACATCATACAGTCAATCATTTTAATTAGGATAAAGGGAATATGAAAAATCCTTTGGCTTTTGGGAGAACTCCAAACAACTTTTTCCATGACCATTTCTGTGTCCCTCCCCCTCACCTAAATTTAGGCTCCTCTTGCCACCTGCTCATTATGGCATGGCTCCATTTGGTGACTGCCAAATACTTTTTGTCCCACTGTGTTGCTGAAAATGCCATCCACTCTTTGTCCCAAGCACCACAAAAAATTCTGACACCTTCTCAGTTTTTTTTTCTTTCTTTTTTTGGCCACCACATTCACTCAACTTACCCTCTTTGTCTCTGACCTTGTCTCCTCACTGCACACGACATGGTAGTATGATGAGCACATTGTGGACATCCTAGACTGTCCTCTGACAGTAAGTGCACCCTTGACTAGCACACTTTGTAGTTTGCACTGTAGAAGTTGAGAGTTTGTTCATTTAGTTCCTATATATAATTTTTGTTCCCTTAGGATTTTTTTAGTTACCATAATTTTCGGACCATAAGCCGCATTTGAAATATTTTCTCAAAAATTGACAGTACGCCTTATGTATTAATTTTGGTTGCTTTTACTGACCTCAGACTGATTTAAAGTGCTCAAATATCCTTTAAAATGTTTCTCTTTGGTTCGCAACGAAGCTGCACGGTCAGGAGCCTAATGGAATAAAACGTGCCGTGCTTTAGCGAAATTTGTATTTTATGTGTCACAACCAATTAATGATGAGTTTTTGCGAATAAGTTGACTAAAGTTTGACTTCTGTGTGGTGTTGCACTCTGAATACCTGGATAGAGGCACACATGAATAGCAATGCAGTTAATTTACTGAACTTCCCATTGACTCCTCTGACCAATACTCTGCTGCCTTTTGCAGCCTCAAGGCATTCTGGGAAGTGTAGTAACCCACATCATACAACTGTTTTGTTTTGTTTTATGTATGAAAATAGACTTGTTGATATTGCACCTTATGGTCCGACAAAAATAGTTTTTTTTTTTCCTACCCTGTACATGTGCACTTGATGGTGGACCACGGGCCTTTTTGTTTGCCTTGCATATGGAATCCCCAAATCTACATTTATCTCTGTAATTTTTGTTTCCACCCATTTTTTTAAAAATCAAATTTCTTTCTTTTCTTTTTTTTCTGTCTGTTTACAGGAGATGGCCCACATTCTGGCCCAAAAGCAGCTGCGCTCCATCATTCTTACTGTAAGTTCATTTCTATGTATCTCTATGTAGTTATCTCTAAGAGCAACAGCATGTCTTACCTTTAAATTGACATTCTATAATATTCTTACTTGTGTGGATCCCTATGTTGGACTTTTCCTTTAAGTCATTTTGCTTCCATAACTGTCTTCCACAAAAATTCTTGTCTTTCCTATTTACCGGACCTTTTTTCTCGCTAATTAATTTTCAATTTTGTGCAGAATGTGATCCGTAATCCCACGCCCATCAATGATGAGATGGCACACCAGCTATATGTGCTGCAGGTGCTCAATTTCAACTTGCTAGAAGACCGCATGATGACCAAGATGGATCCTCAGGACCAGGTCAGTGAAGACTACTGTGATTGCTTTGTCCTACAAATATAGATATTTATTTAAAATCCAAATGTGTAGATTCCAAAAGCTGTGTGACTTTGTGGCCAGTATTTGATTGTTCTTCTTTCTGATGGTTTTTCAGGCTCAAAGAGACATTATCTTTGAGTTGCGGAGAATTGCCTTCGATGTGGAGTGTGAACCCAATAACAGCGGCAGCATTGAGAAACGCAAGTCCATGTACACCCGTGACTACAAAAAGCTTGGTTTTATTGTAAGTTTCAAACTTTTTGTTGGTCTTTAATAAGAAGGGTTCCACTACTCCAGAGCAAAGACCCACTCACATCATCTTTTAAAGTGTGTTCCCAGTGGGCTTTTAGTTATGATTATGCCATTTTTAGCCAAAATAAAAAATATTCTGTGTTGTTTTTAGGACATAGTTTCTGCAGAGCAGCAGTTGTTTTTTAGAAATTTGCCTTTGAATTGTGGGCGGGATCGTTGGCATGGAGCAACCCCAACCCCTATTCCCTTCCCCATTGTTTATGCACTCTCCTGCTAACCTATAGCCCCTCACACCCCCAACACACCCTTTCTCCGTGAATCTTTCCTACCTTCCTCCGTGAATCCTTCGTACAACACCCGTGAATATTTCTTACCTTCCGCCATTAATTTTTCCTACCTTTCTCTGTGAATCTTTCCTACCTTCCCCAGTGAATTTTCCCTACCTTCTCCCGTGAATCATTCCTACTTTCCCCCATGAATCTTTCCTTTCTCTGAATTTTCCCTACCTTCCCCTGTGAATCCTTCCTACTCTCTCCGTGAATTTTCTCTACCTCCCCTCGTTAATTTTTTCCACCTTCCCCCGTGAATCTTTCCTACTTTGTCCCGTTATCTTTTCCTACTCCCCCCGTGAATCTTCTGTACACCCCACTGTAAATCATGCCTACCCTGCTATGTTCACAACCTAACATCAAAACTGCGCGTTTTTTTTTTAATATACAATAGGTCGGATTAACTGATTAACTAGGACGTTTGAATAGCCATATCTATCATTTTGTGCTATGAGTAGGAAAATCTCTAAAGGTAGGACAGATCGTTAGAACACCAGCAACATCACCGATGTTAAAAGGTTAACCATCATCACATCAGTAGAGATGGGCTCTTCAATGTGGCGCTCCAAAGCGTCTACCTTATATGTTTTGCTTGCTTCCTTTCCTCCACATTTCTGATTCAGCTGACCAGCTACTATTCAAGCTATGATCTTATTAGTATATAATTGATTGGACAAGTAAAACATGCCAGCCAGGAAGAAGGAAATTCTAAGTAACTGTTTCTATCACAGTGTGTCTGACATTCTATTGCCTAAATAAATTAATGTTTGGATTACTGCACCTTCTTTGTTCCCTCAGAATCATGTCAATCCAGCTGTGGATTTTACCCAGATTCCTCCTGGGATGCTGGCTCTGGATAACATGCTCTATTTTGCTAGACACCACCAGGATGCCTACATAAGGGTATGTACACACAGCACTTTGATGCTACATTTACATGCATGTGACATGCATTTTTTTTAGCATTTGGTGTTCCGATTGAACAAGCAGGAAGTGACGTCTTCGTGTTTTTCCTTTTCTACTGTTTACTAGCGCATGTCTACCACCTGCAGTTGGAGGAGGCTAGGTGTGAAATGTCAAAGCAGTGCAGATCTTGCTCCATGCATTTTTTAACAGAACTCTATTCCAATATATGATGGACTTGGTGTCAAATAAATGTGGTTTGGCACAAACTGGAGTTATTAAATTCTCCATCCTGATCAATTTTCAGATGGTTGGGAGTTCCGTGAATTAGAATTGACGCTATTCAGACGTCACTACCAAATCAGAGTCCCTGATAGGTCAAAGTTCAACCTGGTTGAATGCCTGTTGATTGGTGGCTTGTTTTGTACGTACAGCCCAAAAAAAAAAAACGGTCTTAAAACCTTGCTTTTAGACTCACGAACTTTACATAGACCTTTCATTGGAAATGGTTTCTTGATTGATCCCTTCCAATGAAAGCGCAAGTGCTGGTGTGAATGTAGGATAACATACACTCACTAAACCACTACCAAGTACAGTTGTCCCTCATTATATTGGGGTTCACCTATCACAGTCTTGCTGTTACACTTTTTTCCAGTGCAATTTTGCATGCTTTATTCAATTCTTTTTTTCTAGTAGTGTACTATGTTCTCCGTCCTAATTGACTGTTGACCTTGCTAGCGTGTGTTTAGTTTGACAAATCTGCATAAATCTTCAGTTATGAGCAGATCTATAGATTTTCATTCTATAATTCTAAACTTATTTTTTCATGAAGGCTTTGGGAGTTAAAACAAGAGAGAAAAGGGCCTCAATTGTGTGTATCGCTGCTTATTTATGGAACGTATTTCCTGCGATAAACAAGGGAATATTGTGCTTTTCTCACAGTCAAACATTTTCTTTGATAAAACAATTAAATCTCTAAATTATCTTTTGACGTGTCACACCTTTTGGAGTAAACTTTTGCCTTTTTTCTGACTCGTATTTCTAGATTGTTCTGGAGAATAGCAGCAGAGAAGACAAGCACGAGTGTCCATTTGGCCGCAGCAGCATCGAGCTGACCAAGATGCTCTGTGAGATTCTAAAAGTGGGAGAGCTGCGTAAGTCTTGTTCAGCAAAAATGCACACACTCTTTTCCAGCTATCTTTACCTACTTGTCTCGTAGGCAAAAATTGAGCTTGGTCTACTTTACACTAAAGGATACATTTTACATGAGCAGCTAAAGTAAATCCCAAATCCTAACAGCTCCTTTCTCTTGAGATAACTGTGCTGCAGAGAGTGTACTATGTATTACTGCACCTCTCCCCTGTTGAGTCTAACATAGTGGTAGACCTGCTGTGCAGAGAAGATGCTGCTGTGCCTGTGTCCACTCCAAATTGATATGGCCTTTTCATTTGTCTTTCCTTGTTGGAAAGGGCGAGTTGGACTCGGTTCTGCTTCAGACCGACCCCTGCTGCTCTATGTGGGGAGGAACAAGGCTTTTTTTTAGCTCACTTACAAGCTGATCTGCCCTTTTCTTTTCCTTAACTTCCTATATTTTTACCAAAACAATGTAATTGCATTGCAGATGGGTTTTTTACATTTGTCTCAACATTTGCACTATAAGACGCTCTGTTTTTAGAAACCTCTACTTATTCCACATTCTCTCATTCTTGTGATCTGAAGAGACTGCCTCATTTCTAATCCGTCCTGACCTGCAGAGGCAGGCAAGTATTTCTTGTGGGCTCATACAAACACTTACTGGGCTTTTTGTGGTTCTTTTATCCTAATTATCTATTCATTTGGAGGCCTGTGTTTGTGTCAGGGGTTAGTTTTAATGCAGCAAGTCTCCTTAGCTGTTTCCAAATGCCTCCCTTTCTCACCTCCAGGATTATTGCTCCTCCTTCATATCGTTAGATTTTATGTCACTTAAAGAATTTTCTGTCCCATGTTTAGAGGCCAATCAATTCAATTTCAACTTTATTCATAGAGCCCTTATCCTGACATTATTGTCTCCAATACATTAAAGAAAACTTTACTTTATAAGAACATCTAATACCCTCCGGGTGTTGCATGAAACACTGCATAACTGTCACTGAAAGTGTTCTGCAAGCTATTTTGGTCCATAAGAGAGAGTACCGTGGTTATATTTGGCATTAAGCCTGACCAACAAATCATCTCTGTCAGCTCCGTCTGAAGTGCTGAGCTCACATCTGGGTAGGCGATATTTAGGAATCCAGAAATGCTAAAGCACATGAGCTGTCACGTTTGTTTCCTTGGCAACCCAGGATCAGTTTGTCCCCAGTATGAGGCCGATAAGTGGTCTTTTTTTTTTTCATCCATACACAGGTGTTGATGGCTGTCTTGTTCGTACACTATGTTCGAACACTCTTAAACTCTGAAAGTCCAAAGCTGACGGTTTCACTAGAACTATGTTAGACAGTCGGGGTCCAATACAGAACATCAAACTATCTCCATCCCATCAGGGAATTGATTTTGCATTCAAACCATAGTTTGGAGCGGCCTGCAGTGTCAAGTTCTCAGATCAGTTATGTTTGGATATGTGCTAAAGCATAATCATTCTGATTCTTAAGATACAATAACAGCGCTCTTAGCAAACTATGTTCAAGCGACCACTTTCAATGAAAAGTTTATGTAAATCTTGTATGTGTGTTTTGGGGTTCCTCACGTTCAGGCATTCCACATTGTAGCACCGTTTTTGATCTCTACATACAAAACGTGTGTTGATAGTGGTGCTGCCACAAACGATTATTTTAATAGTCGACTAATCACCGATTATTTTTTCCGATTAGTCATGATTAATTAGGGTCATGTGCAAACTGGATGTAAAGCACACATCTAAACCATCATTAGCTTTAAACTAACTAAAAATTATATATATAGCATTACCTGCAATAATGCTAGTGTGAATGATGTAAGCTGGATTTGACTGCTAAAGATACTAGTGCTGAGAGCTGAAATTATAGCTGAAATCACTGAAGCTAATAGCTGACAGCAAGCTCAAATATTAGTTAATTGCAAAATTAGAAACTGAAAAAAACCTAAGTTAGCCAAAACAGCTAGCATCCAGCTGAAATATTAGCTAAACTCCAAAATAGTCTAAAAAAACGTAATAAATGCCAAATTAGTCCAAAAAGCTAGCAGAATGCCATTAAAACTTTCAACGTTACTACACTCCAACCCTATATAATATAAAGTAACGACTAATTGACTATTACATCAGTTATCGACTATTTTAATAGTTGATTGTTTGACTAATCGTGGTAGCCCTAGTTGATAATTAAGTCAGGTTGAACTTTGATCAATCAGGGACTCAGATTTGGTAGTAACGAATGGATGGCATCCCTTTAAATTCATGGAAGTGCCAACCATTTGAAAATGGATCATTAAGAGGAAATGAATAACTGTAGTTTGTGCCTCGCTGTAATTACAGTAAAGCAAATGAGTATTTGAACACCCCGTGATTTTGCAAGTTGTCCCACTTGAAATCATGGAGGGACCTGAGACTTTCATCTTAGATGAGAGATGTAACCTAAACCATGATTCCTCTGGATCATTCAAGTTAAGACGGACCAGTACATGCTGGTTTAAACAGGGGTACTTTCTCTGTCATACATGATTTCAAACCATAACGTTACTAGCAGTAACCTTGACCTTGACCAGCTCCTCCTGTGCAGTTTTTGGCTGAGTCATTGAGGCTCCATGAGGTGAGATCTGTCATGGAGCCTCAGTCTGACCGATTCTCATGTTTATCTTCTTCCATTTTCTAATTATTGCTCAAACAGTGAGCCATTTGTCCCATCCAGCCTTATTGAGATCTACAATTTAGTCTCTGGTGTCTTTGGACAGCTCTTTGGTCTTGGTCATGTTAGTAGTTGGAGTCTTACTGATTGTGTTGTGTTTAAGCAGCTAACAACCTCGAACAGGTGCTTCTAATTTAGGATAATAAGTAGACTGGAGGTGAACTATTTATACATATATGTCTTTAAAGGTTAGAGCATTTATTTTAATTGTTTAGTTGCTACATTTTGTGGCAAATGAGCAAATGTGTGCATTTATCAAAAGTTTCATTTGTAATATTTGCTGATAAAATTGTATTGGTTAAAAATGTTTTGTGTTTTAGTATGGCTGTGCCTCATTGATCCAGTTTCATTGAAGTTTTATAGTTTGAAATTATCATCATCCTTGCAAAAAATTTTTAAAAAGTTGCATTAAAAGAAAAAGACTGCTCAGAGCCGATAAGACCTAAAGCAGTTGTTGTCTAAATCACAGTGGAAAGATTGTAAACGGCTTGTTCCATCTCGGCTTAGGTGGATGATTGAGAGTGCTTTTATGCAGTGGTGAATGACTCAGCTGTGGCATTTCAGATTGTTGAAACGGAAAAAAAAAATCCCCCGCCCAAGATCCACCCCCACCCTGTCACCCTCTAGAAGGGATACTCTGCACGATCTTTTCATATTCCGTTTTTAAATGCGAACATGCAAGTAATATCTTTTAAAAAAGGTGGCCCAAAAAACATTATGAATTAATACTCTGTTGTAGTTAATAGTGGTTAAAGGGGTCCCAAAACTATTTGTATTCAAGGGTGTCAGGACTTAATCCACTCCTATAATCACAAATATCATCTACATTGGCAAAACTTTGCTGTTTTTGTCCAGGTATTTTGGACTGGACACATTTATTATATATTGAGGAGCAGCACAATATTTGATGGTTTATTAGCTGATATATATTTTTTAAGTTTTCTTTTTAAAGCATTTAAACTCATTTTGAATATAATCACTTTGAAGTCTGACAGAATCCCAACTCCTGTCTTCTGTTTGTGATTCTCGTCCAACCGTTTGCTGTACTTTCTATGATCAAAATCAAAAGTTATGGATCACAAAAATAAAAGCTAAACATATTATTAAAATTTAGAAGCAAAAGCGAAAAAGAAACAGAACTTGCAAAATTTACAATAAGGCAACAAAAACAACAATCTTCTCTTAAATTTGACAAAAATAAACTCTTGTTTTTTTAAACTGCAACTGTTTTGTGTTGATAGTTTGTCTACTAGCTTTATTTTTATTTTTATTTTTATTTTCATCTCCAGCGAGTGAAAACTGCCATGATTTCCATCCCATGTTCTTCACCCACGATCGCTCCTTTGAGGAATTCTTCTGCATTTGCATTCAGCTGCTCAACAAGACCTGGAAAGAGATGAGAGCCACCAGTGAAGACTTTAACAAGGTACGGGGCCCGACTTTGTCCTTCAGAGTGAAAGTTGAGATGCAAAGGTGCTGTTCACACTACGCTCAAACTGGGAGGAGTCGAGTTTAGAAGTTTCTGTTTCATTTTAACAAATCTATTTTTATTTAGCCTTTTTTCCATTTGTATACATTATTTAAACAGCCTTGACATTCCTAAAATAAATATTTATCTATAACAAAGAAGGGTGTCACGTTTGGTTTTATGCCAAAACTTGTATTGAAATTCTAACTCAAAATCTGAAAAGCTAAAGATGCTTATCAATTTAGTTTGTTTTTATCAGTTCTTATGTTAGCAATTGTGGCAAGTTTATTTATTTTAATGAGTTC
>NC_050522.1:10534703-10545825 GCF_002922805.2 Oryzias melastigma
CACCTTCTACTGCAGGAGCTGCGTCTATATGATGGCCGCTTTCAGCAGTACTTCCATCTCTCTGTGACCCAGTTTGATGTCATGCTGTCTCACATTTGTCCAAAGAGGGAAAAAATAATATTAAGAATAAAATTAAATAATCTTTTTACTGTTGTCTTGATGCAAATAAGAACAATATACGATCTTAACATTTCCTGCAGGCCACCTGGGTATTCCATACAGGTTTGCCCTTTTTTCACTCGCAGATAAGCCTGTTTCTACCCATAAGTGGATTTGTGACAAAGGCTTTTGACTTTAAATAAAATGTTATCTGTTTTAGTCATGTTACAATAATTAGAGAAAATGTGTTGCACAATTTTGAATAAACTAGCATAGAAAATAGACAAAGCTTTAGTTCTGAAGAGAGATAAAAAATATAATAAAAAACAACAAATGGTAAACACAATTTCTTATCTCTAAAAACATAATTTTAAGTGTTTTGTGATTGTGATAAAAATAGTTAAAGTGGAATACTACTTTTAAGAGGAATATTTAAAGGGCCTATACTGGGATTTCTTAAGCCTTTCAGATTAAACTATGTCCATATATAAGATAATAAATTATTACCCGGAAGTAAGACGCCTCAATCTCTGAAGAACCACCTTTCGTTGTTTGTGGGCGCCACCTATTTCATGACATCATCCTAGAGCCGGCCTCGGCTTCATGTCTACGTTTCATCCACGAAAACAAACACCATCCGAACTTTTGCAAGGATGGACTGTATGTGCATACTGTATATGTGACTTTAGTAGTCCCAGCTATCGCTATACTCTTTGTAGCAATAGCTGCACAGCCAGCTGAGCGGCAAAGCTAGTGTTGAAGTTAGCAATGCTAGCTGGGCAGCAAAATTAGCATTGAAGTTAGTATTAGCTGAGCGGTGAAGTTAATGGCTGATCGCCACTAGCTGAGCAGAGAAATTGTGTCTTTGTGTCAGCCTGTGGGCAGAGTTGGCATTGCAGACTCTTCCTGGAAGGGGCTGTTCTCAATTTGTGACATCAGCTTGTGAGAACCCGCTCAAGGGGCTGGTGCTCAGTTTTCAGATTTTTAGAGGAATGCTTGAACGAATTAAAATATTGATTTGTAGTTGTCTATGGTGACAAATGAACATCATAATACACTTAGCAGCTCAAAAAGTTGGTTTTGCATGATATAGGCCCTTTAAAGATCCACTCCAATGAAAATCATGTTTTTAGTGTTTTTAACACGTTCTTGTGGCTTTTTTTGGATGATGGAGGACAAACTGTATACAGGGAAAATTCATCTTAAAAAGGCAATTCTTAGTACTTCTTTGCTGCCGTTGTTGTGAATCCGGAGCAGACGATAAAAATGCAATTAAAAAAAATTAGCATATTTGTGATGTAGAAAATATGGCTGGCAGGCCACAAGCTCCTTGTTCTTAGTTCTCAGCGACTGGAGACGGAGAAGGAGGCGGACTTATTCTGCGCCAAGAGTCCCACTCACAACTCTGAGAGGAATTTCCAATGAACTGCTGCCGCTCTGTAGAAACTATGACCTAGAAAACGATACTGTTTTTTTTTTTAATTTTGGTTTAAAATAATTTAATCTTAATTAAAAGAGCACTTGGAGCGCTTTGACAATAGATAAAAAGATGATCGGAGCGAGTTTGTGGAGAGGATATAAATGTCATAGGGCACCTAATGTGTTACTGTTTGCAATTTGTTGGTCTTTAATCCATCTCATGTTTGTTGGTTATGTATTAGGCTGTGCCCAACAAAGAAATAACCACTCGGTTTCATTTGTTTTATTACGAAGAGCGCATTGTAGACAGTCCAGCTCCACACTTGTGCAAGGGAGATTGAAAACTGTGGATTCTGCCTATTCAAATTCCATTTTGTTAGTATTTACAGGGAGTATCCACTTCAGACGAGATGCATCCTCATGTGGGAGGATAATAGTAGAGATCAGGGACGATTTTGAGAGCTTCTCTGCTGCTTCTATATTTGCTTCTGACAGCACGGACGTGAGGAGCGCAGACACATTCGAGGTCTTACCAGGGAATCGGGATATTTCCAACTTGATGGCTCTCAGTGTCTAGCTATGCATGGCTGACACATCGCATAATTGTGCACGCATGCGCGTTCGGAGCACCAAGATTCCAATGTTCAGACAGAGGCGGCTGCCGTGTTGCTTTTGTGAATGCACGTTCAATAGAACGCAAGAGGAGCGTGTGGATGCCCTGTTTTAATGAAGGCGAGTCTGATCCTCCTGAGGCTTAGCTTTGATTGTCATAAGCCAAATTCCCTGTTTCCATAGCAACCCTCTGTTTCAATTATATCTCTTTCCTCTGTTTTTCCAGTGAGATGAAGCCCCCTTTATCCACATGCGTCTGCCGGGCTGCCTGACATGCCCGAGTCTGTGTTCCCTTCCTCCCCCTCCACTTTCTTACGGGAGGAGGAAAAAAAAATCTCTCGGCAGTGTAGCGGCTTGCAGCCACTCACCATCCCCATCTTCCTCTGCCCTTCCTCCTACATCTAAGCCTCTTTTTCTCCCCCAACACACACTCAAACACATTTGTCATGTGATTCGACTGCCGCACCCCCATTGGTGCTTGTGATTGTGGTGTGTGTCCAATCAGTGCGTAAGCCCGGAGATCAACATAAGTGAAGCAGAGCAGCCTGACTGATGCTCTTACAGTCACAGAGGGAGGGAGGAATATGGAGGTAGACAGAAAATTACAGTAGGTCGCAGATGGATTACATTTTTTTATAGAGGTATTTTTTAAAAAATAAATGTTTTTTTTAGAGTGGGAAGCAGGAAATCTGCTGATATAAAAACTCAAAACGGTGAGACGAAGCAAAAATTTGGCGAGACGAGCTTTCATTTATCACAGCTAAAGCTAACCGCCACAGCCAGCTGAACCGTTCCTCCGATGAGCCGTCTGCCCTCGCCATCCCTGCCTCCCACTAATAGCTAAAAGAGACCGTCCAGCAGGACTCGCTCGCCGTTCACTGTGGAGAGACGCACACAGCACCCTGAGCTATGGAGCTGACATGTAAGTACTGGGAACAGAGACTGGGAGGTGCTAGGAAGGGAAGAACGTCTATTTTTTTCCTCTTTTCTTTCGCCGTTGCCTGGTTGCGAAGGAGGATGGGTGGAAGAAAGGGCACAGGGAGATGGAGAAGATGGGATGGGGCAGGGAGGAGGGACAGATGGGGCCGTGTTGACTCAGCGAGGCATAAGCAGGTTAGATTTTGAGCCAGATTAGTCTTCTTTTATCATCTAAATATCAGGTGCTGGACTATAATTCCTCTCTGTCCCCCCTGGATACAACAGTATGCTGCCCCACGTCAAGCAATGTATGTACTCGTGATGGGGGTTGGGTTTTGTTATTGTGAATGAGATTACTCCACAACACCCATTGTTTATCACCAGAGGAGTTTAATACAAGCACTACTACTGCTTCTCTCCACTGTCTGATCATCAGATAATCTTGGGTTTCAGCAAAAGATCAAAGAGGGGGTAGTTTTAGATTGGACTAAGTGAAACCTGAACATCCCCTAATTCCATTTTTTTCAAAGTACACCAATCCTGTATTGACTTTCTACAGCTTCATGGCTATCTTAACCGTACTACTAAACTCTAGTTACGACCAAAAACAAGGGATCGCTAAATTGAGGTGATAGAATACCAAGGAATACACTCTCACTTTTATGTCTTTTGTTTGGACTTGATTATTGGTGTTCTATTTATTAATTTATCACTAAAACGCGCAAAAGTAGTCGTATTACAAAGCTGAGGAATTTGTCAGACATACTAATTCTTTCAATGGGAAGTCGCTACAAGCTACGTACACACCACCCTCTGGAATGACCACTTCCAATGAAAAAGTCGATGTAAACGCGCGTTTAAGGCTTCAAGCTCATGTTTCTATGACCATTTTTTTGATTAAACAGGTCAAACTTTGACCAATCAGGGACTTGGATTTGATAGTCATGTACAGATGGCTTCACTGTTTGAAAAGTGATCATGATGGAGTTATTAATAACTGCAGTTTGCGCCACACTGCTATTCTATGACACCAGGTCTTTCATATATCGGATTAGAGGTGTGAAAGAAAAAGGCTGGAGCAAGATTTGCACCGCTTTGACATTTTGCAAAAAGCTTCTTCCAACTATAGGTGGCGCACTTGGGCTAATAAAAGAAGAAAAGAATTAAAAGAAGTAGCCCCTCCGTGCTTGTCCAGTGTAAACACTATAGGCTATTCTCACGTTCAAGAATATGCGCGTTCTTGAATGTCAAATACCCGATGTGTACGCAGCCTTAGACGTCAAAGTCTTCATTTACATTTCTAGAAACAGTTGAGAAATGGATGCACAGGTGTGTCTAATTGCAATTTCAGGCCCTTTTCCAGCCATGTCTAAGATCTAATTATATATGTCTATAAATAGATAATATATGATAGTTAGTTTGATCAATAGAGGCAGATGAGCTAAAATTACCGTTACACGTCTTTGCTGTCATAGATCCAGTTTAAGAGTTTGGCAAATTTGATGATTTTTTTTAATCAAAATGCAATATTTATATGTCTGGTTCATACGTTTTAGTGATGTTTGAGATAAAAATAAAAGGTTGCAATTAATTTTAGCTGACAAAGCAAAAGTCTCCTCTATTTAGCTAAGGGATCCAGTTTGTCTAAAGCTGATTTAGAAGAGTTAAAGTCAGTTATGAACACAATATGTGTAAAAATCTTGTTTGAAATTGTTGTTTCAGGAACGAAAGTGTTAGAACTTAACACTTTATTGTAATAGAGAAGTTATTAAAATAAAGCTTTTAAGGATTTATAAAAATGCTGCCAATATTTGGTTGGATTTAGCAAAATTAACAATAGTTTTGTACACATTATTAGTTGTAGGTACGGTTTAGAATAGCTAATGAAAACGCCATGAATAAGAGATCTTATGCCTGGTTGTAACAGCAAAAATGAACCAAACTCTCTTTTCATCATAGATAATAATATAGATATAACATAGTACGAATTATAGAGGATATAAGATTAGAGCTACTGAGATGTAGTTTGAGCCACTATTTTTAGAATTGTTAAATAATGAGAAAATATTGCTTGTTAACTCGTGTAAATAATTTCTGATGTTCTCTCCAACAGGAAGACTTTATATCAGCTCTTCTCAGCGGGTTTAGTGCATGCATATTTGATGTTTAGGAGTGCTGCTCGTGGGCTGAGCGGGAACTAACGTGACAACAATAATACGAGCACGGGCATCAAAGGTTTTGGGTGGCTGCCACGTCTGAATTTGAGCGCGTCAGCCGGAAATGTCTAGGGAAATCACTACCCGTGCATCCATATGGTGGCTTGACTGCTGCTGTCCTGCTTTGCATGAAACGACACGAGTTCCGACAGGGACACTGCACATCCCCCATCTGCCTTTCGATCCTGCACCAAGACTTGCTTGTGACGAGGATGGCAGATTTTCCTCTATGTGAGATATATTTTACACGTGTTCCCAGTGCTCATTTAATCATGATTATGATGTTTTTAGCCCAAATCTAATTCTTATGTCATTTTCTCGGACATAGTCTCTGAGGCGCGGCAGTAGTTCATTAGAAATTAACTTCAGAGTTCTTGGCGGTACTAGGGGTGTGTATTGGCAAGAGTCTGACGATACGATATATATGCCAATACGTATCACGATATATCCCAAGACTGTACCTGAACAATTATTCACTTTTTTTTAAGAGTATGACTTAGAAAAAAACTCAATCTAATTATTAATACGTCTTTTGTTGTAATAAAACGGTCAAATTAATTTAATCTTTTGATCACAATGTTAAGCACTGGTTCTGATGCTGAACTGCAGTATGTTTCCTCATAAATAATTATTTAAATATTGCCTTGTTAGTATTTAAAATCAGTACAAGAAATATTGCGATATATCGCCAGATCGATTTACCCCCAGCACCCCCTAGGCGGAACCATTGACGCTGAGCAACGTCTTCCCCGTTGCTGAGAGTTCTCTGTCTAAACAGTCTCCCTTGAGCTTACAGCGCCTCACAACTCATTAGTTTTGAGACAGATGAAGAAAACGTACAGAAGACAGGTACATGGATGTAGTTATCCATCTAGTCATTAATCTAAAGTGGTCTTTAGATCAATGACTAAAGACTATTTTAAATTTCGTGATTTTTTTTTATATTATTTACATTATTTTGCTGTAAAGCACTTTGCGTTATTTTTTTATATGAAAAGTGCTATATAACTAATGATTGGTTTGATTTGATTTTAGCTATGACTTTGCCGTTTTTAGCCAAAATAAAAAAAAAAATAATCAGCGGTTCTTTTGAAATTTGGCTCTGGGTAGCGGGTGGGACCGTTGGCGTGGAGTATGGGTACCCAAAGTGGGGCCCACAGGCCAAATCTGGTCCGCCAAAGGTTTTCTTTTGTCGTGACTGCAGAAACCGCGGTGTTAAAACTCCTTGCCCATTTCCCATTGATTCTCTACGATGTTCCAAAACTCTACAGCTGTAATATATCTTCGGCTTCCGGGTGGCGCTTTTAAAGCCATAGGTTTTCATGATCAAAATGTACCCGTCTACAAGGAGGATCCTCTGATCCCTATTTTTGTTGGCCACTCAAACATAGACCAATACTAAGATCACTATTAAGACCTGGAATTTCATCAGTCATTAGTGGCAGACCTGCTAGAACAAAGATGAGCTGTTTGTGCTTTACTTTATGTTGTATCATAAAGCTAAACTATTTCAGCTTCAAGCGTATTGGACCAATAAGTTAGTCTGTTCTTGATTTAGCAGCAAGTCTAATTTGTAAAAATAGATTTAAGGGAAATAAATGTTTTTAGATTAAGTGTTGTGCACCTACTATTTAATTATTTATTTTGCAGCTCATGTGTTTTTCGTCTAAAGGGTAAAATCATTTTGTTCTGCACAGCAGTCCATAGAACAGCGTGTGCCTCAGTCAGTACATCTGAATAAAGAAGCTGCTTGTGTTCTAGTGGTTCCTATGCATATATGCATGTATTCTTGATAGCTTCCAAAGTCCTCATCATTAATAAGATATAGTTACCCAGTTTTGTTTTATAACGACTTGAATCAATTATTTATTTGCCTCACATCCTCTGTCTGCATCATGATGCACTTTAGGCAAGAAGAACAAGGTGTCCCATTTTCTTTATAACGCTTTTCGTGCTGCAGTCAGATTCTGTTGGATGGAAGAACTACAAAGATTTCCTCATTAAACCATGAGAAGCTTTTTGCTCGGATAAACAAGCTCTAACTATGAAGCCCTGGACAAGACAAAAAAAGGAAAAAATTGTGCACACAAGATATTCATTTATGTGCATATAAGGCTAACTTGTGTGCAAAAAAATGCTAATTTGTGCCCACACAAGTTGTGCAAACAAAATAGTAACTTGTGTTCTCAAATTGGTAACTTGTGTGCACAAAATACAAGTAAAATGCTGATTTGTGGCTGCAAAATAGGAATTTATGTGCACTTAATGCTAATTTGTGCAGAGAAAATACTAATTTGTGCAAACAGAATGCTAACTGGTGCGCATGAAATGCAAATAAAATGCAAATTTGTTTCTAGAAAATAGCAATTTGTGTTCACCAATATACTGTTTGTACAAAATGCTGACTGATGCAGATGAAATAGTAAAATTGTTGGCCACAAAATAACATCTTGTATGCACAAAATAATAATTTGTGTTCATAAAATTCTAACTTTTGCACACAAGTTTCTGACTTGTGTGCAAAAATGCAAAAAAAGTACTAATTCTTGCCCAAAAAATAATTTGTATACACAAAACACTAACTTGTGCAGACAAAATACAAACTTGTGCACACACAATGCTAACGTATGTGCACAAAATACAACAAAAAGCTAACTTTTTAAATTAAAAATAATTTGTGCACTCAAAATGCTAACTTTTGCACACAAAATCCAAACTTGTTTGCACAAGATACTAACTTCTGCCCAAAAAATGCAATTAAGTGCTAATTTGTGGCCACAAAAAAAAACTATTTTGTGCACAAAAAAATGCTAAGTTGTGTGGACAAAAAGGTACCTTGTACAGACAAAATGCTAATTTGTAGTCACAAATTGCTAACTTGAGCAGACCAAATCTAAACTTGTGAGCACACAATGCTAACTTGTGTGCACACAATGCAAATAAAAGGCTAACTTGTGCGGACAAAAAATGATTTTGTGCACAAAAAATGCTAACTTGTGTGCACTACATATTAACTTGATGAAAATAACTAAATGAAAATAAAATGCCTATTTGTGACTACCAAAATTCTAAGTTGTGAGCTCAAAATGTTAACTTGTGCGGACAAAAATCTAATTTGTGTGGATAAAATCTTAGCTTAGGCAGAACAAATACAAACTTGTGAGCTCAAAATTCAAATAAAATGCTAACTTGGACAGAACAAATTAAATTGTGCACTCAAAATCCTAACTTGTGTGCACAAGATACTAATATATGCTAACAAAACGCAAATGAAATGCAAATTTGTGGCCAGAAAAATGCTAGCTTATGTGGATAAAATTAAATCAAAATGCTAATTTGTTGTCGGAAAATAGCAATTTGTGTACACAAATTACTAACTTGTACACTCAAAATGCTAATTTGAGGGAACATTTTTTTTGTCATGTCCACGGTTCCTTAGATAACAGAGACGTGACGAAGCATTATAATTGTACTTGATGCTCACACGGTAGAAAAAAAGGATAAAACCTTTTTTTTGGTGATATTACATCGGCCATTTTTAAAACTTTATTAGCAATCACGTTAGAACAAACGTGAGCTCATGTGCGCCCTCTACATTTAAGACTAAATAAATGACTGACGACCATAAAATACATATTAAACGGAAAATGAGGATATGTAAAAAAAATGTTCAATGTATAGATTTTTTTTAAACAAATCATTACGTTATTAGCATTTGCTGAGTTAACTAAAGCTGCATTCAACTCACTTGTATCTAATATGAGGCAGAGCTCAGTGCTCCCTCACCTCACAGCCTACACTCTGAACAAGGAATATGTACAATTTTGTAATTTTTGGTTATAAAATTGATTAGAATCATACTTATAAATTCAATTATAACAAAAATGACTGAACATATTTATTTTATTATTACCATACATCCCCATTGCACCAAACAATTGCTTTTGTTCTCAAAAACGTGTTTAATTACTGTTTCACAAACAGACAACAAAATAATAAAATGTCTTTATGAAATAAAACAGATGTTCCATCAAGAAAAAAAGCCATAAAGCTGCTTAAGGTGTTCTGCAGCATTTGATGCTCTGCATTTTTCTAGGGCCAAAGTGAGTCTGACAGGCAGAGATTTGTTCTGTTGTGTTTCCTCAGACATTCTGTCACACAGCCTGCAGGTTTGAGGGAAGAGAGCAGAAATGGCACAGTTGGCATTGCTGGCATGGATTAGTGTCACTAACATTTGGAGGGACCAAGAGGATTTGTGTTCACGACACGCACACAATCAATAAATACAGACCTTTATCTGATGTTAAGAGAATCCCATCATTCAATTTAACAAACGCTAAGACTAAAAAGCAGCCTTATTTATGTAGTCAGCTACAATTCAGAATATTCCAGTTTTATTTGAATCCATGTACTTTTATCACCATAATCTCAGAGAAGGCAGATATTATTTCATGGCCAGCTAATAAATTATCATTACCAAGTAGCTAGTGCTGGTTAATCAAATGGTTTTCTGTGATTAATTGCAATGGTGACTGCAGAATTCAATGCTAAATAATAATACATTTAATTGCAATTTCTTTTCATTATAAAGACATTTGCTTTGAACTTGAAATAAATATCAATATTAGTTCAGTAGTGTGTTAACTGTAAACTAGCTTACAAATAGTCCAAATAGAAGCCAGATGCCTCAGGATAAAAGGTACACAGAGCTTATTTTATCTTCCATCATAGGACACACCCCGAGGAATGATCAACCTTACCAGGGTCGCCCTTGGACGCTCAATGGTTTACTACTGATGATGTGTCCTCTAAAAGGGTGCCAACATAGACTAATGTAGAGCATGTGTGTCAAAGTCAAGGCCCGGGGGCCGGATCCGGCCCTCCAGATCATTTTATTTTATTATTATTAATGGCTCGATGTTATTTAGCACTTATTTTTAACTTGTATAATTTTGACAAAATGTATTTTTATGGAGTGTAAAATACTGAAAGTTATTTAAGGTTTAAGTTGATTTATTCTGGAATAATATTCCTGCCTGTTTATTATTATTCATAATTATGTTAAGAAGTTACTGTTTTAAAAAATTCCTAGCTTTTTGGACTATTTTGGAATTTACTAAGATTTTTTTTGGCTTTGTTGTGCTGGTTTGCAACACTTTAAAATAGATTTTCACTTATATGCAACACATCATTAATATAAAATACTGCGCTCCGGTGCAAACTCGCTATTCTCCGGGACAGAATAAGCTGATTTCTGTTGATCGCATTAAGGGCTGAAAATTTGAACAGTTTTGTTGGTATTAATTTTGAAAGGAATAAAACGATTACCGCTCTTCACCACATTTTAAGCGCATCTTACACATGTAACAATGTATTCACATTAAAAAAAATTTAATAAAAGATGCTACAATTCTGAAAACGTGTGGAACTTCCGCTTCTAGCTAGAGATGTCTGGGTGTCATATTGTCTGTAGTCAGGTCCCTCTTTCTGAAACGGCAAATTTGAAATATTTGTTTTCTAGCCCTACCAGTAGGTTTTTTCTACTTTAGTAACTTCCTCTCCTGATTTCTCTATTATCACAATACAAGATGGACTTTTCCTGCTCCTAATTCATAATGATTTGAATAAATAAATACTCAGAAAATTTTGTTTTAGACTTAATTTTCTTTTTATATATCCTCCATCATGAGAAAAATCCCACAAGAAAATGTCAAAAACATCATTTTAATTTAACATCCACAAAGCTAGTGGGAGTTGAGGTTTTTTGTTAGTACCCAGAAAAGATGTCCTGCTCCTCTGGATCCGCTCTGAACTAACCATGCTGCTTCTTTACTCCAGGTAATGCAGGTGGTGAGGGA
>NC_050522.1:10551194-10612322 GCF_002922805.2 Oryzias melastigma
TTCTCGTAGGGTTCAGCGTCTTCTCGAAGGGTTCAGTGTCTTCTCATAGGGTTCAGTGGCTTCTCGTAGGGTTCAGTGTCTTCTCGTAGGGTTCAGTGTCTTCTCGTAGGGTTCAGCGTCTTCTCGTGGGGTTCAGTGTCTTCTCGTGGGGTTCAGTGTCTTCTCGTGGGGTTCAGCGTCTTCTCGTAGGGTTCATTGTCTTCTCGAAGGACATGTCGACACTTGTTGGACGCCAGTTTTGTTAGTGGGGAAGTGTGTGGCACTCCACAAAACTGAGCACTTCCGTAATTCATTTCATTGACTTACAATAATTTAAATTCCTTTTAACTGGAGGGCTATTATTATATGACTGTAATGAAAAAAATTAATTGTGAGCTGTACTCTGGGATGACTTCAGCCCACTATTGTCTGTAGAGGCCCCGTAGGCCCAGGCTTAAACTATCCAACAAATGATTCTCGCATGTGTCTCAGTCGCTGCTTTACTTCATTTTACTGGTTAGTAAATGACAAAAATGACTAATACTGTTCCTGTGAGTAATATTTAATGGAAGAGTGTTATGAAGAGACTTTGGTGTCATTATGAGCATCTTAGATGGACTTTAAATATAGCCCTGGAAACTCTACAGTGTGTCGGCAGGAGGCACAGATGGCAGTGCACTGCAGGTATTTGGAATTCTTTTACCTGTGTTGTGTCCTGCACTAGACTTCATTTTCTCCAAATTTACTGGTTTATTCTGAGCTCCCTAACACTGTATATTGAGAAAGAACTGCAGTCGTTTAGTAAGAATGATATTTAGGAAATTTATAGTTAATAATGAAACTATTTTGTTCTAGATATCTTTTGAAATTGGTATGGTTAAGAAGTGTAATGTCAGACCAGTCATCCAACACACAAAATACATTTAGAACATTTAGAAAACATGTTTTAAAAATATTTATTGTGTGAATTACTCCCCATAATACGGAGACCATAAAGGGAAATTGAAGTAAAACATTTTTTTTTTCTTTTTCCAAAAATTGAAAAAACAACAAATACAAAATTTTGGTTAGTAACTGGTGTGCATCAATTAGTAGCCAGAACATTTTTTTGTTAATTCAATAAAAAAATTAATTTATTTATAATTTATTAATTTATTTATTAACCAGATTTTTTTTCTTTATTTTTTAGAAAAACAAGTTCTACTTAATAACCATCATTTTTTTTACTTTGTTTTTTTTTTTTTTTTAATGGAGCCTCTAAGTTTTTGTTTTAGAAAAAAAAAGTTATTTTTACTTCAATTATTATTTTTATTTTATTTTTATGTCACTGTTGGAGCTCCGTACCAAGGCAATAAGCAGCCGAAAAAAAAAAATGTTTGAGTTGTTAAAGGGTTAATGCACTAATAAAAGAGTGTATACTATTTTCTATTGGTGTCATGAATGCTCTGAACGTGACAGACCAATACTTGGATTAATAGGTATTATTGTACCCTCATTGGACGAAAACGGTCAAGGACACTCATGAAATGCCTTTTGTTTAGTAGTTTATTGCAAAATAAAGGACGTGTGTTACCCGGACAATAAACAATCCGTTCTGTATATTATTGTGCTGGAGTATGAATTTTGTTGCTGTGGTAACAGTCTTTGGACCTGTAACACACATATAGCCTCAAATGAACTGATCAAGATGTTAAAATCCGTCTCAGATAATTTTTTTTCAAAGTGTTCTTTTAATTGTTTCATTTGAACCAACATCTAAAAACTTTGCTGAGAGCTTTCTGTTTACACCCCGTCCCACTAACTTACAGCCCAACGTAACATTAAAAACTGAAGATATCTGTCCGTTTTTTAAAGAGCTTTCACTAAGTTGAGAAATTACAGATTCTGAGAAATGATTAACTTAAACAGACAAGAGCGTTCTATCTGTGGTGACATAAAGTTGTTGTGTCCTCTCTGCAGTGCCTGTGGCTGACATCAAAGCTGTTATTACTGGCAAAGACTGTCCTCACATGAAGGAAAAGGGAGCCCTGAAGCAAAACAAGGTGTGTGTGTGTGTGTTTGCATCCAAGTCATTTAACTATTTTCGGGGTGTTTTAGAGTTACGTAATCTAAAGTCTGTTACATAAACTCTTGTTTTTTGATGATGTGTCCTACATCAGGTCATTTTACACAAACACACTCATTCATTAGTGATAATTTGTTCAAATTTTGACCATCATAGTCATCTTTTCTTTTATCCCTCAAGTAAAACATGTAATCTAATGTTGCAAGCTTTTTTTTCATCCATTTACAGGATTGGAATACTTTTTTTAATCATCTTTTCTTCAAGCTTATGTTGTGACCTTGTAGGTTGTTATTTAAAAAAAAAAAAAAAAAAAAAAAAAAGACGGTGTATCTTTTAATCCGGAGGTCCCTCTATATGAATTAATTTTGGGTGTTCTTTCTGATGTTAAAGTGATTTCGAAAGGTACACAGCGCTCTATTACATTTTTTTACGAGTTGCAAGTTTGAGTGTTAGCATAAATACACCTGACGCTAATGTGTAGCAGCGTCAGACTGAAGCTACGTATGAATTCCTTCACTACTCGCTACATAGTCCACCAGATAGTGTGTTTGTCATTTTGTAGTGCTGTCCGAATCTACAATTCCAAAATCCAGTACCCTAGAAATTTCAAGATTTTAAGAAACTGCAGATCAAAAGTGTAAAAATGTCATGATGCATGTCAGAAATGTGGTTTTGATCCATTGACTGTAAAGAGACTTGAGTGAGTGTGACGTCATCCATAGAAAATGACTTTCTTCTGGCTCCAACCAAATAAATTCAGTCACCATTTTTTCACGATATTAACGCCTCCATGTTGGAACCAGTAGGTAGTGATTGGTTCACAGTCGGTCTGAGTCAACGTTGCTACGGCAACCAGCTTGTTGGAAGTCCTTACCCCTTTTATTTGAAAGTGGGCTACACAAAATCTGTCAAACATTTCAACCGGGATTTTGGGGGGGAGGAGTCTCTTTGTCCAGTTCTCATATACAGTCAACTTGTCCACTATTTCCTTGTTCCCCCTCTTCACTCTCTGCCTCTTCTCTCTGCAGGAGGTGTTGGAACTGGCTTTTTCTGTTCTGTACGAGTCAGATGAATACCTAAACTTCATAGCTCCTGACAAACACGAGGTAAGTCAGGTGCAACTGATGCACGGTCAGACAAAACAATGCTGTGTCAGAGATAATTCCTACAAAAATGTTTATTCTATGTTTTAGAAAAATTCTCTGACCCCCGTTAAATTACTTGTCCTGGAATATAATTATAGTTCATAGATGTGATGTCTCTGCTGTTTACCCCTGAGCTTCAGATAACAAATACTGGCTAGATTTTCTTTAAATTGAGAATGTTTGGTATAAGGAACGTCAGCAGCTTTTTCTGCAATGCAAAAAAAAAGTTCCAGTATGGAAGCTTCCGTACTAAATTATGTTTTCTCAAACTAAGATCATTTTTGCTATTAAAGAATATTTTTGATAAGTTTATTTTTCTTAAAATAAGACAATAAAAAAATTTGTTTTTGCAATTTGTTAATTTATTTACGTATAAAATGTACATATAATACATTTGTTATTATTTTTCCCCAGTACTGTGTGTGGACTGATGGTCTGAATGCTCTTCTGGGAAAGGAGATGACCAGCGATTACACCAAATCCGACCTGGACACCCTCCTCTCCATGGAGATGAAGCTCCGCCTCTTGGATCTAGAGAACATCCAGATTCCAGAGGCCCCGCCCCCAATTCCCAAAGAACCTAGCAATTATGACTTTGTTTATGACTGTAATTAAATGTAAAACGACCCAAACGAACCCGGCACCTTCTGTATTCACTGGACCAATTATTTTCTTAGAAACTGGAGCAAGAATAATAAAAAAAAGAAAACAAAGAAAAAAATTTAAAGAAGTGCGACTGAAAGATGGATTTACTGAACTGTTCTTACTAGACCTTTGTAAAAGAGAAAATGGTGCATATCATCCTTAATCATTGCACTTGAGAGACCTAAAGGCCAGATCAGTCCTCGTGTTGCCATGGAGATAAGAAAGCCAGCATTTGTTTGGCCTGTAGTTAAACCTTGTTTGACTCTTTCTTTGCCCTCTTTCCGTCTCTGATCTTTACCGATTCTAGACTCAGTCATGTTCCGTCATTTTGCTTCAAAAATGTTGTAGAAACGTGCTTAGAAAAAATGCCAACATAACCCCTTTTGCTTGTTATTTGTCCTCATTTTGTTGGTTTTCCTCTGGGATTTTTTTTTTCTTTTTTTAAGGGAGGGATGATGTATTTTTTATGTCATTTTTCCAATGCTATTTATTTTCTGTCACATTCCAGTGAACTTTGTGGCAGCTAAATGTCTAACATGAAACCTGATTACACTTAATGAACCAATACGTCTTGGAAAAAAACTATTGTAGTCGCATTGATCTCCTCTCATACTCACTTACTCAAAACTGTTGAAAGCAACAAAAGTCCCTGTCCTGCAGTGAAAAATGCTCCTGTTTTTGAAAAATCAATGTTCTTGCCACACTGCTGCTTTTTGCTTCTTGTACACTCCTACACATGTGGCTTTGCCGACCATAAAAGCACCACCTTTGTGAAACACACTTGTCTCCCTAATTTGCCTCACTACTTGTAAATGCTGCTGTATCAGGAAAATTTGAGCTTTTATTTTGACATTTGTTAATTGTCATTTTAGTCATTTTTTTATTATTGTTGATAGTTGCAAATTTGAGCGTTTTTATTTATTTCAATACAGATCGTAGTTGTTTTTTTTTCTATTATGACTTATATTTTCCCTTTACTATTAAATGCCTTCTTATATTTTTCTTTAGGATTTTTCCAAGCTCCCTAAACCTGCTGTTTGCATTAAAGAATGGAAAACTGATTTTATTTTTTTTTATGTCATCTGGTTAATCAGATTACTTCTGAAGAGAACATGACTCTGGTAGCTGAAGTCATACTGTGGTCTGTGAGCCGAGTAGTCCTCAATCAGGAATCCATAGCATTACAGGCACCAGAGAAGTTAACAAAAACGGTTGATAGTTCCTTTAACTCCTAGTCAAGGCTGTTTGGTAAGTTGAATTAAGTTTGATATAATGTCTGATAAAAGGGCAGTACTCACTTATGGACTGTATTGCCAAACTAAAACCTTAGTCATATGCACCAGGGGGTTGACCGTACACGTCATTCAACTTTTTTCAGTTAAGAAAAAAAGCTTTATAACTTTGACATAACAAATCTCCATTATCACATTATAAATACAATCATCTTGGGGCTCAGACATCAACATCAGCGAATGAGCAAAAAACGAATGAAGTGCAGAGATCTGCAAAGATACTGAGTAGGAGCCTAAAGGTGCATTCACACCGAACGCAATTTGTACGACGGACAGTTTCAACGTTAAATCAATGGTACTGATGCGATCTGAAGTCCGATATGTGCAACGGCGCAAAGGTCTGGCAGCAGCTCGAATTGGGCGGCGCAGCCAAAATTTAAATATCTAAAGTTTGACAATATAGCTGAGTCGCATCTACTAATCAGGAACTCAGCTTTGGGCACGTGACGTTTTCAGTGGCTCCATTTAGATCAGATTAGAATAGAACTGTGCGCATGCGCCATGAAAAACTTTATCGATTGTAACAAACGGTTCCATGCGCCACGCGGTTGATTGGAATAAATCATTTGACGTGTGCAGAACTGTCTAAAATGCCGGAAGTGGTCGTAGAAGAAGAAATAGCGAGTTCTGTTATAAACAAACAAAAATGCTGTATAGAGAAAGATGATTAATCATTATTATTAATAATATTTTTAAGTGACTGTTCGCTCATAATTTTCTAAATCCGTGCAGCGATGTGCATCTTGGCTTCACGTAAATATGTGGGAATAACATCAGAATTTTTTTCTGTCTGGACATAGTTGGAAACATGAATTCACATGATTTTTTTGCATGGTTTCTTAGGACTGTGGAGCAGCATTTCCGCATTCAAATGTCCCAAAGCCGCTTGGAGACAATTGTCGCTTGTTACAATCCAGTCTAGGGGCTTGTAAAAGGATGTAACATAAAGGTAGAAAAAACTCTCAGAAACAAATAGCCGGGAATTTATTTACAGAATAAACTCAAAACTACACAAAAACAACCAAAATTCCAGGACCAAAGCCTCTAAGGATAGAAGGAACAGGGTAACCAAACTCTAAATCAACTGTTTTTGGTTGTTGACCTCTATAAATGGGGCTTTAAAAGTGCTGCCTGTTGGTCATTGCCAAATTTTTGACAATTTAAAATAAACTTGTTTCATTCTTGAAAATCTGGTCTAAAACTGTCTGTGTTCTGCCCCCTACAGGTTGAATTGAGGCATTACATTTGAATTTTATGATTGGTCAAACCATTTAAGTCTCCCATCATGATCTGCAGCTTGAGTAATGATAACAGTCCACCCCCCCAGCCCCGCCCCTCTGACTGTATTTTCAAATTTCGGCTGTGGTTGGAGTCAGCCTCCAACTTCCCTGTTTGGTGACCCTTTAAGCTCTGCTTCTTCCAGTGGGGCGGTTTCCAACAGATAATGTGCAGTATTTAAACTCTGAGCTGGAGGATCTCGTCCAATCAGGTGCTCTGGAAACTTAAGGTACTTTTCTGCAAAAGAAAAAAAAAGGAAATCATGCCACTGCAGCAGAAAATAAATAATTAAAAAAAAAAACTCCATAAGGACAAAAAAGCTAATTTACGGCCTCAGCTGTAACAGATGAATCAAATTGTGCAGATTTAGACATCCATGTATGAATGTTACGCCTCATACCTCCATATATGTGCATTTCAGGTGAATAAATGTTTTTTTTTTTTGATAGATTATCTACTCTGAAAACAGAAACGTTTTACTTTGTACATTTAGTAACAAAACTAGAATCACAAAACCTGCTTGTGGCCTCAGAAAGTTTCTAATATGTTCATTTGTAATCAACTCTATTCATTTGTATTCTTACATGGTCTGCAGTAACAGATACATCTCTTCAAACACTAGATGGCACTATTGCCATGTCTAATGGAGCTCAGAAATAAGCAGAGATTGGCGAGGCTTCCGTGGATCAAGAGATGGAGAGGCACTTTCTGTCAGTCTGTCCCTCTTCTCTGTGTTTTCCTCTCAAGCTCCTCTCCTTTCTGTTCATCTTTGATGCATGATTATTACAAAAACAGACACCTCATCATTTTAAGATCAGTGTTATAGCAGACCCAAAAGGTATGCAAGCTGACTGGGATTCGTGAGATGAAGACATAGAGCCGATCTGTCACACCGTTTCACCTTATTGTCATCTGTTTGAGAGAGCCTCGTCCTCCAGCTGCATGTGACTGCTCTAGTGTACAGTGGGGATTTTTCTTTCTTTTAGGGAGGTACTCCTCGGTGAAGCACTTCAGAGGAGTGGATTACCTCTCAGTCGCTACTCCCAGCATTTATTCTCCCCGTGGGGATTTTAAGTGTTATCTACCGGGTCACCAAATCACTTCCCTTCTTTTATAAGAAGGATAAAAAGGGGGGCTGAATCAGATATGAGCTGTTTGAGTGAATTTGTTTTTTTGCCCTCACGGCGCATGGATTGCACTTCAGTCAAGTGTGTCTGTACCTGAGAGGGAGACATAGAAGAAAAACACCAGAACTCAATAAAGTCGTCTGTACTTAGTTATCCACTGCTAAGAAATTAAAATACGAGCTCTGGATGCTTTTATCAAACTTTAAGAGGGCTCACACTTTGTTAAAGCTGAGTTTGAGAGACAGAAGCAGAACAAAACGGTGCGCTGTAGCTAAATGAAGAGCCAATTTGTCATGAAAGTACGGTGGCCCTAAAGTTCAAACCACACCAACAAATCACTTGATTCAAAAAATATTAAAGATTACAACTACAATTTTGAAAGAAATGATAAAAAAACGACATAAGAACATTTCAGAAACAAAAATGGAGAAAAAAAATGGAAAACAAAATTTTAAAAATTTGAGGAAATGTAGAAAAAAAAAAAGAAAAAAAAAGAAGAAACAGGAGGTACTATGAGATGTTTCTGATTGGATAGCAGAAGGATGTTTTGCCTGGATTGAACTTTTGCTGCGGACATAAGCTTAAAGAAATATCTATTATCTTAGTATATTATTATGCCAAATAATTCCCTTTTGAAAAGTTCAACAAATGTCACCATCCAGTCTGAATTTTCCCATAGTACCTACCTTTTCCACTTTTTAATTTTATCATTATTTTTTATATTCATTTTAATTTATGAAAATTACTTTTGCTTTCTAAAAAACATTCTCAGATTTCTTTTTTTTTTCTTTTTGGAATTTTCTTCGGTTTCTTGAATTTTGTTATGATTTCAGAACTGTAATGTTTTTTCTTGATTATTTTTTTTAGCTATTTTTTAATTCTTGTGATATTTATTACATTTTTGCATGAAGTGATTTGTAGATGTGATTGATTTTCACTTCAGGGCCACTATATGAAAGATTCAAAACATTCAAAGATTGCAATTGTACCAATGTTTCCACCAACTCCACAAAGTACCTGAACCCCCAACCAATTGTTCACATTTTGAAAAAGTTTGTCTAGTCTAACTGCCTTCACCAATAAATTTAAGACATTTAGAAAAGGCCTCAGAAGGAGTAACTTTTTATAGACCCACTCCGATAAAAATTGTTTTTAACAAGTTCTTGTGTATTTTTTTTTTTATTATGGAGAACTTTTGTGAAGAAAATTAATGCATTTGTGAGTATTTCTTTATTTACATTGTTACTTGTAATGAGGTGACCCTCTACTGGCCTCCTAGAGTTGGTTGATAAAGAAGTAAGATACAAAAAAACTTGTTTAAAAAATATATTTTATTTATTAAAAAGGTACTAAAGAGTTGGTATTAAAAGTTGGATCAAAGTTGTACTGAGCTCCGGGTGTCAACCAGCATGCATTGCTGAGCAACCAGCGAGCAGTAGAATTGGGCAGATTATATGGCAGCAGGGGTGCTTCCTGTCTGCATAGACACAAATAGTAAAAGGAGTCAACAATTGGTTTTTCGCCCAGTTTCATGTCAGGAGAGAAGGAGTGTGCTAACCATTTTATGGAGGGAAGGCTCATGCTCTAAGAGGTTGTACTATGTTTTTTTCAATCAATGATGTTCTTATTTAATCATATTTTATTTAGTTTTTTCTTATTTACACAAAATAATATAAAAAAATAATATAAAAAGAGAGAAAAAAAACAAAACAAAAAAAAACACGTCGGTCTGGGCTAAGAGAAAGGAAAATGCTATCTTTTCTTTAGAGGACATTCTTAAATTGCAGCAGTGACTCGGTAAGCAAAAGGACACGATTTAATTCACTTTAGTGCTGCCACAAACGATTATTTTAATAGTCAACTAATCACCGATTATTTTTTCTGATTAGTTGACTAATCAGGTCATGCACAAACTGGATGTAAGGCACACATTTTAGCCATCATTAGCTTTAAACTAACTAAAAACGAGATATATAGTATTACCTGTGATAATGCTAATGTGAATGCTGTAGCTGAATTTGACTGCTGGAAATGCTAATGCTGATAGCTTAAGATGCTGAAATTGATAGTTAAAATCATTGAAGCTAAAGGTCAGCTAAAATGTGAGTTAAATATTAGCCAAATTAGCCTAAAAACTTTTTAAAAAGCCTAAGTTAGCCAAAACAGCTAGCATGCAGCTGAAACATTTGCTAAACTTCAAATCAGCCTGAAAAACAACAACAACAAAAAACAAATTAGCCAAAATAGCTAGCATGCAGCTGAAATATTAGCAAAACTCAAAATTTGCCTTAAAAAACAAACAAAAAAAAGCCTAGATTAGCCAAATAGGCTAGCATCCAGCTGAAATATTAGCTAAAATCCAAATTAGCCAAAATAGATAGAATAGTGGCACTATAACTTTCAACTTTACTACACTCTGACTCCATATAATATAAAGTAACGACTAATTGACTACTAAATTAGCTATCAACTATTTTAATGTAGCAGCCCTAATTCCCCAAATTTTAATTTTAGACAAGTTGGATTGGGAGCTCTCAAACCCCTGTCCTCTCAGTGTCACGAAATCAATGATGTTAACCTGTCTCCTTCTTTTTACATTTGACAGAAGCTCAAATAACTTATTTTCAAAATAAAAGATGCTCTGTGCCAAACAGGATCATCTCAGTGCAGCTCTGGACACCCAGTAACCAATGTCGTGAGCCAAAGTTTTGCTTTTCATTAAAGTCAGGGCATTCTAAATGTAGCGTTGAGCCAACAAGACGTCCTTTGGTCAACAGGGATGTAAAAACCTACATAGTTTATCATCTATGTGCACCTCAGACATCAATTTATAAATGTAACTAATCTAAATTCAATAAATGATAATTAAGCAGACTTGTAGTCCATGTCAGATTGTTTTGACTCTGGATTTCCAAGTCATGTTTGATAGCCTTATCTATGTCTGCCCCACCACTCTGTCTGATGAAGCTCTGAGTTTTTCCCCTGATCTGTTTCTGTCCGTCTGCTCAGACTCTGTTATGATGGTAGAAAAGGAACAACTGGGAGATCATTTGGAAAAATTGTTGCAAAAAAGTTGAGATATTACAGAAATGTTCGAAACAGCTCACCACAGCGACATCTAGTGGCGAAGATATGCTCTCCAAATGCAGAACTTAATAAACAGAAATGTTTGTTTGGGTCTTCTTTTTAGCATAAGTCGGTTGATATAGTTGCTTTGTATAAAGGGACGTTTTAAACTGTATTCACGTGGGGATGCAGAAGCATCGAATGAAGTCCAACACTGACCTACATTTTAAACATTTTATCCTAACGATAAAAAAATAATTACAAATGTCAATATACACATGTTTAATGTAGTCTTTTTTATAGAAGGCAAGAAAATAATAATAATTTGAGTTAGACGCATAGATTCAGCACTGAGTTGAGCTTAGACCAGATGAAACATCCGGATGTTTTGTTGTCAGTTGTCTTCATATTGATACCATATTATTATAAAATGGTAAATGTGGCATACATTGCACATATTTCATTTTTTTCTTCCCAAGAAGCTTAAAAGCAGCATGAGCTCTTTCTGTTTCTATCTTTTTCCTTTTTCGTCGGTTTTGGTCCTTATTGCTACAAGAGGCAAGACTTCACATTTAAACATTGTTCAGAAAAACTGTTAAATGATCTGCCAATATCCAGAGCAAAAATGAAATCCCCTGCTGGAAACCATTTTCATTTTGTGAAATTGTAGATGACATTTTCAAATCAAAAAGTTTGCTTGTTGCCTTTCATTGAATTACATTTCTACGGTGCATAAAAACCACCAAGACAATTCAGAACAGCTGGTGAAGTAATAGAACCACGGGCTGTATATGAGAACTGGACCGATTGAGTGTGACATCACCCACAAAAAATGACAAACTTCCTATGAAATTATATCAGTTCGGTCACCATTTCTTCACGACACCGCCACATTGGAGCCAAACACCCAGTAAACGTCTGAATTGTTTCGAGTCATTTCTATGGTAACCACTTTTGCCAATCAATAATGAGCTATGGAGTTTTGAATTCACAGAACCAGCAGGTACTTCCTATTCAGAACTTGAAGGGGAAGGGGTCACTCTGTCCAGTTTTTATATACAGATATGAATGGAATACAAATGAAAGTCATGTGATTTCCCTGGTGTGACCAGAGCTCAGAACATTGTAAACTAAACGTTAAAGAACATGAGGTTGATCATTTTATCACTAGCATTACAAGATTGTCAGATTTGTGTACGTGTGTTATCCTCTGTTCTAGCATGGATTCAAGCCTTCATATTCACAATGCTAAAGTAGAGAGAGGTTCAAGAGTATTCTTCTGATCAAATCCCATCTCATTCAGTCTTCACGCTCACAGCTGGGACTTCCTGCAGCAGCTCAGCGTGTGCCTAATGCGACATCACAGATGGCGACCACCATTCATCAGCTGCAAACTTCTAAAGACGTTTGGCTCCTGCCTGTATCAACACAGTTAAGATTCACTCTTTTTTTGTTAAGTGATTAATGCATTTTACTGACCAGATTCTAATAATGATGTTCAAGACCTTCTAACTTTACCCCAACACAAATTTTTAAGCACTATAGTGTGCAAATTTTTCCATAAAACAAAAGTACACCTTATATATTAATCTAGTTTTGTAATTTAAGAACAAGAAGTGAACTGTTGAAGCTAATTTGATTCAGCGGTCTGTTTTATTTCTTTATAAGTTGCTAACAAAGTTGGCTGTTACTGTAAATATGCTAATCCAGCTAATAGGTAGCGGTGTCGGACTGTGGTTTTTTTTTTAATTACTAACAGGGTTGGGAGTTAGTATATTCAGAGTAACGTTTTTTTTTGTCTTTTCTGGTATCATTCTGCTTTCTTAAATACAGCTAACTAGGTCACAAATATAGTGAATTCGCTAATAGGGCTAGCATGTATCTGTGTCGGAATGGGTTTTATTTACCTGTTGCTAACAAGGTTGGGAGTCAGCATAGTTAAAGTAGTGTTTGTTTTCGCTGAATTAGTCTGTTTTTTTAAACATGCTGCTAGAGATTACAAATATAGTGAATACGCTAACACAGCTAGCATATAGCAGTGTCAGAATGTGTTTTTTTATGAGCTACTAACAAAATTGGGAGTTAGCGTAGCCGCAGTAATGTTTGCTTTAGTGCTATCAGTCTGTTTTTGCTAACAAAGTAGGAAGTTTCAGGTATTGTAAATACGCTAACGCGGCTAACGCTTCAAAGATGGCTAACGTGTAGTGTGTGATAGAGTACTAGGGTTACTATGCACACAGTTAATAATCTCGGACTATTTTGCTTTGCTTAATGTTCCTTATAGCTTAGTGACCCTTATATATGACATAAATTCACAAATAGACAGTTGTGTTGTGAACAAGTCTGGCTACACCCGTTCACATACCGTATATCTGAAGCGCATTCATCTTTGCAAAAGTTCAGATGTTGTTTGTTTTCGTGGGTGAAACACACATAAGCTGCCAAGGCTCTAGGATGACATCATGAAATGGGCGGCACCCACAAGGATTAAAAGGAGGAGCCTCAGAAATTGAGACGTCTTTCTTCCAGGTAGGAAAAAAAAAAACGCAAAAATAACTCATATTTCGTAGATCATGTGCTCTTTTGTGTGTCAAAGATAATATATGATCATATATATGGATATAGTTTACTCTGAAAGGGTTAGGCAGAGCATGGTTTAGACCCCGTTTTCCTTTAAGCCTCAGTTACTACTCAGTAAGAGAAATCCAAACTAAAATCCAGTTTTAAACAGTGAAGCAGCTCACAGTACGTAGTCGGGGGAAGTCAGATCAGTGACTCTGGTCCTATCACTTTTTTGGATGGAGGCATTTTAGCAATAAAGCATGATTTATTCAGCTGAGGAAAATCTGATATTTAGCCTGCTCTGAATTTCACAGCAGAGACTCATAAGTTTTACAATCAATGTAAAAACTATAACTAGAGGCCAAAAACAGAACTCGGAAGCTCAGGCTGCAATGGGAAAGTTCCTCCATAATTCAGCAGTTTCTTTTGAGAACATGATATTTCTCATGGTAGAAGGAGATGAAACCTAAAAATTTTACAAGAGCACATATTTTTCTATAATAAATGTGCAACTTTGATATTTTGTGGGGTCCACCAGTGTAGCCTGTACGAGTTTGCTCATTTTTTGCCCAAAGACAACCCATATCCATCCATGACTGAGGCTTTAATGCAGATTAATTGTCTAGTCCCATTTGCAGAAATGGAGCACCATAGCATGGTGCTTCCACCTCCATGCTTCACAGTGAGTGTGGTGTTCTTGGGCTACAATCCAGTATTCTTTCCCCACCAAAGTGGGTCTTTATGCCAACAAGTTCAACTTTGGCCTCTTCAAATACCACATGATGTTCTCCCAGTCCTCTTCTAGATCATCCAGATGGTTAGTGGCAAACTTTAGATGGGACTAGACTTGAACTGGTTTAAGCAAGAACACCTTTTGAGCATTTTAAACAAGGACAATTTAGTGTCTAGCCAGTAATAACCTTTGTTACCGTGGTTTCAGCTCTCTCCAGGTCATTGACCAGTACTCTCGTTGTAATTCCAGGCTATTTCTCAGACATTCTCAAAATCCTAGCCAAGGAAGACTGTCAGTGATCTTGTATGTATTACAATTTCTAATATATTTGATCCAACAATTGACATCTTCTACTAAGTGGCTACCTTTTGTAGACTGGCGTCTACTGAGCGTCTTGTTTAGGTGTTCATTCTTGTCCCAGGTGTCCCTTGACAGCTCTTTTGTTTTAGCCTTGGTGCAGAAGTTGCAGTCTGTGAACAGTTATCTTTTATACAGATGATATATTTTTCTCCTGATAAAAAAGAATGTGGAGGCCATAAAAGCTTGGACAGATGGATAGAAGAGGTCTGTAAGATGTCATAGGTCTGTGCTAGCCAATAATTTTGGATATTTGTAGATATGTCATATATGTTTTTTAGCATAATTACACAGTAGTCTTGAAAATTCCTATGCTGTAATTTCTTGGATTTTTTCATATTCTCTCTCACAGTTGAACTGTACCTATGATGAACACTAAACCTCCACTATCTTTTTAAGAACGGATTTGGTGACTGCCAAGTTTCAAGGACCACTGCATACAGCTGTCCCTCGTTTATTGCAGGAGTTACGTTGTCAAAATAACCCAAAATCCGCAATGTAGTCATCCTTTTTTCAAGCAAATGTTGATGTTTTAAGGCTGTAAAACCCCTCACTACACAGTTGATACACTTTTCTCTCTTGTTAAAAACTCTCTCAAACTCTCTCAAAGTTTCCTAGAAAACATGTCCAGTATTACAGGACGAAACCACACATCATCTTTGCAAGCTGAACGCTTTCTGCACTGTACACGAGACACAGCACAGAGGAAATTGATTGATCTGCAGCCAATCAGGACACAGAACACAACTTGCTGTACAAAGAAAAACTGCAAATGCGACACAGTGAGGCTGCGAAAGGTGAACCGCATGATAGCGAGGGGTCACTGTAATGTGCTTTCTGGAACACATAGACTGTAATTACACCTGTACTTTAACCCAAAAAACATGGTAGTGTCCAATGGGCCATAGATCAGAGAACAACATTCATAGTGTAGCATTATGGGTTTTCAGGTAAATTTCTATGTTACCTTCCTTTTAGATAGCCACTGACTGACTAACAGAAAGTTACATGAAATCGTAAGGAAGAAAGCAAAAATCAAACACATTAAATGTTTTTTATTGATAAAAGATTTTTTGGATTGGTGATCTCTTCAAGGTGTACTTGACCTTAGCTGGTATAGGCTCCAGCAACCCCTTGGCCTCAAATAGGATTTAGTGGGTTCAGAAAATGGATGGATTCTTCGCTCCAGAATCCAACCACAGCTTTTCCACAGCTGCCTACATCAATTAGTAAAAACCCATACAACATTCCCTCACCAGTGAAAAGATTTGACTGGAGCATCATTACTCCAGAACCGGTCCTCCATTAACTCCCAGAGGCTGCTAACTTTCTACTTCACTGCTTTTGCGTTTCATGGATGGGAGGAATTGGGAATGCAGAAATTCTGTTTGACCTGATCAATGTCAGCAAGAAGCAAAAAGACTTTTAAATGTCCACAACATTTATAAAAACTACCAGAAAATCCAAAGAGTTGTTAATCCCTCGACACCTGTTGATGCAAATGTGCATCAAAACACACGTTTGTTATGACCATTTTTCTTCACTATAGATCATTTTTGATCTATTTTAAAAGCACTGAAGCACATCGACAAAAGCCGAAGTACTACCACAAAAGCCAAAACTTTTGTTTATGTGCCTCAACTTTTGTCGTTGTGTTTTCTGCTATTGTCATCATGTTGTGTCTTTGTCGTCGTGCTTTCACTTTTTATCGTGCTTCCACTGTTGGTGTCGTTTTTACAGCTTTTTTTATCCTGTTTTCAGCTTTGGTCTTTGTGCTTCAGCTTTTGCTGTCTGGCTTCGGCTTTTGTTGTCATGCTTTCTCTTTTGCCATCGTGCATCGTCTTTTGTCGTCGCGCTTCAGCTGTTGTCGTCTGGCTTCGGCTTTTGTTGTTGTGCTTCAGCTTTTGTCGTCTGGCTTCAGCTTTTGGCGTCTTGCTTCTGCTCTTGTCATTGTGTTTTCGGCTTTTGTCATCGTGCTTTCGCTTTTTATCGAGCTTCCACTGCTGTCGTCGCTTTTACGTTTTTTTTTATTTGCATGCTTCGGCTTTTGTCATTGTGTTGTGGCTTTCGTTGTTGTGCTTCGGCTTTTGTCGTCGTGCTTCAGCTTATGTCGTTATATTTCGGCATTTGTGGTTGTGCTTCAGCTATTGTCGTCTAGCTTCGGCTTTTGTCATCGTGCATCGTCTTTTGTCGTCATGCAACGTCTTAGGACTTTGTGGTTCGGCTTTTGCCGTCTGGCTTCAGCTTTTGTTGTCGTGCTTCAACTTATGTGGTTATATCTCTGCATTTGTGGTTGTGGTTCAGCTATTGTCATCTAGCTTCGACTTTTGACGTCGGGCTTTGGCTTTTGTCATCGTCTTTTGCTTTCATGCTTCATGCATAGGTCTTCGTGGTTTGGCTTCTGCCGTCTGGCTTTGGCTGTTGTTGTCATGCTTCGGCTTTTGTCGTCGTGTTGTATCTTTTGCATTAATGTGTGCCATGTCGGCCACCGTATAAAACACAATTTTCATTGAAGTGGGTTTTTAACTTTGGATTCTGTAAGTGAAAAGCAAACACTGGAAACTTTAGTTTAGGTAATCACATCATACATTTTATCCACCTGCCCACTGGCAGGTCTGCCCACATTTCCTTACTCTTCATATTTCTCTCCCTCCCCCACTCTTTCTCTCCTATCTTGATTTTCTCAACTTTCCCACCTACTTCTTCTCCTCTAACAGGTTCTCGGCAGTGCTTGGCCGTGGCCCACCTTTTTTCAACCAGCAGGTTGATGTTGGTCTGTGAATGTGTGTATTTTCTCTTCACACTGTCTGAGTGTGTGTTGCTGTAATGTGTGGCTATGTGTCTAGCAGCGGTCTAGACGTGGTTTCCTCTCTTGTGTTTGCTTTTCTCCTCAGGCCAACTGATCTGTTCACCCAGGAATGTTGCTGCTACTGCTGCCATAGTGTTAACACTCCCTCTCTGTTACTGTTCACCCCCCACTTCCAATTTTTTCTATAAGCCCTTCATCTCTCGAGTTTGTTTTTAGTTTTTTCCTTTTTCTGTTCATGTTACAATCTTTCCCCCTAACTCTAATGTGTTTGCTTGCATCACCTCTTCTGATAATCTCATCTAAGCAGGTTAAAATGTCCAAACTTCCGTTCTGCTTTGTCTTTTAATTCTTCCCTCGTTGATTTAAGTTATTAACCCTTTAGCTCATCATCAACCTCTCTTTCTTGCGGTTCCTTTTTACCAATTTTGGTATTTCTTCAAATCACTTCAGTGTGGGCCATTTGCTAAGATCAGATCAATCAATGTTGACGTTGAAGGGAGTTGGATTAATGGGGGATTCCATTAATTGTAAGTTTAATTAATCAAAAATAGTTTTAAAATCATCTGAATTTGAACTAAGACATTTTTTATTTTATTTTTTTTTTTAAGAGCTGTCTGATATGCCATTCATGGCCAGATGGGAAAATGGACTCCACAATTTGCAGCCACTAAATCGCAAACTAAATAGTGACCTTGAAGTGACACATTTAGGAACATTTTAGAAAATGACCATTTCGACAGGTGTTATATTGAAGAATCTCTGTATTATTTTTGAGTAAAGTATAAAATATTCAGGGTAGTATTTCTAATGCAATTTTATACATAAAACACATATTTGATAAATATTAATGTTATAATTATCAAGAACATTAAGTCTGAGAAATAAATACAGGCTCACATTACACTTGTTACAGCCCCTATTGATTTTAACCAAATTAAAACTTGATCAATTACATTTAGGTAGAAGATGGCAAATATATACATGGATTATTTTAACCCTTTAACATATGAGCTTTAGCTTCAGTGTTGACGTCGCCAGTTTCTGACCAAAAAAAAGTCTATTTAAGTGTACTACATGGATAGTCTCTACTAAAAGTGAAGCAGTATACTTAAAATAAATAAAATAAAATAAACTTCAAATGTTCTACTTTTTGCTAAGAATAGCTTAACTGAAGAGAAAGAATATTAAGTTGTGTCTAAATAAAAACAAAATCTTAAATTAGACATTCATATGTGTGAAAATTACAGCATATTTTGTACACAAAAAACAACTAGTATTACATTTGGAAAAGAGATGTACTGACTTTTTTGTAATGTTTGTGTAACTACTTCGATTTTTATTTTTAACCTGTACTCCGTCATTTATCTGGCCTGTGGAGGGCAGCACAGTGAGATCCCAATTCTTACTTTATGTCATAGTTATTTGAATTCAGAGAAGATAAAACAATGGATTAATACTTAATCTGTTAAATCTGATTATCTTTTATTGCATAAAGATGATCACAGGATCTGTTTTTCATAACTTTACTTGTTAAAATCTTTATTTTCACATGCTTGCTCTCTTCATTATTGGAACAAATAAACAAATCAAATCAAATAAATTAAAGTCCAGAACTCTGCTAAATTATTAATACAAATGGAGAAAACCCGTTTAAAAACACAATTTAGCAAAAGTAACAGTATTATGAAAACTGTAATTAGTTATACTGTCCTGTATATATATATATATATATATATATATATATATATATATATATATATATATATATATATATATATATATATATATATATATATAATATTAACGTTCTTTTAAAGACCGTTATTACAAATGCTGCTTATCAAGTCTTAAGCAGCATTCATACTACCTTCAGTAATGTGTGTTCAAGCGACCACTTCCAATAATAAGTCTATGTAAACACTCATACTTATGCGTACTCATACTTACTCTTACAGTCATGCATATCTGTGCAAGTTTCTCGGACCGTTTTGGGGCTCTACACGCAAAACCTGCTGCCATTATACAGTCGTTAAAAGTTAAACTGGTCGAACTTTGATCAATTAAATTGGTGAATTGATTGTGACGTATGGATGGGATTCTTTATTAATTCACAGACAACTGTTTGAAAATTAATCGTGGAGGAGAGATTATTAAATGCAGTCAAGTCTTTCATTTATCAGAGTAGAGCTGTGAAAGAAAAAGTCTGGAGCAAGATTTGCAGGATTTGCACTGCTTCCACATTTCTCACTCTTCCAACTGTACGTGGCGGACATGGGCCCAGTGGGAAAACACATGCCAGGAGGGTTGAACAAGGAGTGGGTTTTATTCAGTTCCGGTGCCAAAGCGGTTCTTTGGTTTCGGTTTCAGTTCCTAATTGGTGCCAATTTCAGTCCTTCAGTGATTAAAAAATAATGCCTACTTTCCCAAGTCATCCCATTTTGGCACATGGTTAAGACCTCCATGTCAGAAATTGACGTTTTTGGTGTTGTTTTTTTCACGTGCTGGCTGTTCACAATGTTTGACTAAACTGGTACAAAGGCAGGCAAAGGGTTTCATTCCTCCTTCAGTGAAGTTTGGAGTTTATTATAATTTTTGGGGTCTGTCTTTCTTAGATGGTTCTGTGACCTGTTCAGAGTCCACCTCATCCAGTGTCTGCAGGATTTCTCTGCCCCCTCTTTGAATCCATGTTTAGCCAATAAATGAATAAAGCTAAAGCTATATTTTAAATTCACTAAAACATCTTCAGCTGCTCTTGCATTTTCTTTCTATGTACTTGTCTTCCACACCTTTCTATCCCTCCATCCTTGTCTTCTTCTGTTCCCTTAACCTCAGCTGTGTGCTTTTCTTCTCTCTCTGCTTTGAGCCTTCAGGTTGTGAAAATTAATCATCATATAAACAAAAAACAAACTTTCTTCTTTCATGTCCCTTGGTCTTTTTTCACAAAGATGCACACACCAGTGCTGATCCATCCTCACCACACACACATTTTCTGTTTTAAATAAAATGATAAAATTCTCTTTCTACTTAGCCTTGACAACAACCTGCACTCTCCGGTGCACACAAACGTCCAAACACACTGCAGCACCGGCGACATGCCTCACATAAATAAGCAATGGGGAAGAGAATTAAAAAAAGATGCCTTCTTCTTTTTTTTTTTTTACTATCCTCCAGCAGAAAACATTATGACATCCTGACATCCAGTACTCAGACCCCGAAACATGAAAGCAAACATCTAAATTCTGTGAACGGAGTCAAAATTCCAAGAAAACATCATGCATAAACACAAACTTTCATAATAAGATTTATTCAACTAAATTTGAATAATTCATCTTTATTATAGATAGGATACACAAGTGGGACACTTTTGCAGTGCTAGAATGTGTTCTATCCCAGTCAGGCCAGCCGGTCCAGGCCCTGTAAGCCTCAAATGTTGTTCCTGCCAATGTCTAAACAAATTCTTGGTGAGGATTTTTGGATGCCTCTCTCCTCACATACGTTCCAGATGAAAAGAGGCTCATTTGAGCATTGTCTTTGGAAAGTGTCCATCCCAAAAGACCAAATTTGATTATGTGCAAACATAGTGCATCAGTGTTGAGATTCACAAACAGCCTCCATCATCCAGCATGTGAGCGGTAGTGTTAGTTCTACTATTAGTAAGAGTCAAACAAAATGATTACATTGTAAAATTCTGCTCTGCCAATCTGTTTTACCCACAGTTTGTTTTGCCTGTTTTTTTCAGTAGATGGTACATCATTTTAGACATCTTTAGTTTTGACTTTTATTTTGAAAGCTACATTTGTGGCTATGACAGGAAGTCAGTATCGGCCATTTTCCTTCTTGTCATCTGGTGCCATCTTCCTCATGTTTGACCTCACTGTCTGTAAGTTTTGGTCTAAGTTAATCAATATTATTCTGATCATTGTCTCATTTGTATCTTTCTCTTATTTATTTGTTAAACTGTCGTACAGAAATGCACCTTTTTCTCAGTTGCCTATTTAAAGTTTCTTATAAATTTACTGATTGAACATCGTAAAATAAAACAGAAACTCTTCTCTGACTCGACATCCTTCAACAAGTGTTGGGCTTACAGCTTAATAATGTTGAAAACTTGTGAGAAGAGTGGAAACAAATGGTAAAGGGCCTATGCTTTTAAAGCGCTTTATTACTTTCTTTGAAGGCCTGAAGTGCTTTAGAGGGTAACCAAACAGGACACTTGGAGCCTGACTCCACCCACAGATGACATTTTAAAATCCATTTAGAGGGGTGGGGCTGGGGAACAAGAGTCTCGGGACTGTTACCATTAGGCAGCACACAGACCATTTCAGACCATTATTTTTAGTATTATACAAGTTTATTTTAAGTTGTCAAAAATTTTTCAAGGACCAATAGTCAGTACTTTTTAAGCTCCATTTATTCAAATATAGAAGTAGGGGCGGCCGTGGTGCAACAGTAGGGCGGTTGACTCCTGATCGGAAGGTTGCGGGTTTGATTCCCGCCTTGTCTGTCGAAGTGTCGAAGTGTCCTTGGGCAAGACACTGAACCCCAAATTGCCTCTGGTGGAATTTTAGGGTGGATGGTTGGCGCCAGTGTTAGACAGTGGAGCCACCACCACCAGTGGGTGAATGGATGAATGTGACTGTGCATCGCTTTGGGCCTTCGAAGGAAGGTAGAAAGCGCCATACAAGTATTCGCCATTTACCAAGTAAACAGTCAAAAAAAAATTTGATTTGGGGTTCGGTTACCCTTTAAAATCCATTCACACACTGATAGCGGCTCCACTGATGAACACTGGCGCCAACCTCTAACCACCAGGAGCAATGTGGGGTTCAGTTTCTTTCCCAAGGACACTTTGACACATGAGCCCACAGAACGAGATCCGAGTGTCTTACGACCAGAGCTCGGCTGTACTACCTCTACACAATGGCCATCAACAAACAGTTGTTAGTTTTACTGGACGTGCATAGACTAGAAGGATGTGCAAAGGGCTTGGTTGATCAAGGGCAGGGAGGAAAATGTGTTGACGGGTTCCACAAGTGTGATGAAAAGGAGGACTTTAAAAGGGGGGATAAATAAGAAGAACAATAGCAAGCTAAGAATAAAGAGAGTAGCTCAAGAAATAGCAAATGATATTTGTTTCATCCTTACAGATCTTAAGGATGAATTGAAGAAGGCATTGAAGAAGATTGATCAGTACAAGGGTAGTTGGTCCTGAAAACATACCTGTGCTGGTATAGATGAATTTAAGGGAATTGGCAGTAGAGCTTCAGGCTGGGCTGTTTATCAAAGGATATGCAGTGGTCTAAAACATGCCGCCACTGGACTCTAGAGCGTTGGAGACGCCTTCTCTGGAGGGAGGAATCACACTTTTCTATCTGGAAATCTGATGGATACGTCTGGGTTTGGAGGTTGCAGGAGAACGATACATTTCAGACTGCATTGTGCCGAGTGGGAAATCTGGTGGGGGAGGAATGATGGTGTGGGCTTGTTTTTCTGGAGCTGTGCTTGGCCCATCAGTTCCAGTGAAAGGGACTTTGAATGCTGCAAGATATCAAAATATTTTGGACAATCTCATGCTCCCAACCTTTGGAGACAGTTTGAATGGAGCTCCTTCGTCTTTCAACATGACTGTGGACCTGAGCACAAAACAAGGTGCATAAAGACATGGAGGACAGAGTCGGATGTGGATGAACTGGTCTGGCCTACACAGAGTCCTGACCTGAACCTGATAGATCACCTTCAGGATAAATGGAGACTGAGAGCCAGGCCTTCTCCATCAACATCATTGTGACCTGACCAATGCACTTTAGGAAGAATGGTCCAAAATTCCTAGAAACACACTCCTCAACCTTGTGGACAGCCTTCCCAGAAGAGTTGAAGCTGGAATAGCTGCAAAAGGTGGACCGACATTATATTGAACTCTATGAGTTCAGTTCACATGTAAGTGCTGGCAGGAGAGCGAATGCTTTTGGTAAAGTAGTGAATTGGAGCTTTAAGACAGTGCTGAAATGTGTTGTAGGTTGACAGAGGAATTGAAGTTGGAGGTTGAACTGCACAAAGGATCAGCTTTGAGCTTTCCTTTTTTTGTGGTACTGAACAGATTGACATGATGTTAGACAGGAGTCCCCGTGGATCATGATGTTTGAACATGATCTTGTCACCTGTAAACCAGGAAGCAGGAGATTTGCTCTGGAAAGGAGAGGAATGAAGGTCAACAGTCCAGAGCAATGGAAACATGCACTTGGAATAGGTTTACTGCTTAGAAATGTCTCCTTTTCTTTTATTTTCTACAATTTCATTTTGATTTCTGGAAATTACTTTTATTTTCAAAATTTGGTTTTCTTTTTTACGGAAACATTTCAATTTAGTCACACTTTCAGTGATTTGAGCAATCTTAGTATCAAAACATTCAGCTTGTTGTTTTTGGTGTTCATTAACTTCATAGTTTTTGAAATATTGAGCAAAATAAGCCCCATAGGAAATACATGAGAAATGATTCAAATTTTTCAAAAACTTTGCACTTTGAAATAATCATTTAGAGTAATTTTAAAAATAATTTTGCATTGAACTGTTAAATTAGCATCATGCTAGCTCATTTGGGTAATTTGGCATTTGCTGAGGGTTTTTTTAAATACTAATTTGGAATTGATCTAATACCTTAGCAACATGCTTTGATTTTTGGCTAATATGCTATTTACTGAGAGTGTTTTAAATGCTAATGTGAAATGTAGCTAATACTTTAGCATCATACTAATGTTTTGGGACTAATTTGTAATCTACTGAAATGTGTTAGGCTACTTTTAAGTTTCCCTAATATTTTAGCAACAGGCTAATGTTTTTGACTAATTTGAAGTTAAGCTAGTATTTTAGCAATGTGCTAGCTTTGCAGGCTAATTTGGCATCTAATAAGGTAATTTGGGCTAATTTAGAGTTCAGCTCATATTTTTTCAGCAGACTAATGTTTTGGACTCATTTGGCATCTACTAAGGTTTTTTGGGCTTATTTAGAGTTTTTCTCATATTGATGCAACACACTACATGTTTTTTGCAAAATTGGCATGCATTAAGGATTTTTAACCAACTTTACTACACATTTTTTTAGATATCTAAGTCAAAATTTGTTATCTTTCATAGTTCTTTAATGAAATTTAAAGCAAATTTAGCATTTTGCAAATGGTCTTTGCATTTCTAGCCAGTCTCTTCAGCAATTAGAGTAAATTGCTTCTGCATTTTCAGCAAAAATTTTCAGCACCTTCAGTGACCAGATTCAGCAAAAACGCATTCACGGTAGCTTAATCAAAGATAATCCAACTTTTCTAGTTCTGTTTTGATTTCTAAAATGTAATGTGCTTTTTTATTTTACTTTTGAACGGTTGTTGTGATCTTTAATGTGTTGTACTACATGCTACAAAGAAACAGAAAAGAAAGGAAAAGACGCAACAGATTTGTTTTTCCAGCTCTTCTTGTCTTGCTGGTGGAATATAAAGAAATTATAATATGAATATGAAATTTGAGGAACTGTCACTCATCATCAGTCACCAGAGACTCCAAACGGCCTGAACATCACAGCAGCAGCTGAGCTTTGCACATATGTGCACACGAAAACACAAAAACACACTCTGCTTCTTCTTAAAGTCTCTAACCATCTGGTTAACTCATCAGCTTTCTCTTGTGGTTGTCCTGGTAACCAATGAAAACAGCAACCAGGGGCTGCCACACAGTACAATGCATCCCTTGTCTTTCTCTCCTTCTTTTTTCTTCAGTCTCTCTGCACTCCCTTAATCCCTCCTTCCCTAGCTCCCACTGCTGTCACTCTTCTGCATCATTTCTTCTTTCGCTCCCCCTTTTGCTCCATCCATCAACTCTTTGCTGTTTATCTTTTCTGCCTATCTCTCATTTTTTCCTTGCAACATGAAAAGTGTTTTCAAGAAAGGAAAATGGTGGGAAAATGCCTTTAAACAGGATATGTTAAAGTCTAAACATAGTCAATGTAAAGTCCTTCCATTTAGTTCATTTGCATGTGAAACTAGCTTCCAAAAACCAAATAAAACGAAGTTATTTTTCTGTATTTTCACCAAAGATTATGAACAGAAATCTTGGTGAATGTAAAATTGATTTAAAAATCTACTAGAATAGACTAAAGAAAACTTTATTGAAGCCAAGCAGGGAAACTCAGCGGTCTATAGTGGCCCTTTCAGCAGTGGTCTGGCAGAGGTGTGCTAAGAACACTAAATAAGCTGCTATGTGTTAACTAGCTGGCTTTATAGCCAAATCTTCTGTTTTGTAATTCTTTTTGGCCCGCCAAGGACCAGAGGAGAGACTAAAGCAGGAGGCCAGTGTTATCGCTGCTTTTCAAGGGTGCAGTGAAGAGGAGTGTGAATGCTGATTAAAACTACAGACGTTTACTGAAAATCACAAGTTATTTAAGTAGATCAACCCTGCTCTTAGAATGATGGTTGCTTAAAACCTTAGTCACATGCACCCATACGGGGGGGATAACCAGATTTTGGATTGTCCTGGCTGGAAGAAGGCCATCTTAATGGCATGTGTGACTTGTATTTCCCTATAGGGGCGCATACGACCACTTCAAGAGACGTCATGAAAATGGAACGGACCGTTGTTGTGTGAGGTAAGTGTACCATGAAGTATTTGTAAGGATAATTTAAGTTACATGCACTCTTACAACATACAGGTAATGTTGAGCGGTGCTCTAGTGCTCTAATCTCCTCTAGTCATTATTAAGATGCAAATACTGGCTCTTTACTGACTGCATACAAATAAGTAAGTACCTGTAGGACACCTGTAGAAAGCTGACTAACTACGCTCTTATTGTGTAATTTTCTAAATTCTGTCCGGCTGTGTGCAGGGGTGTTCACTTATCACTTGAGCAGCACTGACTAGCTAGGTTTGGGGGGCTGCGTCTCACCTTCTTCATTCTTTCTTACCCTTTGTTGTTTAAGTGTTCACTACGATTTGTCACTCACAGAATTTCTATAGAAAAAAATGTAGCCTCGACAACCCAATCAAAAAGTCTTTAACCAATATTTCCTGCGTGTTCCATATGGGTTTTCCCTTTTTTGGGGGGGAAATACGGCTTTGTTTCCATTTTTTTGAACCATGAGGCACATGTGGTATTTGGTACATGGAACCTTGTTAGTCGGGGGCCATGGTTCCCGACTGGAGAAAGGTAGTTTGACACATCTCAGTGGGTGGAGTGCTGCCTCTGGTGGAGGTGTTTTAATATCTTGAGGTTGATCTTCGTTCCAGTACTCACCTGTGGTCATGACCGAAAGAACGAGATCGCGACTACAAGCGGCTGAAATGAGTTTAGAGATAGGATGAGAAGCTCGGTCAACAAGAGAGATCTCGGAATAGAGCCACTGCCTCTCTTCATCAAGAGGAGCCAGTTGAGGTGGCTCAGGCATCTGATGCCTCCTGGAGGTCTGGGGAGGTGCTCCGGGTATGTCTCACTGGGCGGAGGCTCAGGGGAAGACCCATGACACGCTGGAGAGACTACGGCTGTGTCCGAATTCGGGTGCTGCGTCCTCCCTGAGCTGGGTTTGTTGGCCAGTGACGTCACAGCACCGCGACAAGTGCCGTCCAAATTCAACGACTGCTTCAAACGTGACCAACGAACACAACCTTCCTTTTCCCAAATTCAAATGTCGTTCTGGCGTATCCTTCTATGCTGCCCGTATCCCAAGACGCATTCTAGTCGGCCTGAAGATTTTTTCTGGCAAAAATGGTGGACTTTTATGCGGGACCCGGAGTCGAGAAAATTTCACTTTTAAACGTAAGTAAAAACTGCGAACTGATAAGTTTATGGTTTTGATGATTAACATAAAATATTTTAACGTTATTTTGATCTGAAATGTTACAATAGAAGTGCTCAGATAGCGGTCTCAGCTCGTATGCTAGATCCTGCTGTTGGTCTTTGGTCGTTGGCGTTTGTTCTTTCTTGATGAAAATGAAAAATTAAAAAAATTTAATTTTATATCATTTTAGGGACCAAAGAACAGATGGCAGAAATTCTAAAGCTCAGGAGTGAAAACGATCATCTTTTTAATGGCGCCAGATTTTCAGCTGCTCTGGCATGGAGGTAAACCACGCATTTATTTACGTCTTCGTCATAATAGAGCTGGCGTCACCAATCCTGTTCTTCATGAGCTTCACTGCCCTGTTTATTTTGGAGATAACCCCGCTTCAGTTAGCTGGATTGGATGAGTTCAGTTTCTGACTGACTGAACATGCCTGATCCAGGTGAACAGAAGTAACTGAAACAGGGTTAGCTGTAAAACAAGCAGGAATGGAGTTGGTGACCCCTGCAGTAGAGTTTAGTGTCTTGTGTTATAATGTGAGACATTCTTGGATTAACCCTGTCATCTCTCCCTCTTTGTTTTGTGTGTTTTTCAGGACAATCCTGGAGAAAATGATCTACTGGACAAGGTCCAGGATAAGGCTGGATAAGGTCCTCCAGGGTCATGTAGAACCACCACTTGTCCTCCCAACACCAGGGGGGCACAGGAGCATGGAGAATGCATGTCCTAGCCCAGCCAGAAGAATAGCCCTCCTGCTGCGCCAAGGGGCCCAGCATAGGGCGCAATCCAGGAATATACCAGAGCCCCCCAAGGGAGACCCACTCCACGCTCCAGGCAACAAGTTTTTTTAAGTTCTTTGCTTTCTTTTCTATGTAAGAAAAGACTTCACGTTTTATTCACTCATTTTGTATTTTACAAAAAGTTTCAATTTATAAAGTTAGTATTTTGCCTTTTGATTGACATGTGGGAGGACCTGGGAAAAATCCAGGCGCTCTGACTTCTGTAAATTTTGGAGAAAACCCATGCACGGAGGGAACATGCAAACTCCACACAGAAGAGTCCCAGCCAGGATTTAATCCAGGGCTTTCACGCTGTGAGTCAAAAATGCTAACTGCTACACCACTGTGCAAGCCAGCTTTAGACAAGTGCCTCTTGAAGATTTTATCATACACTTTCTGAGTTTTTGATGGGGGGTGGATTCACATGTACCAGATGTTTATTAAACTGGAAGTGAATCCAAAATAAGATTCAAACCCTGAAATAAAATAGTCAACTAAAAGGCATTTTTCCACAGAATTGTAAATGTTCTTATCTTATTTTAAATTTTCTCCATGCTGGCAGGAAGCCAGCTGATTAATTCCTAAAATGCCAGAATCCATTTAGGTCGGCCAAGGCCTGAATCTGCTAGGTGGGCTAAAGAAAAAATAAGCAGCACAGAGACATCATTACGAGCGTGTCAGCTCTCTGGTGCACATTTTTTGTTCCGTCAGGAATTTCTGTTTATTTTTCAGAATCTCAAGGAAAGAATTGTGTAATGGATTCAAGCAGCAGGTCTAAAGAGGCGAGGAACTGTCACTTACCTGATGCTCGATGGAAAAGTGAGCAGACAGTGCATGACAATCAGATTTGGCATGGTGGGAAACAGTTGGGACTCCCACAGTTTACTTGTTTCCACCAGCTGTTCCAAATGTTGCTTGTGTTCCGCTCTCAATGTTCCCCAGATCAAGAGCCACCTCCTACTTATAGTAAATGTCTACAACTCAAACCAGTACATTAAATCGTTTTTATCTAAATTAAGCTCTTCTCACACTAAGTTAGGGATATTATAAAAAACTCTTTTACATAGTGTTTACAATTCTCAGGATATGGGGACAATTGTACTGGGGGTGATAGACACTATACACTGCAAAAAGTCTGCTTTAAAAATCAAGAAAAAAACATACAAAAATAAGGTAAACATTGCTTAGTTAGGAAAAATTATAAGCCAACACAACAAGAAAATTTGGCTTGTCAAAACTTTTCAATTCAAATTAAGATATGTAGCGTCATAGGAACAACAAATATCTTAAAATGAGTATGTTTGACTAATATCAAGCTCATTTTGACTAATGTAAATAATTTCCAAGATTAATATTTTCGAAATGTTCAAAATGATTCTTTACTTAAGATGTTACCAGTAAGGTTATCTTGATGCTATGCTAACAACGAGGATCTGTTCCTTGAAACCAGCCAAATGTACAAAAAACAATAGTATTTTTCTATTCTATTCTTTTCTCACTATGCATGATAATTTACTTGAACTTCTTGAATTAAGGCAAAACTCCTGATTGATCTTGGCCATACAAATGTCACGGGCTTGAATGAAGATACTGTTAGAACTAAGATTTTAGTTTCAAGGGTGTTTTTACTCATAATAGGTTACGAAATTGTAGTATCAAGCCTTAATATCTTACTGAGATATTTAATGATCAAAACTCTTAAAATAAGGGAAATTATCTGGCATAAAATCTTCAAAGTGGGAAGAATTATCTTAGCATAGGAAAATAAAATATTGTCTTGTTTTCAGATTTTTCACCTCACTTAGATTTCACTTTTTTAGTGTACTCTTTTTGTTTTTCAGTGTCTTATTTCTTGGTGGCAAAACCAGAACTTCTAATAGAAAAACCTTTTCAATGTGGAATTTCTGTCAACATTCTGCAGTATAAAACGTTGATTTTGCCTGTCAGTCATTCTAAGTTCATCATTTAAACTGCCATGAACACACAATGTTGCATAATGGAATAACGCTGCCACCTGGCCATAGCACACCGTCAGATTAGCAGCAGGCAGTCAGATGTTGCTGGTGAGTTTCAAAGTGTCATCTTGCATCAAGTGTCATCAGACTTGCATCAAGAAACAGAACTAGTGGCAGAGTTTGCGACAGATCCAGGAGTGGAGCGCCGTGAGTGACACACCACAGTCATGACCAATATCTAAGGACCTGTGCACACAGTCACAGTCTGCAGTTTCCAGACAACTGATTGCAACAGACTCCACCACTTTACTTGAATGCCAGAAGACTGTTGCAGGTGACTCCACTGACACAGAACCATGTGACCTGGGCAATGCAGCAATGGTCTACCGACCTGCTCATTGATGGTCACCTTTGACAGAAAATGATGGGATGCTGGAGAAGGTGAGGTTAACGATACGTCGAGGCCAACATGGTCCTCCAGGTTTGCTTTGGTGGAGGAGGTAAAACAATCTGGGCAGGCATCACAAGATTTGGTTATTATAGATGGACCAGCCACTGCACGTTCTTACCTCAGGGACATCATAAAAACCATCATCATCCCCAATTCCACCGACACACCCCCAACTTTCTGTTCATAGATGATAATGCCCCACCACATGGAGCCAGAATTGTCGCAGTTAGACTTCAGGAAGTGGGAGTTTTTCCCATGATTTGGACAGCAATGCTCCGTGACCTGAACCCCTTATAGGACGTCTGGATCCAGCTGGGGCAGAGACTGGATGATCATACCCTAAAGTGTCCTGGCAGAACTCCAAGTTGGAACGCCTCAAATTATACCACGAGTCTGTCAAGCTGCCATCGGGGCAAATCGTAGAAATCCACGCTATTGGTCAATTTTTGTTACTCGGGGTTAACTTTATTATTGTTTCAAATTTTGAGGTAATGAATTTTAAACTAATGTAAAGGTTGTTTTCTCTCATTAATCATAAAAAAATATCAAAGGTAACTTTGACGTACTTGTTTAAATCTTGGCCAAATAAGAAAAGCACTCATGTAAATTTTAATATCCATACATATTTATGAATAGTGTAAATTAACAGTTATATAAACTAGAGTGTTACTTTTGGTTTTAACAAGTAACTTAGTACATCAGAAATTGTACCTAACATCCAACATTAATATTTGTCTGTTATTCTGGATTTTATTAACATCTTTCTGATTCCTTGTGCTAAAATACGCCAAATAAGAATATATGTTTAAATTTTAAATCTCCAATGCAATCACGCCCGACTCCAGCAGTCAAACCTGCTCTCAATTGCCCCCTGCCTATTTGTATGTGGTGTGCGTGTGTGAAAATGATCGATGGAGTAGGTGAGCGTGTTAATTTTTTGCTAATATAGATAAATTGTCCACAGATCATGTTACATGAAAGTGCAATCACCCCCACCCATACATGGATGACTTATCCCTAAGGCAAGAACCATTCGACACACACCCTTGCATGCTCGCTGATGATTGATTGTTGCTGCAGCACACAAAGAGCCCGGTGAAAAGCAAGGTGAAGGCTACAGCAGACAGCACACAAGGCAATACTGAATTTTGTTTTTGAAGTTACAGCATTACACTGTAAATCTATTTTTTACTTCAAGATATAAAAATTCCCCAAATCCTGGAAAATATGTCTTTTTAAAATTTAAGATCTCAATGATCTCATTCATGTCTGCTCCATGAGTACAGGGTCCAGGGAGCCTTACCGAGGGCTGACTAGTCCCTGCATGACCAAAGGAGGAGCTTAGTTCGCATAGCTGACAGTATGTTGGACCTGTTCTTGGTGCATGTTGGACTCTGGTGAGGCTTCTCTTTATGATCGGTTCTGTTTTTAGTCTTTTTGTACAGAATTTCAGAAAGGATCTGGCTTGGGGACCCGGGATTTCCTCTCTGCTCTTTGCAGATGATGCTGTTCGGTTGACTTAATCATGCCAGGACCTCCAGCATTTGATTGGGGTGGTTTGCCGCGGGGACGAGGGTCAGCACCGCTAAGTCTGAGGCCATGGTTCTTAACTGGAGAAAAGTAGTTTGCCTTCTCTGGATTGATGGAGTGCTCCTGCCCCAGATGGAGGACTTTGAAGTGTCTTGTTCATGAGTGAGGGAAGATCGGAGTGTGAGATTGACAGTTGGACTGAAGCAGCATCCGCTGTTATGCAGATCTCTGTTGTGGTGAAGGAGGAGCTGAACCAGAAAGCAAAAGTCTTAAATTACCGGCCGATTTTCATTCTAGTACTCACCTATGGTCATGAGCTCTGAGTCGTGACAGAAATGAGCCTCCTCTGTAGGGTGGCTAAGCGCTCCCTTAGAGATAGGTTGAGAAGATCGGTTACCCGGCGAGAGGGTCAACGTAGAGCCGCTGCTCCTCAACATCGAGAGGATTCAGTTGAAGTCGTTCAGGAATCTGGTCCGCATGCTTCCTGGACACCTCCCTGGAGAGGTGTTCTGGGCATGTCCCATTGGACAGAGGCCCCGGGGAAGACCCAGGACACACAGGAGGGACTACGTCTCTCAGCTGACCTGGGAACGTCTTGTGGTCCCCCCAGAAGAGCTGGAGGAAGTGACCGGGAGAAGAAAGTCCGGACATCTTTGCTTAGACTCCTGATGCAACAACCCAGTCCCGGATGAGCGGAAGAAGATTGAGTGGTCTGATTAATGTCAGAAGTGTCAGTGTGTCATACCACTGTACTCAAACTTAATTTGACTCTGAGCTGTGAGCTTCTGTTCCTCTGAGTTTGCCATAGAGGCAGTCATCAGCTGTCAGACCAGAGAACGGTTCTCCTCTGCACATAGAGCTGCTATAAAAGAGATGTTCTGTTGTTCCTGAATCCCTATCAAAGTTCCAGTTATCTTACCCAAGCACACCAGAAGACAGCCAACCACCACAGACCCACACATCACTTTGTAAGCTGAGCAGAAAGCAAGTCATCATCACTGACTAATTGAATTTTGCGCTGTGTCACAGCCAGCGGTCTTACATTGATAAAAAATTAGACATAAATCAAACGGTGAATTAAGGACGACAAAGAATTTATCCCTGCTGCTATTTTGAAATAAATTGGTGTTAATTTAATATTCATTCATCTTTGTACTATGTGGGATGTCATTTATCTATCATTAGTTTACCAAAGCATCATTCTTTTCATATATGTTCCATTACGCCGTTTGAATCAAATCTGTTAGTGAAAATTAATTTGGAACAATTCTCAGAATCAGTTAAGTGCTTAATTGAAGATAAATATCGAACTAACAGCTTCTTAGGATGTGTTGCATTTCTTTTGTTATCATTTTAAAAAGTTGGATCATTTGCCGCATTAAGAAATTCTGGTCTGTGACCAAGACTACTGCACCACTGATACCAAGTTCAATGACCAGCATCAATTTCTTTTACAAAAAAAGTGGATGTGAATGCTAAGAAAATCAAATCATATTCCAGCAAAAATGATCGTATTAAGTCCTGCTCATGGAAGCCAGAGATTCTTAATGACATTAGGCGCCGACCTTTGTGTGACGGACCTGCACCGGTCCATGGGTCACTTGCTACCACGCCTCAGAGGGAAAAATTTAATAACTTACATTATTTGCACTTCATTTATTATATGATTCTGAAGGAAGTTGTATTTAGTAAAACTGCTGGATTCTCTCAATCCCACCTAACTATGACTCAGTCTCTCAATGTCTCAAGTTCTCAATTAAGCAATTTTTGATCATACTATCATCAAGTGTCAAAACAATCATCTAACTGTGAGAATAATTCTTCACCAGATAAGATGTATGTAAACAATTTATACTTAAGGCTTTTATTGAGGATTGCAGAAACAAATTTGAACATTTTTGTATGTTTTTTGTGACTATGTTAAAGAAATGTAAACAAAAACACAAACGTTCTTGAATATTAAGTAATGCAGGGGAAACAAACTGTAAGAAGCAAGTCTTCTACCTGAATCACTTATCATAGTGCCTTTTCCATCAACTGTTGTAACTTTTTTAGCCCTATGTCGAAGTTCCACAGTCCTTTACCTTGAATTTTTCATTTTGTTTATCCCTACTTGATATCCCTGTTTATCTCCTACTCGGTTTTTCTTCCTTTTTATGGGTCTTTTAGATTTAGAGATCCTGAAGTCATCCCGAGGCATTTTACTGAGTCTGTGTCTACAACTCTCGTTCTGCAATAATTAACTGTTGAATAACATGTAGCAAAACAAGTTCTTTTTATTTTTTTGGTTTGTTGTTGGTGCCACAGTTTCCCCTTTTCATTTATTAACTTTGTTTCATACAGTTTTTCCCTTGATGTTAAAGGTAAGCTACTCTGACTTTTCATTCACTTATCATTTAAAGCTTTTCGGTCTGCTCATAATGTCCTTAAACTACTGCTTGTACAGATTTATACATTTTCTCCTGAAAAGGTAAAATCAACGCACATTAGACAAACACCCTACAAAAGTAATGCATGTAGACTGCACAAAAACCTAAACACAACACTTTTGGTTTAGCTCCCTTTTGTCATCAGAAGAATCAAAGATCTAAAAAAATTTCTAAAATGGCTGGAGAAAGGGGAAGTCTAGGCAACTTTGCTAAGATTACTGCCCCTGGATTAGTGGAAGATGGATTGCTGGACAATTTCATTCACATATTGTTCACAAATATGTCTAAAACTGTAATAGTCATCACTCCTCCATTGCTGAGATAATCCCTGTCACCTCACAGGTGTGCCATATCAAGATGCTGATTATACAGCATTATTATTACACAGGTGTGCCACATAAAGAACCTGATTATGCATCATTATTATTACACAGGTGTGCCACATAAAGAACCTGATTATGCAGCATAATTATTACACAGGTGTGCCATATCAAGATGCTGATTATACAGCATTATTATGACACAGGTGTGCCATATCAAGATGTTGATTATACAGCATGATTATTGCACAGGTGTGCCATATCAAGCTGTTGATTATACAGGATTATTATGACACAGGTGTGCCATATCAAGATGTTGATTATACAGCATGATTATTGCAAAGGTGTGCCATATCAAGATGTTGATTATACAGGATTATTATGACACAGGTGTGCCATATCAAGATGTTGATTATACAGCATTATTATGACACTGGTGTGCCATATCAAGATGTTGATTATACAGCATGATTATTGCACATGCGTGCCATATCAAGATGTTGATTATACAGCATGATTATGACACAGGTGTGCCATATCCTGATTCTAATCATACAGCATGACCATGGCACAAGTGTGCCTTCTCAAGATGATGATTAGACAGCATGATTATGGCACAGGTGTGCCTTTATCAGGTTCTGATTAAACACCATGATTATTGCACAGGTGTGCCATATCATGATGCTAATTATATAGTATGAGTATTGCGCAAGTGTGCCTCAGACTGCGCACAGCCATTGAAGACGAGTGAACCAACATCCCATAGGCCACAATTGATAACCTGATTAACTCTATGAAGGGGGTGTGTTGCATTGCATGACTGCAAATGGTGGTCACACGGTCCCCCCTCCCAAAAACCAGGTCGTCCAGGTCGTTATTGTAAATAAGAACTTGTTCTTAATAACTTACCTGGTTAAATAAAGGTTTAAAAAAGTTGCCTTTTATTGCGACCAGTCTAAGGCACACCTGTGCAATAGTCACACAGTCTAGTCAGCATCTTGACATGGTAAAACTGTGAGGTGGGATGGATTGTCTCAACAAAAGAGAAATACTAGTGCCACAGGATTTGACAGTTTTTGAACAATGTTCAAGAGAAATGTCTAAGTTGCATTTACGTTTATGTTCAGTGTAATTAAAGAAGCCAGCTCCACAGGGCACAGACATCCCCAACTCGGGTGTGATGGTCAGAGACCTTAGGGATACCGTCTCCCTCCGTGGACAGAGGACCTCCAGGCCCAGGAAGCCAATGAATAAGGGACATCACAGCTGAATGGCTGGCAACGTCCGCATGGGATGGGATAGTGGACAAAAAAAAATCTGAGGCACCACCCTCTTTAAGAAATGTAAAAGAATTAAACAAATATATTTTTTGCTGTAATTTTTACTAAATGATGACTAAAAGGCACAATACATCCTCACTTTGAGGCACTCTCTTTCTTTTGCCGAAGGATAACTTTAATTTATCATGGAGTTTGAGGTGAAAGAAACTCTCTTAGACACGGTGAGGAGTTTTTAAGATGGCCTTCAGTTAACTTTAAGGGAAAAAACGTATTCACAATAGTTAAGGCTCTTTAACAACAACAACAAAAAACAAACAAACCAGAAAAAAAAAACAAAAAAAACAGAACTTTAAGCCTACTATGTCTAAGTGGTATTCATGTCATCACTTCTGTTATGTACAAATTCTGAAAGCCTTTAAAAAAAATAACATAAAACTTTAATAGACATGTACACACTAACTCAAACATACATACTGAATTGATTGCCAAGCTCCTGTTTGATGCCTGTGGTTGTTTGTTACTGGATTTCTATTTCTTCTACCCTAGTATAGAAATATTATTGGCAGCTGTTCATGTTGACGTTCTGTTTTCAGTGAAACATTTGTTTGTGTGTATCTTTGTGTGTTTGTAAAGCTACAACATTTACAGACAAAAAAATACAATAACTTATAATAAAAGGAGTCTAATCCAGTCACACAGCACAGAAGCAAAACAAGGTCATGCATGCAAAAACCTAAAATACAAGACAGCCCTGTTTGTTACAACATCATACAAGCCCACAGATCTGACAACTGAGGAAAGTTTGACCAATGCTTCTTTCCTGTGACTTTGCCAACAGCAGCAGCAGAAATAAATATACTGTTTATTTTGAAGCTTGTGGTTCTAATATATTTATATTCTGGCATATGTGTCTTAGTTTTACAGGGTAGAAACAGCTCTATTAGAATACACTCTTGCTCCAGTCAGGCCATTAGGCAAAACAGACAAGGAGCTTTGTACTTGGAAGTAAAACTTATTAAAAGTCAAATTGTGCATTTAATTTGCTCTCACAATATTATACATGTTAGATGTGGTGTAATGAAACCTCACATAAAAAATATGTTCAAAGTAGAAAGAATGCCAACCTTACCTGAACCAGGTAATCAGTTATGAGTAGCGCTTGGACATGCACATTTTACTTGCAAATATAAAAAGGTTGTTTTTATGACTAACTAGCTGCAAGTTTAAATTGAAAACAGTTTCTGTTTCTAACTTTTCTTTTCTTGCTTTGATCACTACAGTGTTCTGATAAAGACCAGTGCAAACAAATATGATGATGAGCACAGCTTGATGCCCTGCATGCTTTTCCCTGAAGAATCCTGCTGTTACAGTAAAGAAAGAAAACCACATCAACACATTAAGTATACCGTTCTGAGAGCAAGGGCTTTGTGGTAACTCAAATGATCTTTAAAGCTAACAAACGCCAGAGAACAACAAAGAGGAAGAAAATCTGATAAGTATAATTGGTGATATTGATATGCGATGAAAAAGAGGATTCATGGTTTGATGAAAACACAATATATAAAGGAAAGAGAGCAGAAATTGACATTTTGAGGTAGTAAAAAAGTCAACATTTATCCAAACTGATTGAAGATGACAGTATGGATGGAGAGTAATGCGTCGGGTGACAGAAACTTTGGGACAGATGAAGACAGCCAAAGTCTAAATTTCCATGTTCCAGCGCGTCGGATGAAAGCAGTCTATTCATTAGAGCATCAACGCTAACAACCAATGGTAGGTATGACCACTTCAGAGTCTAGTGCGAATATAAACAGAAACATACAGACGGGATGTGGGAGCAACAACAAAGATGGCCTCTGTTTTCAGTGCCAATGTGAAACATTTGTGAACGCCTGCAGGAAGTGGCTACGCACTTTGATGAGATAAATTCAGCTTTGAGCAAATGGAAAACATATTCATAATTAAAAATAAAATTGAGAAATTTGGCAGTGAGGTTGCATTTAGTCTGTGGTATAGAATAAAGAGAGCACAGGTGTTAGGCTGCTGGTAGCTTCACAACGAGAGCACTCACTGTTTTCCATATTCAACATTTCCAAAATCAATGCAACCACTATATGACTTTAAATTTATTGCAAAACTAATCATCAAATATGACGATTAAAAATAACAGCCATATTCATTGAATTTTACTTTATTCTCAATGTACACTGAACAAAATCAACACATATAAATATAATCTTAGCATTTTTACAAGAAACATTTTTTTTAGTTTCTCATGTATGGTTTTTGTTCATATTGTACATTTTTCAACAATAACATAAAATAATAATGTGCATGAGTTATAATAAAAAGTCTATTTTGAATAGCACTGTTCCTTCAGTCTTCAATGTAACTGAGACTTATATACAAATTCATAACCTTATTTCTAATGTTTGGTATTGAACCACAAACATAAACATTCAGGGACATATTATGTCATTGTTAATGAGAAACGTTCCATAAAGTATTCAACTTCATTCACAAAAAGGTTCCTTGTGCCATTTCCTGGTTTAAACAAGCTTCTATCACCTTTTATTCCCTTGTAAACTTGACTGCTAGCATTAGCGGATTTGCTTTTTAACAGTTGATTCCTATAGCAGAATGAGTTGGGCTGGATGGCTGTTGGGGTTTCACTAAGGGTTCTGTGTTCAGGAGCTGCAGTGACCATACCAGGCCAAGATGGTCATTGGCCTTGAAGTCCGTCATTCAGCTTGATGTTAGGGTTCAGTCTTCTAGGATTCAGTTACTGGCTAATTGACAAAAATGGGAATGCTAATCATTGTTTAGGAGTTGAGACTTTTGGGAGTAACGTTCTGTTGAAAGTGTGTTAACTGCACGGCGTTGTGTATGGCCTACATAAACCAGTAAATGACTAAAACATAAATAATAATTATTTTTTACTTATATAGTGCTTCTCTACTTTCGTTGAAGGCCCAAAGTGTTTTACAGTCACAGTTCCATTCACACACACATTCTTACACATCGTTGCTAAACACATGGTGCCAACCCATGACCACTAGTAGCAATGTGGGGTTCAGTGTCTTGACCAACAACACTTTGACACAAAGGCGAGCATGGCGGAAACCAAACTTCCAATCAGAGGTCAACCCTGTTGCCCACGACAACCCTCTCACTGGATCACGTCTCAGTGTCTTAGTTTGGAAAATAAATATTTCATTACATTTCCTTGCATCAGGCGTTTAAACTTTTTTTCAACCCTCTTTAGAATTCTTCATGATTTTTAGACTTTTTTTCCTAGCCTCCACATATTTATTTTCTAATAAATTTAGATCATAAGAGTGTAAAGGTAAGTCATAGTAGGTTTGAATCTCACTTTTCAGTGTTCATGTGAAATGGAAGAATTCATCTTGAACTTGTTTAATTTTCAAAAGTTCTCCTTTACTTCTTATTTTTAAAGATTCCTTATCTGCAATGCTGCAGTGTGCCGAACAAGGAGACACACTCAGTCCAGATGGTCGTTGGGAGTTGCCAAGAAAACCACAATGGTTTTATGCCACTAGGAGAAACTAGAGTGCCAAAAGAAAACCCAAAAGACCCACACAGGCAAACTATACAGACTCTCTACAGAGTGAAACACCATCAATATTCTAATTAGGACTTCTTAAGTTTGTAACAATAACGTTGAGGTGTGTCACAAGGACGACAAAATGTCAACTTTTCCAAAGTCAGGAAACTAGTGTCTAAGAAAGAGATGTTACCAAAACTGTCAAGTATTTTTGGATGTTAACCTTTTACTACCAAAACTTTAACTTCAGTGTTTACGCAATTAACATAATTACAGTCGATTCTTTTGGAGTAAAAACAGCCATGTGCTGATATATAATCTTTTACCGTAGTGAAGTGTAATATGAAGTAATTCAATGTAATTTCTCTGCGTCAAAATCAGCTGATTCACGATGATCACATACACCAGGAATCCAAGCCTTGGACGCCAGTGTCCGACATGTTTTCTAACAATCTGCTATTGAAGCATCCTATTGGCCTATCACACCTGATCCAGGTAATCTGCGGTAGATAAGGCAGTGTTTGGGGAAAAGCAGCAGGAAGAAGGTCCTCGAGACCTGGATTTGGACACCTCTGGCATAAACAGTTGAAGGGCTACGGTACATCAAAAGCGTGTTATTTAGGTGTTGCCAGTCTTCTAACCACACATAGCCATTCAAATGTCCTATACGTTATCAGATCATCCTACCTATATGTAATCTCTTGATGTTAGGTCGTAAACACAGCAGGGTAGGAAGGATTAATATGGGAGTAGGACAATTTCATGTATATGTATGTGTATGTATGTTGTTGTTGTGTGCAGGTGGAGAGTGTTATGAATGAGCTGCATAAAGAAGTGGCATTGCATCAGTGTGGAAGATAGAAAAGAAATAATCCAGAAGAGCTCTGGCACCTCTGTGTCTACAATGCTTCTCCATCCACATGGTGAATTTTTCAGTTTTAGCTGAAACTGAGCCGTACAGTCCACGCACATTTTCATCATTCGGTATCGAAAAACCTTGCAGATTTAGAAACATTCACCACGTAAACAGAAAGGCACTGAGGACACAAATCTGCGGAAGAGTTGAGGTGCAGTGTGAAAATAATTAAGTTTAGTAGTGCGCTAGCCTAAAAGTCAAGAGCTAAGTTGATAAGAGTAGAGTTGCATAAAACATATTATTAAATGTAACCTAAAGTCACAAAAATAGCAAAAAAAGAAAGTATCGTAACCACAAGATCAAAGAGGTGGCACAGATTTAAGGGCGGTCCGTCAAACCTGTAAATTATGATGTAATTTCAATTAAACAGTTGACAAAAAGGCTAACTATATTTTGCGCTTGTTTTTAATAAGATTTAGCATTCAAATTTATCTTCAAACCGTTCGGAAGTTGGCCTTACAATGGTGAGGAAATTCAACACATTTTGTTACAGAGTTAAATATATCTTCCTGTGAATAGCTAAATTGTAATTAAATATAGTTGTCATTCTTTCTCTAACATGGCCAATCTTGACTTCTTACTTTCATATGTGCCTGTACATATGCTGATATCCTCTGGCAAAAGCTTTTCATCGGCTCCCAAGGAGCGTCTGAGGAGCATTTGGAGTCAGTGCCCTGAAGCTGTGGAAGAAACTGCCGGAGGAAATCAGGTCAATAGACTCTGTGACCTCTCTAAAACCTCTAATTTGGAGCATATTTCTACTGAAGAAACCGTTTTACCGTTTTACTTGAGTCATTCAACTATATGTGTCACTTTAGTCCTCATATCTATTAACTGGCAAGTTTTTTAAACCTGCAAATCTGTACTCTCGTAAGAGTTATAGAAACCAAATGAACCCAAGATAAAAGAACTTTAAAACTTTCTATATTATAAATATACTTAGCTGATTCGCCTCGGCCTATTTCTATGCTCACCATAGAAAATAGAAGAAAAAGTGATCAAAGCGCCAGTAAAACATTTTCTAACCTCCCTCAAAAAGAAAAGGCAATCTTACACATATGTACACAGATAAATGTGTAGAGCTGGAGAAAAACCCTAAAAACTAACTCAAACATTGTGTCATGCTTTAACCACATTTCCCTTCAGCAATCACGTAAAAAACAATAATCCAAAAACATCTTCTCTCTATCCAGTATTGCAACAATTATTGGATTAGGGTTTGAACTCTTTGTTTGGTTGAATTTGGACTCCTGATTTTGAAATTGTAAACAGATCACATACAAGGATGCTTTGAAGTTCTTGTCTCTCCTGCTTTTTGTTATTTTTTTTCTGCTTTTTTCCTCAAGTTTTGTATGTAAGAACTTGTGTTTTGTTGGGCACTGAAAAGACATCTTGCCAACAAACTACTACTGTTGCTGACCTCCAGTGAGTTTATTCTGTCTTTTAGCATTGTTATTAAGTATCAGTGGTTTAGAGTTCAGGATAACCATGCTTAATCTTTCAGTGTCTGTAGCTGTAGTTGTCTCTCTGCATAATTCTTTGCATCTTTTCCATTCACATTACTCATGGGCCGTTCTGGTCTGGTCTCAGTATGACCAGAGCAGAAACTTGGTTCTCATAGCCCTTGGTAAGTTGGACTATTCCCAGTGCTTGTTGGACTCTGGCAGGACTACTCTTTATCCCCGGTTCCGTTATTCAACCCTATGATAGAATGAGTGTGCACAGTTAGGGGCCAGAGGGAGTCTGGTTTGGGGACCACAGGATCTTCTCTCTGTTCTTTGCAGATGATGGTGTCCTGTTGGGTTCTTCGAACCAAGACCTCCAACAAGCTTTGGGGAAGTTTGTGGCTGAGTGTGAAGCAACCATAAGACTTAACCAGAAAAAAAATTGTTTGACCTCTCTAGATGGGCGGAGGGCCCCTCCAGGTAGGAGGACTTTAACTATCTTGGAGTCTTGATTACGGGTGAGGGTAAATCGGAGCATGAGATTGACAGATTGGAGGCAGAAGATCAGGTAAGGAGTAAACGCTCAGAGTTGCAGGCAGGGTGGCACAAACAAAGCTTCGCAGGGAGTGGAGTGTGGAGCCAGACTATATACTGAGGAGGTGATGAGGTGATGGGAAACAGCTGATGCTGATGAGTCCGGGTGATGGCAGGTGTTGAGCTCAGAACTCGGGTGAGCGCTCCCTCTGGTGACTGGAGATGGTGGTAGCAGGTTGCTCCATGACACCCAGGCCTGACCCAAGCTTAAAGGAGATGCCACTTTCGGACAACACTTCAGCTTCACATGCCCCTACGATTGGAGCAATAGCGAAGGGAAGCAATTTGGTTTTGCCGCGCCAAATTCGCGTCTCCCACCTCTCTTTTGACGCCTGGCAAATTTACTGCTCAACGTTCCAGGAACCTATAGCGTCTCCCGCAGGTTGATAAAATGCATGGAAGATCATGATGAAAATCTTCGCATCAAGCCGCCATCTTGAATGTTTGTTTCTTCTCTTTGATCTAGTCACTGAAAGTCACATGCCCAAAGCTGGGTCCCTGATTGGTTGACCCAACGTGGCAAGCTTGTCACTGAAATCGCACCGCAGCAGATCAGTTTTACATTGATTTAACATTGTCGTGCCTGCCTCATTCAGTGTGAAAGCATTATTAGACTCTTAAGTAAACTCTTGTCTTGTGAGCTCTGAACAGTGTGTATCTGTTTCTCTCATTCTGACACTTATACCCAAACACACACTGCCAGTGTAATCACTGCTATACTTCTTTGCCTAAGAGCACGGATTCAATTAAAAGTTATGCTTTCCTAAAAAAACACGATCTGGGTCTACAGTAACGTATAAAGGCCAGCTCTCAGTAGGCTAAGAAAGGGCTGGGGTCTAATTATTTTTCAGAGGGTTAATTATTTGTCAGAGTGATGTGATACTTATCCAGTGTTTCATTCATTCTTTTTGAACCATTTGCAGTCAGCCTCAAGAGCTGGGGGAGGTAATTCATATTTTCTCAGCCATTTAAGTGTTGTGTAAAGTAATTATGAAGAGGCTGTTTTTTTTAACTTGAATATTACAGAAAGATTAACTTTGGTGACTTAACGACTAAGAGTGTATACACACTTTGTCAAATGATGCAGGCCACAGTTTTTTTTTTTGCCCTTTGAGACTCATCGCTGGCCTGCACACATGCCCCCAATAAACCAGACTCCAGGGTAAATGCCAAGACCTACTCAGTTAATGGTGATAGACAATCTTTTTGTTTGTTTGTGTGAATACAAAGAACTCAAGCATGTGAAGAAACAAGCTAAACAAAACATCACTTGTATGCTATTTTGTTTGATTTTAAAAAGCACAATTTGTGGTTTGTAGTTTTGTTTGTTTTAAGATGGATGGCATGCAATACAAGGCCCAAACTCCAATTATGGAATCTGGTTTTTGAGGATATGGCATGTCACCTCTCTGGGAGGGAAGAAGCTTGACTACTTGGGAAGTTGAGCGATACCAGCTCATCTCCACCCAAAGTACCCAAATTCAACTGACAACCCAATGATACAAAGTCTGATAAAGACCTAGTGGTCGTGTTGTAAACACCAGTTTCTGTGTCCGTGAAAAACCAGAATGTTTCCTGTACATTGCAGTTAAAACGGGATTTTTCATGTTTGTCTGCTGATTCTGAGGATTTGTAATGAGTTCTTTCCCTCACCGGTGGAGGTCAAAGAAGAAATCAGAATCTGCCTTTTATTTATACACATATATTTATATCAAATATTAGAGCTGCATGTTCATGGTTAACTTCCAAAACACTCCAGTAAGTTGACAACTACACAACGTTGTTCAACAAATACATATTTCATGAATTGGGCAAAACAGGTTGACGTGGACAAGGAGTGTGTGGTTTTTCCTGTCTGTCTTCTCTTGGTGTGATTGGTGAATCCTTGTTTATCTCTTTCAGACAGACACCTGTGTCATCAGGTCTTCATTTATCATAGCAAACCAGCTCCTTTCAGTACTGAAGGCCTGCTCGACTCCAATTATTAATATTCTCACAATAAAAGCATTTGACGAAATCAGAAATTAAATAAAATGATGTGTCACCGGTGCATTTCTCTACCCTTGGTCAGTGTCTTTGTGACCAGCGACTCAAAAGTGTTAAGCTGCATTCAAAACTCTAACACTACTAATAACTTAGCTTAAAAGACTAATATTTTATTATGCTTAGTTTAAATATGTTTCTAAATTAACTATTTTTCAGGAAAATAATGGAACAGATATTTAAGGTGTGACTAACATGGAGTTATTTATCATCTTCTGATTCAAAAAGCAAACCGATATGAAAATTTTTTCTCAAGGAAAAGGTCAAATCGTTTTTGGGAATCTGGGCTCAACAGTTTAAAAGGGTTGAGTGCTTGTTGAGGTGAAGTGACATTGAGTAATCTAACAAACAACTCCTCGTTTTCCCATCTGAAATCATAGCTACCCGCAACAAGGGCTGCATGCATTTCCTGAAAAAAAAAAGAGGAAGTACTCTATTTTCCACACTATTAGGCACACTTAAACGCCTTTTTTTTGGTCAAAAATAATCCAGAGGGTTTTACATATGGATTAATTCTAGTTGTTCTTACTAATGGTGACGTGATTTTGGGAGGTGCATGGCATTCTGTCAAAATGTCAGTCTGTTTTTTACAAGTTACAAACATCTTAAATATGCTAATGAGGCTAACTTGTACTGGTGGATTTTTGTTTTACTAATAAGGTTTGAAAATAACCTATTAGTCACAGTAATGTTTGTCTTAGCTGTGTCTAATTTTTTTACGTGTTGCAAACAAGTTTGGGAGTTATTGTGAATATGCTAACGTGGCTAATGTGTAGCATGCCACAAACAAAAGACAAAATCTGAAATTTAAGTACCTTTGAAAGAGGTTTGAATCTATTTTTCCTAATTTATCTATGTAAGTTCAAGCTCTAAAGCTATAGTAAAGGGTATTTAGCATTCATGTAATAATACAGATTCATTTTTATCATGAAAACTTTCCTCTGGGTCTTAGCAAACCCTATAGAACACAGAAGTTCATTCACAAAAGCAATAGATCCCTGAAAACAATCATTAATTGAGATGTTTTTTTGCTATTTTAAAAGGACTGTATCATGCTATTCTAACCCTTTCAGAGTCAACTATATCCACATGTATGATATAAAAGGTATTACCTTTGACACACTAAAGAAGACATTTTGGGTGACATATTAGTTATTTTTGTGGATTTTTTTTTTGGAAGTGAGACGACTTGATCTCATTCGCTAATGCGATGCTATTTCATAAAGTCAACCTAGAGCCGGCCTCGGCTGTTCCCCTCTTGCCTACGTCACAATCTGAGGACCCAGTCGTTTTTGGGGATTGGGCGGGGCTAGTGCTGAGATCAGGGTTTAGAGGAATGCTCATAGATGTGTGAATGGATCAAAGATACTGCTTTGTGGTTGTTGTTCATTAGAAATTAACATAACTAACACTTGAAAGCTTGAAAAAAGTTGATTTTGCGCACTATAGGCTCTTTAAACATGTAGATGTTACTACTGGTATATACTTTTACTCTCTGTGAGCGTTTCTAGTTGTTGCTCTTTTCTCTATTTTTGGTCTCTCATTTGAGTAAGTGCTAAGTGTCTACCTTTTGTGCACTGACCTGAAACTTGCTAATGACGGATAGAGTAAAGCGTGTGAAAACAATGATGCACAGACAGGAGATTAGACACTAGAATGCTTCAATGGTTCCTTTATTCACCCATTGTCTGTTTGCTGGGGGCAGATTTGCTTTGATGTCAATTTTCTACAAATTCAAAGTGTTCAAGGATTTTTACACTGTAACATCTTTTATAACTGGTCAATCAGAAAAAAGGTTTTCTAAAATGGTAAATGGTGTATATTTGTAAGGTGCTTTACCATCTTCTTAGAAGGCCCAAAGCACTTTACAGCCCCATGCATGCCTTCACACTCTGGCGCCAACCTATAACCACCAGGAGCAATGTGGGGCCCAGTGTCTTGCCTGAGTACACTTTGACACATAGGTGGGGAAGGCGGGAACCTAACCTGTGATCTTCCTGCTCCACGGCTGCCTCGCCGGATTATTGTTACAAAAATGTTTCAGGGTTGGATGAAAAAAGTTAAAACTACAATCAGAAAGACGACATAAGTGTCTACCTTACCAATCACTCTAAACAGATCTGAGGATTAGAATTAAAAATTAAAACTCTTGGTTACTGTCATGAGGTATATTTGGTTTCTTAACAAACATTTTAATATACTATTTTAAAAAAAAAGGTAAGCATCATAAATGAAACCAAAGGCAGGTCATTTTATCCGGTGTTATAACTCTTCTCATGATCCTGTGAGAAAGCTTTATTGGATAATCTAAAACACTTAAATTGATGAGTAGATTTACAGAATTCCTTCAATCCCACGATTAGGTAAAAGTTAAACACAAACACCCCATATAAGTCAACTTTTTTTAACTTGTTGGCAAATTTACTTAAAAAAAAATCCTTGTACCAATTTACCTTTCTTCTTAGTGTCTTTAGTTCCTCTCTCTGCCGAAACTTAATCTTAAGAAAATAAAAAGACTATTCCTTTATGAAAAATTCTGTCTTTTCAAGAAAGTTTTTTGATAGCAAAATAATCTTAGCTTGAGAAAACATGTCTTATTGACTAGAATTTTTCTTCTTAAAACAAGAATTCTTGATGATGGGGTCTAGATGCAGCCTGGACAAACTCACCGCATAGTTTTGTTATGGCAGTTCTGGTAATATATTGGTTTTGTCTTACATCATACCAAAACATATTTGGTTTATTTGCCTTATTATATGAACACATGAATGCAATGATTTCTCCTCGCAGTTATGCATCTCATTCAAACGTCACAAACTGCCTGAGTCCTACATGAGCTTAGCCACCATGTGCAACTAGAAAGTGGCCCAAGTCTCTCCCTCGCCATTCTTATTGACCAAAATTCTTCATTTCTCCACATACAGCACTTGTACACAATGGTGGCATTGAATCTATAAATGAAAGCACGGTAAAAGCATAAGCAACAAACTGTCTGCTTGGCCATGGCGCTTCTCTGTAATGTAGTGTAACTGCACTTATACCACCCACCCATGTAACTATGGAGCTTACTCCACCACCTTGTGGTAAGACTGGTGAACTACACCTTTAGTGGTCTATTAACATTTTCTTTTACCAGCATGGATTCAAATAACACATGTATGACTGTATTTGCTTACCTGTACACCAAATGTAAGAGCATAGTAATACATATATTTTTAAATATTTACTGATCTGGTCCACCCACGACATTTGAGTGCGATTAATTTGAGCTCTAAACCTCAAATCCACACTTTTACAGTTGATGTCAGAAATATGCTTTAATTGCTACACACCCGAAACCCTAAAACCAACTAATTTGTGCTCAGAAAACAAAAATGTCACAGCTTAAGAAATGAATTTCCTGTTTTCCCTAATCTGCTTCATTTGGTGACATTTTCTCAGGATTACACCATTTTATTTTCCATTTTCCTACTTTATCCCCAGTTCTTGCAATGAAATGATGGCATTTCATTCTTATTGCTTCAATATATTCATGCATGGTCTCCCTGTCTGCAGAGAGAAATGTGAATTTGCAATATTTTGTGCTGCTCCTTTCCAGAAAAGCGTCTACATAGCTGCAAAAAACAGCAGCAGGAATGTCATTTGTCAATGATGTAACCCTGTGAGCTTTCCACCACAAATGATTGTGAACGGGTCTGTGCATAAACAGTGGACAGGCCAATGCAATTTGGAACACAGTAAATTTGAATTGCTGCTTTGTATGCTCCTTTTACCAAAACCAATTCTTTTCAAAATCAAACAAATAATATGAAATACCAATATTTAGTCGTCTAAAATCACCTAAAATATTTAGTATGAAAAAATCCAGCTAACAGTCAGATAAAATTAATTTTTTTAACTTTTGAAATATGTTTTTACATTCTAATGCAAATCAAATTTTTACTTTTTGATACAGTAGCTGCATTTCCATTGACTATGAAATCGCACATATGGGATTTGAAGTAATGAATTGGCCCAATGGAAACACGTTCATTTCAACATACATTTATAGGAAAAAAAAGTTCTTGTGTTTGGAGGAGGTGTTATTTTGCAAAACAACGATGGAAACACTTTTTTTTTTTAAAGGAATTGAGTCATTTGACCATCAGTGACTGCACCACAAAGGTCCCACTGCATCTACCAGCTCATCAAAAGTTGAGGGCGTTGTGCGGAATTGTTGGATCCACGGCGCCTCTGTAAGATCACTAACTACAATTTCCCAAAATTGAGAGTAAGATGAGCGCTGGTGCTGTCACAGAAATTTGAATGTAACTGCTGTAAATCTAAGTATCGTTCACATCCGTCACCGTGTGTTTTTGAATGAATCATCGTGTGAGTTGGTTTGTGTTTATTCGCATTAACGAAAATTGTGTTTTTCCTGATATTCTATATTTTCAATAAAGTGTTGTGCTTATGTGCAATGGAAACACAGCTTGTGTCTTCAAAAGGTAGTTGAAGTGACAGTTCACGTTATGATGCCAACGTTACAAATTTCGTCCAGTACTTCAGGAGAATTTGTAAGCCCCTTTTCAAAACCTCAAAACCTTTTTCACATCATACATTCTGTACCTTAACTCCTGTTCTTTTTTTAAATTTGAAAAATCCTGTCTATCAGATTAAAATAGGATCATAATAAACAATATATTAATTGAATATTCTGGTATGGTACCATGTGAGCGTATTTTATATGCATGTATGTGTGTATGCATGTATATTAATGATGTCCACACGACTGCTGATATGTTGTATTACTGTGCTACTCTGATGGAGATTTAATCTGAATTTGTTTTTCAAATCACATGAGATTAGGGATCATCTTTAAAAAAATCCTAGATTCTCATTTGATCTTGAATTACTAGATTTTGTTGTTTTAATAGACTTTTAAACACCAAAGGATTTAATAAATCCACACAAGTATGTTCATGCCCCCCCTCAGCAGGCATGTTCAATAGGATAAGAATGTACATAATTTCATAATCACCACAGCTCCCCAGAATTTACCAGAGCTCGGCAAAAACACTACACATCTGTTCGGTTTTCTACTACTGTCTGTCTGTATCCATCTCTACACATGTATATTCATGATCAATCATCTCTAAGCTCGTTTAAGCATAGCCTATCAGATTTTGCCCCAACACTTGCAGGATTTGCATATTTTAATTGCTGCCTGAAGAAAAATCTATTCCACATGCATCATCTGTCTTTTACAAAAACATGCATACAGGACTGGGGAAGAGCTCCTCAGTTAAATTTAGATGTCATGAATTTGTTTCTTTCGCTCTTCAATCGTCTTTCCCTTTCAGAATGTCTGTTTCTCCAATTTTCTTTGCTAGTAATATCAGTAATTATCCTGGCTACCCCCCAACAGTGTGCCTGGAACCCACTTTGTGTGTATGTGTGTGCCCCTGCTTATTTAGCTGTTCAAAAGTAGGAGCTTTTTCTCTGAATGAGTCCTCTGTTTTCAAAGTAGCTATAAAGGCTTTAACCTGCCAACTTGTAATGTTTGCGTGCACGTGTGTGAGTGAATAATAAGGGTTACGTTCGTCATCGTGTCTGACAGGTCTTTTCCTGAAAATACACCTAAAAGATCACACGCTGCCAGGTTCCAACAGCAAACAGCCTCTGACCAAAAGAGACACACAATTTCTTTCTCACTAGAGAAATGCATGTGTGCCAGCTAGGAAGCATGCAAACTCTGAAACTGCAACACACGCACACTTCGCGGTGCTGACAGACAGAACCCGAACGTCTCTGGAAAGTCGACGTTTCGTTTGGCAGCATTTTCAGATTGATGGCCCTCGTTGAGAAGCCCGTTAGGAGAAGTTTTAACAGGGCAAGTCCTTCCATCCTGTTCAAAATAACAATCAGCCAGATTATTCCAGCCTAAAATCACATTACAAGCTCAAATTGAGCCAAAAATCCCAGATAATGACACAGACTGAAAACTGTAGGTAGGCTGAAAGTTAGAAGACAAAGAGTCTCACAGAATCAGTGAAATGCCTCTCAATCAGGTAAGTTCAGAGTTGTTTTGATGATTTAATCTTTCAAAGGGCTCTTTCAGAATGATAGGTGGAATCAAAATTAGCTTTGACCTTCAAAGCACAGGGGGAAGTGACTGTGCCCAACAGCTGCTGTCCTTTGCCCCGACTTGTGTCAGTGCCACTGGAGTTTACATTGGACCGGCTGTGGTGCAAAAGTAGAGCGGTCGACCTTTTAGTTGAAGGTTGCAGGTTCTGTTCCTGCTGTGCTTGCCCTTGTGGCAAAGTGTCCTTAGGCAAGACTCTAACCCCACATTGCTACTTAATAACAGGTTGGTGCCTGACATGTGAATGTGTGAGCACATGGGTGAATGTAACTTGTGACAAACCACTTTGGACCTAAAATAGGTCGAAAATATGAGAGGAAAGCGACACGTTTTCACGTCAATTCTGCTTTGCAAGGAAATTATATTCTGCAATCCGACAAAGACCGACTATCTTCTACGCCAGCTTATTCCACATAGTTGCTGGGGCCTATCCACCTACTACAGGGAAAAGCGTGATACACCCTGGACAGGTTGTGAGAGGAAAGGGATTTCTCAAGAGTTTGAGGGCGGCACTTCGGTGTGCTGGCGAAAAGACTTGTCCCCCCTCTGGGCACTTCCCCCCACAGACCAAAAACAGGCTTCATGGGTTAGTTGTTGACTCTAAATTGTCCCTTGGGTGTGAGTGTGTGTGATTGTCTGTCACTGTGTGCGTTAGCAAAAGGTCAAAAGTAAAAGTTTAGCAAATAAAAAGTTAGTTGACAGTAACTGTTTAAATATGTTCTTATTTTATAATACATTGGGTGGAAGTGAGGATCCTTGGAAATGACCCAGTCATAGATGGGGAGAACATGGAAACTCCACACAGAAAGGTCCCAAATTAAACCGGACCTTCTTATAGTGAGGCAAGAGGGTTAGAGTTAGGGATGTCCCGATCTGATACTTTTGTAACACATTTAAAACATTAACAAACTGAATAAACAGATTTGTGTTGTCCCTTATTTATATTTCATTAACCTTTTATCATTAAAAACTTAAATAGAACACTTCTGTGAAGTAGCTTTAATGAACAAGTAAAAGTAGAGCAAATATAAACTAGGAAAAATTACTATTTTCTTGTTATATAAGTGATAATTAGTCATGTGAGAAAGTTTAGTGACTTTAGCTTTAATATCTTTAGAGCTATTAAACATTTTTATCCAAATTTGGTTCCTCTCCTCATTTAAAACTCTTAAAAATGAATGACTTTGTTCAGCATGAATTTGACTATGAGTGTTAATGAATAGCTGATACCATTAAAACCATTTTTTAGTTTTTGTTTGATTTTAGTTTTTTTTTTAAAGATTATTTAATTCTTTTTTTTAGCTCTTGAGACATCACATTTTCACTTTTATTACCACAGTAGTTAATTTTTTAAAACTTTTGTCAGATAAACCAAACGGGCATATCAAAGGACAGCTCGGGTCCTAAGGAGTTAAATCACGGAGCTAGCATGTAGCAGTTAGCAGCTGCTGCAGCCGTCTGTCTGTCGGCAGCACGAAGAGTTTAACATTAAAAACAAACCTGCATTTCTTGTTGAAATGCCTTTATATGTTGTTGTTTACTTTAAGACAAACCAATAGAGACACTTGTTGCCAGTTCAAAGTGTTTTTAAAAGAGTTATTGATCCCGGAAGTTTGAATCTCTGAACATCTAGCTAGCTTGACCTGATTTGTTTATGTTAGCTTCCTGATTAAACTGCTGCCGTCTTCTGCTGCGTTTTACAGCAGCAACATTTTGTGATCTGTTCGTGACATGCAGACTTCTAGTGGAGTTTTTATCCGGAATGGTAAGCTTGAAATATAAAGCGCTTATAATTATAAGAATAAATTAAATATCCAATCATTATCGGTGGAAAACATCCGATTTCGATCGAGTCATCAACCACGTGATCGGGCCCGATTTCCGATCACGTGGTTGATGACTAGTTAGAGTGAATGATTTGGGCCTAATTGGGCATGCATATACCCTGAAGTTTGGAGTCATACAACCACTTCTGTGATTTTATCAATGTTCCTCACACAGTGATTTTTAGGGTTTTTTTGCACATTAAATTTATAGCCATACTCATTTAATGTGCTGTCTGCTTCCATCACATAGCAATGTTCCGTGCGCACCTCCTTGAAAGACCTCAGGTAATACATCAACAAATGGCTGCAACACTGTTCTCCTCGCGCTGTTGATTTCCTGTCAGTTATAAATACCAATAACGTCTGAATGTGGTCATCCCGCACATAACGCTCGAACACCTGTCTTCCACTTGAATTTTTTTACAGCCAGGAAATCTTTCTTGATGAGCAAAGCCACAAGAAGCTCCAAACAAACACTGAGAGATGTATATCATGTTCACGGTAAACAAGTAAGCATCATTATAGAAGTAAAACCCACATCCCTTGTTTTGACACATCCTCTGATAATGACTCTGCCCTTTTTGACACAGTTGACAAGCCAAGCGGCATAGCGAGTTTCAGCGATAGCACCTTTTGAAAGCTGATAAGGCTGAATCAGTCACTCATAGATATCATGTGAAAACTGGACTAAGCCTTTCTAAATTTAATTCATAGTTTGAAGTGTCTTACTGTATGCAGGGCAGGGTTAGTAAAGGTTTCAGAGGACTGGAATACACGAGTACTTTGTAATGAACTGTTTATGCTATTTTTTTTTAATCAAGATAATTTAAAAATGTTATGTATGGCAGGTATTGAAAAGGATGGGTGATATAGTATATTATTAATGCTACCATTTTTAAGGCAAATCCTTTATAGATACAAAACTAAAATATAAGCATAAATTCATTATATTCATTAGGTACAAATGTTTAGTTAAATTACAGCTGCACTTTTTTTCTAGACCAACACAAAAACTTAATTTTGTTTTATTATTTAGTCTTGATACTGTGTTTACATTCTTTTTACCACCGGGGATTCTGAAGCGAGAAATTCGGCCTTGCACTGATATGCAACACTTTACAATAGTAAAGCGCTTGCGCAAACAACGTGAATTCGCTGATTTCAATTGGACCAGACATCAACCTCCAGAACAGGACGTGGCCCCTTCCCCTGGAAAAAAAATCAGTTTAACTAGTGTAATAGTTACAGTTATCCCATTTTACGGCTTAATAAAAAGTTTTATCAACAATTCTGAACGTGTTAAGGATGGTTGTATAATTTACGCTTCTAGCCAATGATGTCTGGTGCCATCTTGTCTGCTACCAGCTCCCTTTTGCTGAATCTGTCACAGCGAAAAGCGACTTTACGGCAAAATCCAATTATGCTTTTCTCAGTGCCAGAATCAGTTGGTTCACATTGATCACATAAATGGTCGCTGATGGTACAGCAAAGCGCGTGTGTGATTTAGGTGTCGCTGGTGACATCTTTGGTGTTATAGGGTTCTGTTTACATTCGGGCTGTCAACGTTAATGCATTAACTGACACGATATATATATATATATATATGGTAATATTTTTTCACCACGGTAAGGAACAGGAGGCATCTTCAAATTTGCCGAATTCACGAATATGGAGAACTCCCCACCTCAACAGTGCAGGGAGTTGATGATGTCTGTTATCAGTCAATACTCATCAAAAACATTTACTAAAGAAAATGGGATTATTGGTCAACATAGAGTTTTTTTTAATACAGAAAAAAACAGCAGCCACAGGAACAGCGTACTTTATGAGGCAGATAAGGAGATTCCCTCTGTGCCTTAAACGCAGGAGAGCGTGTTTCCTTCTAAATCAAATAATAAACACCTCCTGCGAATAATTATTCCCTGCAATTATTTTCTTCAGCATATCAAGATTATTTTCGTCCGCTTCTGAGTCAGCTGATGCCATTTCTCAATGCAGGAGTATTGAGGAAGGGGGCACCGCTGCTCTCTGCTGTGCGGATATATACCTCAGCGGCATATCACCTCCCTCAAAAGCATACATTTAGAATAAGATGGTGGGGCATGAACAGCGCGAGGCTCAGCGTCTCTCCATCTACTCCTGACCGGAAATGCTCTGCGTTGCTGTCCTACAGCAAACGGGAACTCCTGGACTTATGGACACAACTATTGACATCTATACCGTCGAACTTCAGTTGATTCCTGAGATCTCCAGAAGACTGGAGGCTGCCCACTCTTCCCGGCCGGGCAGAAAAGCATGCAGACGGTGCTGAGAATGTAAACGAAGCACTGACCGCTACAAGCTAAAGCTAACACCACACCGGCTCCCGTCACCAAACATTTTCCTCGTCAATGTTCCTTCTTTAGCGAACAAAACTGATGAAATACGACTTTCCATCACCAAAAACAAACAGATAATGGATACGAAATGTCATGGTTTTAGCAGAAACATGGCTAAACGACAGCCACCCAACAATGCTATTGAGTTAGCCGACAGGATAGCAGATGACTCCCAGAGGGGGAGGTTTGTGCATTTATGTCAACAAAGCGTTGTGCATGGACTCTACTACTACAGAGAGAAACTGTTCATCTAACGTGGAGTTTATAATGGTCAAATGCAGACCTTACTATCTACCTAGAGAATTCACCTCCATCATACGCACTACAGTTTACAACCCCCCGGACGCTAATGCTAAGCTTGCTATGAGAGATCCTTATGCTGATATTAGCAAACATCAGAAGAATCATTCTGAAGCTGTTTTATTGTTGCTGGTGACTTCAACCAATCCAACTTAAGGACAGTCCTCCCCAGATTCTATCAAAATGTCTCCTGTTAGACCAGAGGGGACAAGATTTTGGACCATGCCTACTTCAACGTGGCGGAAGCATTCTAAACAACATCCCTCCCCCACATCGGACAGTTAGACCATCTCTCCCAGTTCCTCACACCTCTGTATTCACCACACATTCACCGTGTGAATGTGAAACCCACGGTGAGGACAGTAAAAGTCTAGCCAGAGGGGACAGATGTTGTGCTTCAGGACCGGTTCAGGAACACAGATTGGGCTATAGCAGGGGTAGGGAACCCTGGTCCTCGAGAGCCACCTTCCTGCATGTTTTCCAATATACTCGGCTCTGGCATGTTCTTGTTGGCTGGACACACCTGAACCAGGTAATCAATCTTGAGTAGGGATTCATGACTGTATCTAATAAAAGAGAAATAAAAGCAGAAATCCTCTGCTATAAAACACAAAGTCTGGCTATTAAAATGTAAAACCGCAGAAAAAAAACGTGCTAGAGACAAGATTCCTTTGGATATTTGAACCTTTCCTCTGCTGCAGATTACCCAGAATGGAACACGAACAAACGTGGTGACATACAAAAAACACGTAGTGGTTTCTCATTACACCTGGTGTCAAAACAGCAGAGTTGTTCCGTAGTTGGATGCTGTGGTTAATGAGTCCTTGGTGGTTAGCATTGAGGTAAACAGATACCAAGCAGACTCACTCAAATTTAAATGTGTTTTAGAGTTTTTTCTGCTTTAAGTAATATGAATGTTTCTCTGGTGAACAGCATCCTTGATCTTTTGACTATACCCTAACAACTTCATTCAACTATAGAGTACATACTAGAAAGCAGCGTTTCATTTTTATGTTTAAAAGTCAGAACTAATACGGAAAAGATAAAATGAAAACTTTTGTGCTAGGATTGAAAAAGACCAACAGATTGACTGGTGAACATGGCAAAAGTGTAAAAGTAACAGGAGGTGCAGAGAGTCTGAAAAAAAAACAAGCTCTGTGCACAGGGTCCCTCTATTCCAACCTGTCTCATTGCAAATTCCTTAATTTGAAAAAATGGTCAAATTCATTTCTCACACAGATGGAAGCAGGCAAGGCCGATTTCATCAAAAAAAAATCTTCTATCTGGTGGATGGAGAGAGGAGCAGAGGGAGGAAACGTGGAAGAGAAAACAGAGAAAACACAAAGGTGAGCCAAATATGATACTTCTGGTCCTCTGGAATAATATGTTTTATCTTCAATAAAAAATAGTGTTAATGTGTGTGTGTTTGTACATGTTTGTAAGCATGTAGTTTTGTTTTAGTACTAATGGGGACACCATTTCCACCAATAGACTTCTATTACTAAAAATGTGAAACCACACATGAAGATAAAAATGAATGATGAAGTTGAATACACATAAAGTTAATGGTAGATTTACTAAAAGTTGCAATAAAAGTAGTGATATTTTTCATCAATACTTTTTTGCTGAAGACAGTGGAAGGAATATTTTTACGTAGGATTTTTTTTTTTTTTTAGTTTACTAAGAGGCAATTTAAATGAACCTAGCATTGATGATATTCCCTTATAAACTGCAATTTGTCAAAGAGGGACTATAAAGCTTGAACAATTACCTTATAATATAATATAGTATGAATGCTGTAAAGTGAAATTTAACTAGAAAAAAAAGTTAAATTTTATAGAAAGAAATGTTGGCATGCTATGTTTTATTTTATTTTCTTACATTCAAATAAAAAAAGTTACTATATATTTTTTTTAATTTAATTTTCAGATGAAAAAAATTTTTTTTTTAGTTTTGCTCTTCGTGGGAGTTATGGTCACTTAGCCTGAATTATGGTTATTTTATAATATTATTGTTAATATTTTATGCTAATTTTTTTTCTCTAAAGTGAAAATCCGAAAAGTAGAACAAAAATCCGCACAAACATGATTTTAAAACACCTGTTTTAGTCAGAAAGATCCCTTTGACTAAACATTTATAAATGATCCATTAACATAAATTTGTTTTTAATACGTTATAACTGTATATGTTGTTCATTTAGTGCTTTTGTGTAAACGTCTTTATTAACAGATCAGCATTTACATTGTTGAGAACATGGATAATGACGAGAAATCAAGTTAATTTATTCTGAGGTGATAATTGAATGTTTTAAAGTCTTCTGGACTCTTCTTTTGTTTAACACTTTCTTTATCTAAATTATATTATTGTTAATTTAAACGACTCTTCCCAGCCATGTGAAGTTATTATATATCTTATTCTTTTTCAAATACTTCAAGAAAATATACTGGATTTATTTATTCTCTTCTCTTTGTCAGTTATGACAAATTTGAGGCTTTTCTGCTTCAATAACAGTTATGCTTCTACATAACAAACGGATCATGGTGCAATGGGAGTGAAGGATCAGGTTAGATTGTTGTGTAGCTCATTGTCTTTTCTTTTTATTGCATTTGAAGAACAAATCCCATACAGAGGTTATACAGTTTATCCTCTAGAAGGCTCAAGCACAAAGTCAGGAAGCCAATTGAGTTGAAGTTAATGATGGAGAGATGCCGGCTGAGTTGTTTGGTTTAAAGACTCTTTGGCCCTGACCCCTTAAGGTCAATGTTCAGTGGTCCCTCTATATATCATGGTTTACATTTTGTGGTCCCACTGGTTTAAAGTTTGGCATGTTTTTTTTTAACAGTGCATTGTGTTCTGTATGCTGATTGGCTGTTGAGCATTCCAATTAGGGGTATGTATTGTATCTGGTGATGCGATACGTATCGCCATAAATGCCTCGCGATATGTCCCAAGACTGTTCCAGAACCATTTTTCACCTTTTTTAAAAAGACTTAGAAAAAAACTAAGTAGCGGTCGAGGGTTTAGGGGGAAAACATAAGTAAGATGCTGAAGGGAGCTCACAGATAATTAATTAAATACCGTCATGTCAGCATTTGAAATCAATACAAGTATCGCCAAATTAAATATTGCGATATATCGCCAAATAAATTTTCCCCTATACCCCTAATGCCAATCAATCTCTGTGCCGTGTACAGAAAGCATTCAGTTTGCCAAATAATCTTTGTTTTAATTCTAATATACTGGGCGTATTTTTCTATGAAGATTTGAACTTTGAGAGTTTAAATGAGAGATTCTAGTGTTAAAAGGTTCATGTCTGAGAAACTGTAGAAAGTGTGTAGTGAGAGGTTCTTCAGCCTTAAAACATAGCAGATTTCACCAGTCACAAAGTATTTTTAGAACGTAAAACAAGGAACCACTGTACAAGTTAAAAAAAGGGGATAATATACCTGCTTCAGAGCTACAGTAAAACAAATAGAAATAGGGATGATCTTAAACTATTTTAAATTTTTCTCTGAGATGGATTTTTAAATTTGTCCTTGCTTAAAGAGTCAGAGCAGCCCGATCAAACAACTAAACTGATGTCACTTTCTAACATTGCAGTAATTGAGTGAAGATTTACAGTTTCAAGATAAACTGTAGGAATGTGGCACAAAAAAAGTATTTTTTCATTCATTTTTGGTAAACATCCGTCTGGTCTATTTAGCTTCCTGCAAATCTTTTCTGGCAGCCATATTTAATAGCTGCTAATCAAAACTAATGGAGGAATGATGCTGCAGTAGATAACTTACATGTATTAATTGTATACAGTTGTACTTTACAAACTTGTAAAAAAATATTTTTTAAGTGATAGTAAAATAAACACAGTGTCTCAATCCAAATTGTATTTTCCAAGATCATTTATCAATTTATCTAATTTTGAAACAGTTATATTTGATACAGTTCTGCTTTAGACGGATTGTTCTAATACATCTATTCATTGAATAATTGTTACGCCTTGAATAAAATGAGATATAAAAAACGATGACAAATTATGCAAACACTTATGTAAAAAGTAATCAGTTGATGGGATCCCAAATTATTCTAAAAAAAAAATCCAAAGTAAAATGTTAGAATGAAGCTATTTTAACATCTGCAGACAGGAAACTATAAATTGGAAATAATGTTACCAGTGATCAGTTATTTTGTTATTTAGAGGACCTATTTTTTATTAATCCCCCCCACCACACACACACCCCCACTGGCGACTAGCTGAGCCTCCTCAGTTATAATGCACACTAGGCATTTATCTGTACAGTGAATTATGGTTCACTGTGGTATCATTGACTCTGCACAAATGTGTGTGTACGTGTGTGTCTCCGAGTGTTTATGTTCATAAATCTTGAAATATGGCCAATATTTGGTTGAGTGTGTGTGTGTGTTGCTGTTATGTGTGTTTATGAGTGTGTTGATTTGAATTATGGCATTGCGCTAACTCATTGACTTCAACTGAGCCCCATTCATCACAGCTTAACCATGGAAATAGACTGTTTTAGCAGCGTGTGTGTGAGCCTGAGGGATGTTTGCAGGATGTTTTGTGTGGGACTATGAGAATATTTATAATGAACATTAAAGTTCTGGCGTGTGCTAAAGAGGAAAGACATCCATAAGTGTGGTTAATGTGTGTTTGCAAAAGAAAATAACTTGTTTTTTCACTCTACCTGTATTAAGAACGGATTTTTCCAGCTGCAATGGAAATATATGAAACACAAAATAATAATGTATGAGGCTGTCTGTAGTCATCCTAAATTTGTTGGTGTCCCTGAGCGCAAATGGGCACAAAATATTTCCCTTCCATATAAAAACAGGAGTGCAGTGTTGCTGACCTTTTGCAAAAATAATCTGTAAATGTTTGCATGTCTACTGTTTTTCAGACTTATTCAAACTGTAAATGTTGAAGCTTCTTTCCCAACAAGCTGAGTTTCTGATGCAGAATTAAGACTTTTATTGTCTGACAGCTATTTATAATGTTCAACTGAAAACAAGACACTTCTATACCCTGAAGACAATTAAGAAAAAAGAGGATAGCTGTGGATGATCAACATGAACCCGAAGTGACTGACGGGACAGAACATGACCACAAACACCACTTAAAACAAAACCAACGAAATAGCAAAATCCTCACAGCAACACCATTAACATTAAAATGTTATAAATATTTTCAACATTCTGGGAATAAAAGCTTTAATAAATCTGTTTAAAAATATTACAATTTGTATTCAACATGATTTGTGTTGATTATGTCTGCAGCACAGTGCCAAAAAGAAAAAGGCTCCAGTGTTTTATTGTGTTAGTCTAGGTAAATGATAAAGTGAGTGAACTCATGTTTTTGAATTTGTCTACATAAAAAGACAATTGTATCACTTCCACCTACACAGGTCTCATAGCTGAGTAGTTATCTATTAGAACTTTATTTTAAAATCTTGATGTTGTTAAAAGGACAAGAAAAATGTGTGTTTTTGTTACCCTTTTCCGACTTTGAGCCCTACCCCTAAAAAATCCCGTGTGCGTACTTGTTGGCAGCCTACACTGAAATACAGCAATTGTTTATATAAAAATGACTGACAATATTTGTTTTGTGCAAAATGGCATTTATAGGACAAATATTAATTTTCTTAATAGTATGTATCAGAAGTTGAAGATGATGACACGTAAAATTGCCACACCTGGCTCCCGTGACACACATCCATGCTTTTATATACCCAGTACATGTATATAATGTGTGTATATATACAAATATATATATATATATATGTATACACACTCACAGACACTACACACTACATATATATAATGGGCGTATATATATATGTGTGTACATATATATATATATATATATATATGTGTGTACATATATATATATATGTACACACAGTATATATATATATATATATATATATGTATATTGCACATTAACATAGTTAATGTGAAGATTGTGCACTCTAGTTTAGTGTTTTAGTAGAGTTTTTGTCATGTTTTGCGTTGACCCCTGTCACTCACACCAGGTTCATGTTCCTAATCATTCACAGCTGTTTTCATTTCTGTTAATTACCGTCAGTGTACTTAAGTGTCTTGTTTCAGATCATTTCTGTCATCTGCTTTGTCCTTTTTTCCCTCTAGGTTGTGTTAAACCAATGTTTAAGAATTCCACTCAACCTGGGTTTCTGCATATTGGTTCCTGACAATTAAATGTTTTAGTATAAATTTGAAAGCCTTCACTCACCAACTTTTTCTTTTCTTGTCAATAATGCTGTGAGGTGCTGGATGCATGAATCCCCCTGCTTA
>NC_050522.1:10612818-10642530 GCF_002922805.2 Oryzias melastigma
CCCTCACCTGGACTCATCACATCAGCTGTTTCCCATCATCTAATCACCTCCTCAGTTCATAGTCTGGCTCTGCACTGTCAGTCTCTGCGAAGTTTTGTTTGTGCCACTCTGCCTGCATCTCTGAGCACTTACTCCTGGACCTGACCTTCTGCCTCCGACCCTGCTACTCTGTTTGCCTGCCGCCTGCCCCTGACCCTCGCCTGGACTCTGACTCCTCTCCTCGCTCGTCTCGGATGATCCCATGCCCGTGTATGATCTCTGCCTGTCTGACCCTGCTTATTCTGTGGACTGTTAATAAACCTGCTGCACGTAGAACCAGCTGTCTATTGTCTGTGACAAAGCACAAAAGGAAGTTATTGTGTATTTCACCGCCCACTTTTGTTCCTTCACATTTGGACTGGAGCTCCTTGTACTCACAGCCCCGGTCATTCTTGTGAGCCCACCCACAGTAGCTGAATAGGTAAAATGATTGGCTAGAACTAACCTGAATAGAAAACAAAGTGACATGTCACACAGTATCAAAATCTGTTTTCACACAGTATAGGGTACTGACTTAAAACAGAGTTTTGGTAAGTGAGAGTGTTTGGGGTATGGGCAGTAATTGTGGTTTTGCAACACTGAGGTATGACCAGTGATTATGGTTTTATCATTGATATTTATTTTAAAATCGTTTCTCCTCTGTGGCAGGTCTTAGGCTATTGACAATATTTCTGCCTTCTTGGAAAAGACCCGATTACAGGACACAGATAAGACGGATGAATACAAGAATGCTACAGGTACTTTAAATAAATGGGGATAAACATATTTCTGTTTCTCCCAATATTCAAGGTTTTTCTTTTTTTTTTCTTAATTTAATACAAATGCAGCCATAGTGTAACAATACCTTGGGACTGTCCTTGGGACTGTTGAGGATGCAAACCTGTAAACTAAAGGAGCTGGTATTAAGCCACACAATTTACCTTTTCAGTGGCACTGCCCCTAAAATAACCCACTATCTTTCTGGACTTTCCTCCAATATAGAAGACCTCAGGCTTCTGGTCAAGGGTCTTCTTCACCACCAAGTTTAAGGTCTGAGCCGTCGCTCCCTTACACAACCCGCCATATTGGCAACCCCATTTGTTACAAGGCACTTAACTTTATCAGTAATAGCCTATTCCCTCATGAGTGAGCCTTTTACTTATTCAACATTTTCAGTAGTGTGTGGCATGGGAAAAAACCATGTTCCCAAAACAACTGTTTAATTTGCTGAAGTCATCAACAAAATGGCAGGTAACAGCGAGATAGGCCTCTGTTTTGATCAGTGTTAAGAATCTTACTTTAAAAAGTAATTATTTATAGCTACCGAAAAGTAATTGAGTTAGTAACACAGTTAATGTACCTTTAAAAATATTTAGTTACTCTGTAAAATAACTAGAGCTACAAATTTTAGTCAAATATGGCAATAAATGTTTTTTTTTCCCTACGCTCCCTGCAACATAACAAATAACTTAAGTTCAATAATTTAATGAAAGTGACCCTTTTAGTATATCAATACAAATGTTTTTTAATTATATTGAAGTGTAGAAATGTAAATATTTATCAGAACTATCATACAAAAAACAGAAACAAGCAATGCATATCATTAGGTTAAAAATGGTTGTAAAGCTTACAGAATCAATGCATTTTAATTATCTAATAAAATTACAGTCATGGCCAAAAGTTTTGAGAACGACACAAATATTACATTTCCACATGGTCTATTCCTTCAGGATTTTGAGGTGTTTGCCAGATGTTTCTATGGTATAATGACATACAATTAGAAGCATTTCACAAGTATCAAAAGGTTTTATTGAGAATTATGTTAGCAGGTCCTTTTGTGGCAGGGCTGAAATGCAGTGGAAATGTGGTTTCAGTGATAGAGTTCATTTTCAAGGCAAATGTGGACTATTAAAATAATTGCAGTTGAGTGGATCACTCAATATAACATTCTAGAATATATATAAATTCCCATGAAACTGCAGATTTTGGAAAAATGAATAGTTATGTCATTCTCAAAACTTCTGGCAATGACTGTATGTCTTTAGCTACTTTTTCTTTTTTTTGTTCTCGTCATCTTTGTATTTTATGGTAAAGTCTGGCTCTGGTTGGACCTTTTGAATGACTGATTCAGTAGACAACTAGAGAATGTTTTCCACAGCTTATCTTAGAAGGAATATGTTCATCTCTGTGAGACTTACACATTTCTGGGCTGTAAAATCTAGTTATAGTAGTTCTAACTTAGTGATGCTGCTTAGTCACATGAGCACATGCCGCAGCAGTTTGTATGTTCTGTTGGATTTGAATAGCTTTAGATGGCGGTCAATAATGTCTTTGTACTGGGACACAACGTGAATTTGACAAACATTTTTCTTTAGTTTCAATTAAAGTAAAATTATGTCAATCGATGAGCTATGTAGCCAAGAGTTGCTATGCTAGCTTGTTGCATACGCAAAGTGGGATGCCATATTGGATAGGGCTAGATGCCGGTTTACTGCTGTGCTATAATTGGACAAACAGAGATGGAAAAACATGGATATGACATTTCTAAAGGAAATTAATGTCGGCTCTTAAGATCTAGAAAACACTTTAAGAAGATCTGAGTGAGTTTATTCTCAGTGGTGAAAGTCTAGGCTTATCTTTTAGGCTATTCTATTGATCTTCCTTCACAAAATCAACAGGCAAAGCCTTGAGTCCTTGCTCCACCTTTTTATCATCCTTCACACACTCCCTCATTTCAACCTCCTCTGCCCCACCACATATTTGGCACAGAAGAGTTTGAGTTTTTTTCTAGTAAAGCTTCCATGTCTGTCAATTCCACCTCCACCCAGTCATGTCTTCGTAGTCTGTCACAGGCCCCCCCTTTTTTTTTTCTTTTAACTGTTGAATGTTGGTAAAGCTCAGAATTGAGACAGTTTTATAGAAGTGAATTTAAATGCTTAAAAAGAGGGAACTTTTTTTTGAACAGCTGACAAACTTCAACTTACATGCTCAATGAACCCAAGTGTAATTTATTACTTTGATGGTGTACAGTAACATGATTTATAACGCCCAAGCTAATGGTTTTTATTGATTAATTGAAAAAAGGAAGAAAAATGGCAGAAGTATAAATAGTCACAAAATGGTCAAGAAAATTGATCATAAAATTGCAGGGACATTAAACTTATTTTTATGGCCATGAAGCACTGTTCAGGTTAAAACTGTAAAGAAATTAAAATATTGTGGTAATAAAACTTGACTTTTAAAATTGATGGTTGTTGGACTACAGCAGGGCTGCATAGTGGTGCACTGGTTAGAGGGAATTAGCCTTCATGGCGTCAATTTGAATTCTGGCTGAGAACTTATCTGTGGGGGTTCCGTGTTGTCCTCGTGCATGCGTAGGTTTTCTCCTGGCACCCCGGCTTTCATACTAAAACATACTTTATAGGTCTAAGGATGTCTGATTTGTATAAATAGAAGTAGTTTATTTCAAGCAAAGAAAGAATACTGCATAAACAAAACAAACGAGAACTCGTATAATCCCACCCCTCTGTGATTGTGATAGGCTCTGTGTGGCCCTGTAATGGACCAGCAAACCATCCAGGGTGTACCTCAATTTTGCCCATCAGTGCCTGGGATAGGATCCAGCATTCTTTTGACCAGGATGGGTTTGGAAAGTAAATGGATGAATATACGTGTTCATGTGAAGACCAAATTGTAGAGATTCTTGACAGAGAAGACTGATGGTTTGAAAGAGGGGTCAGAGAAGCCACTAGGATGAAGCATTGATAACCAGAGATGGGGCTGGTTTGACCATTTGGTTAAATTAGTTTTTGTTCTGCAACCAGTTTTAATGGACTATTACACTCTTTATTATTTTATTTTGAAGTTATGTAGCGTTGTTGTCAGCTGGAACACTCTCAGTATTCCCTGAAGTCTGCTTTACTCTGTCTAAAACGGCCATCTTTGGGGTAAAAATGAGACAGTCTACAAACACAAGCTCATTTTGGGGAAAAAGGGACAGCTTCCACTGGTATTTTCAGGAATTAAATTACAAATAAATGTTTGATGTTGATGTGATTAATGATAATGTGGTGCAGGTAAAACTGTACTTTCTTTAATTGCTCTTGTAAAGAAATAAAAAGAAAATGTTCAAGACTGTCACTTGGAAAATTTACTACTGGCCAACTATGCAGCCAAAGGGGGCCCAAGTCAGGTTTCCCTGTGCCAGTCCCCAGCCTGACCAAAATACAGGGTGGTATCAGGAATGCATGAAACTCTCTGCCAGACTAAATGCTGTGAGTAAAAGCAGCATATCAAATGTTGATTATTTAAGTCAAAAGCCTTGTTTTTAAATTATAAACTAAAAATCTTTAGTCAAACTTTTTTTGTATTTTGAGTTTGATCAAAAATAGTACTAACATTAGATTTTATACCCATAAAATATTTTTTTCAGCTTTCAATGCATCATGGACATTAACATTTCAAAGAGAAAATTGGAGTGTTCGGGGAAAATTCCCCAAAATATGTGTAGACCATACAAACTCAGAAAGGACCCAGCTATGACTTCTTCGTGTGAAATATTTAAAATGTCAGTGCTGCCATCTACAAAATCCTAGTTTATATACACTATTAGCTTTCTCAATAAAGGAACAATTCAGTTTCCAAAATGGTGTCCATTTTTAAGTATTTTTGTAATTTGTAAAGGTTTTCTTTTTTTTTAAATCAAACGATTAACTGATCAAATCAAAAATGAAACAAAAGCACATCACTTTCTAAACAGTCAAATAGTTGTTTTACTTGAGTATTTAAAAATACTTTGTCTTCCATTGATTAAAGAAATACATATTTATTTTCAAATGTTTGTCTGGTAATCCATATTTTCTGATGATTTTCCAATTAAAATCACATTTCTTAATTTGCTGATGTTTTTCTTTTTGTGAAAATTAAAACATGTTAATGAATTATTTTAAGGTCTGATTCAATTCTAGTAATTTATCCTCAAATTTGCTTGGGTTAAACCTCAAAATATGAAGAATGTGTAATTTTTTGTGTCTGACGCTGCTTTGTGTGTGCGTGTCTGTGTTTGTGTGTTTGATGGAGAGCTGAGATAATTGCGTTCGCCTTGTTTAGGTGTCAACAAAACACGGTGAGCTTCTTGTTTGCATATTGTTAATTTCCCTTCTCACAGTGTCTGGCTGGGTGTCCCTGCATGTTTCGATGTTATTTGTGTCGCAGTGTGTGAGTTTGCGTGTCAGGTTGTGTCCTGCCAGACTGAGAGGTCTCTACGTGGTGACTCTGCATTTGACAGGCCGGCTGACACTCTAGCATTTAGCCCTTCAAATGTGTGTGTGTGTGTGTGTGTGTGGGACAAGGTGGGAGGGGGTTGTGCATGTGTGTGTGTGTGTTGGTGTGAGGCATGAGTGACAAGGTGTGACACACTAGCATTTGTCTTCTAAATGCCAGAACAGAGAAGTGACACCAAAGGGCAAAGAGATGGCCAGAGAGACTGGCATGACGAGAAACGAGTGCATGAAAAGTAGAAGATACATAAAATATTTTTTTCCCCTTTAGATTCCTGTTTCAAGTGTGATATTTCATGACATTTTTTCAAATCCAGAAAAGCCCTCTTTTCTATTAATTTATGTTTGATTTTTGATGGCCTAATGTTTGAACAGAGTCTTGGACATCCTACATTCTAGAGCAAATTTTCAATCCCAGTCTGCTCTGCAGTTATTCACACTTTTTATGCTGGGCAGGGTTATTCCTCACCAGCAGTGGGAGCTACTTTCTTTGTTTTGGGAAAGTTCATATCGCTGTAACCAGTGGGTTGAGTTCAGGCCAGAAAATAGGATTCAAGACTCTCACATTAACACAGATGCCAGAGTTTGGTTTGTCACTGCATCCTTTGTTGTTGATAATGAAAACCAGTGCTTTTTTATTCCATGTAAAAATGAAAACAACATTCTAAAGTCCCACACACTTGGATGTGTGAAATTTGTTCTGTATTTGACTCATCCCATGTGGGAGGGGTGAGCTGCAGACACAGTGGCACTCGAACAGTTTCGTGCATTTGAACACTCGACCTTCCAGTTTCAGGGTGGACACTCTACCACAAGGCCAATGATTTTGTAGTCTCCCTAATAAAGGAGACACGCTGATCGTTTAAAGCTACATTCACACCGGACGCGGCAACTCAAGTTTAAGCAACAGATTTTGAATGAAAGGTTTATGTAAATTCCTGTAAACCCTTGTTTCAGGATTCTGTGTTTATGAGTTGCCATGTGCATTTTTAAGTACTTTCTCTGGGTCTTTGTACAAACTGGGCATTCACTGAATTTTGACACAAAGATATAACCTGGAGCAAGATTCACGAGATTTCTACCGCTTTGACATTTTACACCTAGCCTCTTCCAAATGTAGGTGGCAGACGAGTGCTAGTAAACGGTAGAAAAACAAGAAGCCCCTCCCTGGAGGTTCCTGCTTGTCTGGGGCTAGCTTCAATGAGTATATATGCGTTCATGAAACTGTGTGTAGTGTATACCCGCATACAGAGAAATGTTGGATTTCTGACTGGATTGAAGCCTCCTGATTTTGGAGTGACAGTTGTTTACAGCCAATCAGAACACAGAACAAAAAATGACGGCAAAAGAAATCTACAAACAGCAATGCCTTAACAGGTGAATATATTTAGCGACTCCATTCCAGATCAAAGGTGCTGGTTTGGTTTATTGAAACATTATCTGAGAACAATGTTCATTTATAAGAAGGCATACACCTGCTCCCCTTTGACAGAGCGGTGGACTTAAAAAGCTGATTCAGGCGCTTCATTGTGAAAGAAGTCTGGACACACGTTGGAAACAGTGGATCGTCTGTCTTGTTTGACAGGGACTGGACTATTTGCCACATAACAGGACGGCACCGGGTCTTGGGCTGTAACTGTGTCTTTACAGTAGATTTTATGCAGAAACCATTAAAATATGAAAACAATTTCTTTAGATAACCCGCAGGTTAACCCACAACAATAGAAATAATAAACACATCTTTCAAAGATGAAGTTTTAATTCAGGTTTAAATTGCCGAGCTTGAGCAGGCCCTTTTAAGATGGTAAGAAATGTCTTTTGAGCCACAGAAGCACCGGGCATGTGACGCGCTTTTAAGAATGAGCTAAACTCTCAATCGAGTATAGCTCATGGTGTTCACACTGGACAAGCGGGGAGGGGCTTCTTCTTCTTTTTCCACTGTTCATTAGCACATGTTCAGCACCTACAGTTGGAAGAGCCTTGGTGTGAAATGTTGAAGCGGTGCAAATCTCCAGAACTTTTTTCTTTCACAGCTCTGTTCTGATGTATAGAAAAGACTTGATGTTGTATAATTCCTTCCAATTATCAATTTCTCCTCCATGATCAATTGTCAAAGGGTTTGTACTTCCATGAATTGAAAAGGATATTATTCATTTGTCACTACCAAATCCAAGTCCCTGATTGGTCAAAGGTCAACCTGTTGAATTTTGCATGTAGACCATGAAAACAGTAGTAGAAATTTGCACCGCTATTTGTGATCATTAATAACCAGTTTTGACTTGCTAAACTAGCTAATAAATAAAAAGATATGTAAGTTTGTTCTTTTCTGGTTTGTTTAGTACCAATTGACACATGAACCAGAATCGGTCCACTACAGTTATTGGGGACCTCAGAGGACAAACATAATCGTAGGACAAGAAACTGTTAATTGACAATCAGTGAGCAATTCTACAAGTTTGACAATTATAGTCAAAATCTTGTTTTAAATGTGCTAAACTCTGAAATGAAAGACTTTTCCATCACAGGTACGAGCATTATTTCTCTCTGATAATCAAAAGCTCTACACAGGTCACAAGGTGCTTCTGCTGAGCCTCTACATGGCACAAGTGCTATTATAATTTAATGAGACTGATTCCCAAAGTGAGATGCTGCATCTATTCAGGTCTGCTCCCTACGCAACAGGAAATATAATATGTTTTAATGAATCCATGCCACTCACCTGGGCTCTGAGATCTCAGATCCTCTTCTTCAAATGACTTCTGATGTGGAGTTGATTTTACGGGTGCTGTAGACATAAAAAAGGTTCATAAAGTTCTTGCTTGTTAACACTTTTAAAATAAATTCTCCATACATATAGCAAGGTTGCTTCTTTTTGAAAAAGTAAAATGAAATTGCAGCTTTTGTTTAGTTTCTTAGGAAATATAAAGTAAAAACATGTAACATTAATTTGTATTCAATTTCTGATACATCTGTCAATTTTTTTTTTTGAATAGCTTATTTAAACAAAATCTTGTTTACGGGCAGCGGGAAACCCCAGGACAAACCCACACAAACAAATTATTTGCATTTAACCAGACTGTACTCTGTTTTGCTTTAATCTATTGGTGCACACATGACTTTGAAAAGAATTGTACTCATTGTCACGCTTTTCCACCACAAACTTTAAAACCGGAGAAAAGTAAGCATTATCATGCATATCTATTCACACCTAGTTTTTTTTTTTTCCTTGTGCAAATGACTTTTGTTTACAAATTAAGCTTATTTTTGTATTTCAGAAGTTAAAATCCTGTTAAAAATATATTTCAACTTCTTGGTTCATGTTTATGAATTGTATTTGCAAGGGAAAAGTAGAAATTTAAGGATGAAGAGGGGAAATATAGCTGAGAAAAGCACTGTTCCAGTAGTTAAGTCGACTAAAGATGAACGCATGCTCTAGTTTTTCCAGGTCCTGTTTAAACATTAGATCCTTCCATCCATCCATTTTCTTGTCCGCTTCTTCCCTTTCGGGGTCGCGGGGCTGCCGGAGCCTAACCCGGCTGCTGATGGGCGAAGGCGGGGTACACCCTGGACAGGTCACCAGTCTGTCGCAGGGCCTCAATCACACACACATTCACTCCCACATCCACACCTAGGGGCAATTTAGAGTCACCAATGAACCTATAACCTATTTTTGGACGGTGGGAGGAAGCCGGAGTCCCCGGTGAAAACCCACGCATGCACGGGGAGAACATGCAAACTCCACACAGAAAGGTCCCAGCCGGGAGTCGAACCGGGGCCTTCTCGCTGTGAGGCAAGAGCGCTAACCACTGCGCCACCGTGCAGCCCTCATTAGATCCTTAATCCTTGAAATATTTTTGAGATGATATGATTTTGAAAAATACTATATATCTGTGTGTCATCTGCATAGCTATGGTAACTAATGCTGTTGTTCATGTAACCTGGACCAGTGTGAGCACGTAGATGTTAAACAGCTGTGGCCCCAGGATAGAGCCTTGGGGAACTCCACATGTAATTTCTGTTGGCTCAGATCTGAATTTACCATTGACATAAAATAGTTTGTGTTCCAAGAGTGTTTTAAATTAGTTTATTATTGACCCAGTGAGACCCACCCAGTTTTCCAGTCGTCTGAGTAGTATTGCGTGGTCAACTGTGTCAAATGCAGCACTGAGATCCAGTAAAACTAGCACCGACATATTTCCACAGCAGTCTGTAATCAAACATATATCATTAGTCACTTTGGTCAGAGCGCTCTCAGTGGTATGGTTCTGTCTGAAGCCAGACCGAAAGACGTCATAGGAGTTGTTTTTTTTTTTTGTAACAACCCCTCCTAGAAATTGATTTTCTTTTTTTGTGATGTTTTGGGACAATCCAAATTCCATACTTTGTTGCTATTTTTTTCAAAATCTCTTGCTGTGTCATTTTTATTTTAAGTGTCTGTTTAACAATGTTAAGAAGAACCTCACCATGGATGGATAGAACCCATACGGGTGGGAACATTAAGATGAAGAAGTACATTGTAAAACTGGAGAAATCAGGAATTCTGAGAAGAACTGAGGAATGCTTGGAAGGTGAAGGTGCCAGTGGTTCCCATGGTGATTGGTGCACTCATTGCCATAATGAGGAGAGAGAGGAGGTATTCTTTTGAAGGGAGAACAGTTTATCGATTTCTGGAAGGTTATGAACTCCGGAAACAGGTGCACAGTGCTGTCCAGCAACTGAAAGCAACCAAAGGGGTCAGTCAGGCCAAAAGATGAAGAAAAAAACTAGAATAGGAATTTGATTTTACTGATTAATGTATTGTTGGAGAACTGGTGTGGGTCAGGTGTTGGGAACTCAGTCTTTAATATAACCAGGGTGAGTGTAGATGGGTTAAGCCAGGGGTCCTCACCAGTGATCCAGCACACCTGTGGAAACAAAACAGAAACTAACAGAAAGAGACCAGTGGATAGCAGTTACGAAAAGAGCCAAATGAGGGAGACAGAGAGACAGGGACATGCCAAACCATGGCACTACCCTCAAACTAGAGAGGTGGCAGCAGCAGCAGCAGATCATCGGAAAAACCTCAGACGCTTCAGTCCTGAAAGTGCAGTGATAGAAACAGCAAAGATACTGTGTAGGACCCCCAAAATCCCACATTTGGCAGATGACCCAAGTTTGGATGTGCTTTTTTGACTACACATCCTTTATGTTTTATAAAGTAAGTGTATAAAATTGTTCAGGCATAGAACATTTCCTGGGTTTAATGATGAGGCTGTTGTCAGGATGTTGGTATAGAACTGACCTGTCAAGTTTCCACCTATTTTAAGTTAAAATAGGTGGAAAAATGCAAACATTAAAAAAAAAAAATTACAACAGAATAAACAACAAAAAAATATATGGAAACATGAAGAGGCAGATGTCATGCTGGAAAAGAGAAAATTAAAACTAAAACTCTGGAAACTCTTTAATTTCAAGCACAACTCCTCTGTGATTCCTTCAGTTGTGTGTGTAAAAATGCATGATTGGCAACAAATTTCGTGTGCATTGTCGTCTTTTATGTGGCTCAGATGTTTTGTGTGGTTTAGCTGAGGAGAAAAAACAAAACTTTAGGTTTCACAAAGGAAAAATATATTTGAATCCACAAACAGATTTATATTAAACTGAGCAGGGCTCACATATATCTAAGGGTGGTTGTATCACAAAAGACCAAACATGTTTTTGGAGTTTTAAAGCCAACATGATTTATAAACTCTTGCCACTGCTCTAAGACGGTGTGAGTGGAAACATTAAGGATACAGATTGTAAGAGATTGACATCCTGGAACAACATGATCACTCCTCGGAATAGAATGTAAAAAAAAAAATATCAAGATAAATAAAGAAGAAAAAAAAAACATTTGTCACTGTGTGAGGATGCAGAAGACGCTATTAATGACTTTACTGGCTGAGTAAGTCTAAATGATTTATGTGTAGAGCTAGGGAAAAAAGTAAATTTGTTCATAAATTTGGCTATAGTGAAAAAGATACCTAATGAATGGCTGTCATAGGGAAATCAAAAATTCAATCCAGAAAATTATATAAAATGAATTTTAGGTTTATATTATTGTGGAGAAAATAAGTATTTGGCCAGTAACAAAAGTTCACATCAATGCTTTTTCTAAACAAATCCCCATTTAGTTATTTATTAAAACCTAGATGACCTCTTCGTCAGAGGTCAAAGAGGTCATCCCTCCTTTTTTGTACCAAACTTTGGGAAAAAACATCACTATTGTATGCCACTTCAGAGGAGCGATGACACAGACGCAGTTCTGGAGCAAATAAGATGTCAACATAATCGTTGTAACCTAATGTCAGTCATGTCCCGGTCGCAAATGGGCTCAAAGCCCGCCTCCACTTACAGTTAGGGTTGAATCTGTAACTTGAGACCTGAAAGCAAAAAAGGAGAAACAGAAAAAAACTAAATTAGAAAATACAAAACAAACGCTATAAGCAAATAATTTTTGTATTTAAGTTTATTGCGCTTTACTCAATTTATTTCAATATAATTTACATTTTTCTAAGTTTTTATATTTCTTTGCAAGCTTGAAGATTGTATTTCTGATTTTTTTTTTTTTCTCAATAATTAGTTTGATTGCAGTATGCAATCAAAATAAACCAAAGTAACCATGCATGGTTACTTTATGTAATGCCTTATAGGCATCTGTATTTCAAATTTTGCAGTGAGTCAAACCTTTGGCAATGTTCTGTACTCTAACAGAATGTATAGCTAATTTGATAGTTACTGAGGATTTTGAGGCTGTTTTGGACTCAAGCTAATATTTTAGCAACATGCTAATAATCTATTGGGTTTTGCTGAAGTCATAGACTATTTTGGATCTTAGCTAATATTTTAGCTACATGCTAGCTTATTGGCTTTTACTGAGGTTTTTGGGGATATTTTGGAGTTTAGCAACTAGCTAAACATTCTAGCTTTTCTTGGCTATTTTAGCATCAACTGAGGTTCTTCTAAGCTAATTTTAAGTTTAGTTGTTTTTTTCTAGCTTTTTTTTTGACCAATTTACCATTTACTGGGATTTTTCGGCTACTTTGAAGCGTAGATAATATTTTAACAACATGCCAGCTTTTTAGTAATTTTGGCATCTACTGAGGTTTTTTTTGAACTAGTTAATATTTTAGCATGCTAGCTTTTTAGACCCAATTGGTATCTATTGCGGAGTTTAACCAATATTTTAGCAAATAGTTACTTTTCGGGGATAATGGCCCCTTTAAACTCATAGATATTAATTCTCTACATCTATTAATACATTGATGGATCAGCCCAAATCCTAGCCACCAAAGATTTATGGATTTTTTTTTTTTTTGCATATCTCTCTCTGAATAAAATCAACGCTCAAATTCCGATTATCTTTACTTATAGAAATATATTATTTCTATAATTGTTTAAAAATATTGTTTTTTTTTATCTATCCTTAGAATAAAAAAAAATAGTAAAAAAAAGTCTTCTTTAGCTTACATCTGCCTTTACTTTAGCTGTACATGGGTGTAGTTTCTTGCTTTACGTATGCTGTTAAATTAGCTGTATTTATGTTATTTTACAAAAGCACTTTTCAGTTTATTTGAATGGTTGATGTGTTTGACACCTCATATGAACTTGCTCGGCTTGTTTTCAGATGCTTACCTTGCATATTGTCAGAGATAATCTCTGAAATGTTTGTGGTTTTCTCTTTTATTGATTCCACTATGATGGTCTGGCCAGTAGATGTGGAGAACCAGAGCAAAACACATAATTTACAGATGGACTCGGAGAACTAGACAGGATACAAGCTGAGTCCACACTGAAGACTCAGGGAGAGTTCCCTAACTGCAGTGAGGCTAATTACCAAAGTGCAGGCAGCTGTGACAGCTCAACAGGATGTACTGGAGAGTGGGCGGAGTCACAGCCAGCCTGCACTGAAACCCAAGGAAAAGAAAAAAGGAGAATAAAGGGAACTAAGACAAGCAAATTGTGACACCCACTGTTTAGGATTTTGGGGGGCCCTCTGTCATTTTTTTTTGGATAGCGACACAGTTCTAGCAGCCATGTTTCACGGAGCAAAGAGTACTTTTTGAAATGACAAATATCTGGTTCTGTCTCTCAATCTTAACAGAGTATTAGGGCCACTAAAATAAAGTAATATTACAACATTAAAGTTGTTTATTTACGAGGATAAACCAAAAAATTTACAGCTGTAAATCTCATTCATTTACAACTTTTTTCTCATTAACTGGTCAAAGTCAAAGTGAACATACAATTCATCAAGTGAATGCCATGTCAGCAGACTGACTTCTTATACTACTCAATTTGATCAAACTGTCTTGGATTTGAACAGGAAAGCTGAATGTTTATTGATAATATTACAAATGTTTAGAAGGTCCTTTGTTTGATTTACAGTTTATTAATGTGTAATAAGTGATGGCAGGCTTGCAGGATCTCTGCAGTGCTCGTTGATGAAGCCATCGGTCTTGTCCACTTCCAATCAGTTATTCCTCCACGAAAGACAATTTCTCCTCCAAGAGGCCCAGTTTTCAATGTTTTTATGCTAATAATTGATTTTTGATGTTCAAAATGTTCAAAATTTCTCTGTTTTTGGAACCTTACTGTCCCTGAATTTTGTTTGTTTTTTTTTACTCGTACATTTAGGTGTCTTAAAGTTCTAATGTCATACTATTTAAAGTAATATACGACTTTAAAACACAGACATTAGCTCATGACGTTTAAAGGGGCCATACAGTGATTTTCTTAAAATGTTCAGAGTAAACTATAACCGTATAAATGACCATATATTGCCTTTGAAACAGTTAAAAAACAAATGATTTATGGATCATGAGTTATTTTTGGGAACATTTTCATACCCGGAAGTAAAACGACTCGATCTAAAGAGAAAACTATGAGCCATCCTCGTCAGTGTGTTACCCACGTAAACAAATATCCAATTTTTTAAAAATGTATTCATATATTTTTTTTATCATTAAACACACAGTGCAGCTCGTGAAGCTAGCTAACCACAGCTAGACGTGTTCTTGGTTGTTCATTTAGAACCAATAGAAAACAAATGTATTCCACTTGGAGTGGCTTAATCTAAAAATATGACTTTGATTCTCATAATTTACAGCAACGTTTTTTTTTCTCATAAATTTACTACTTTAAAGTAGTATCTTAAAAACCTGTTTTTGTTCATAAATTGGCCATAATACTTTGTCATCATCTATCTATCTCCTTAAATATGGATAAGTAGTGATTGACTTAATATTGCCCTTTGGTTCTGTTACATATGAACTGACTAACCCAACTGTGACAGTTGGATAAGGTCGGAAAAGTACAAAAATTTGGCAATTTTTTGTTGTTGGATAGTAATATAAGCTGATAAAATAAAAACGTCATCTGAAGTCTTTTTCTTGTTGATCAGGAGAGTTTTATCAATACACTGTTGGCTACAGAGTCTGGCATTAGAGTTCTTCGATTGGAACAGCAGGCCTCTAATAAAAACAGAATTACAGATGGATTTTGTTGACAGTGGGAGGAGACATGTTCTGGATCTTCCACAGACTAAACGGAATCACATGTCCAAGGATTAAATAGCGCCAATGAGAAAGAGAGCAGACTAGCAAGTTACCTCGCACACTACTTTGCTCTCTCTGGAAAACGCATGTAAATGACACATACATCATGAGCTTTTCTTCTCTGTCTCCATCTCTCACAAACACTCATGCAGAACCCTTTTATTGTTGTTTCTAAATTGGAAGTAAAAGTGACACAGATTAAACTCAGTCATCCAGAAGAACAAGAGGAGATGAGAAAAATGAGTAAAACTGAGACCAAAAAAGAGATTAAAGTAGAGCAGAGGAGAGCTAGGTAGAGCTAGAAAATGACAGCAAAGTTCTGCAGTCTTACTCTTGGATCCAGACTCACACCTAATCGGTCTGGAAATGACCACCCAGAACCGTTTCATCCTCATACATAAATATCAAACTCCATTATTCAGGGATAAATCACACGCACTGCAAAAAGAGGTAACCTAAAAATAGAAAATTAACACTAATCTCAAGTAGAAAATCATCAGAAATGTTTACTTATAGGGCCTATACCATACTTTTAAGTCTATTAGATACAGACACAGCTTAGACCTTTTTGCACACGGCCGCTCTGCCGCCTGGGTGGGAGCGCACGAGAAGCTCCTCCTCTTATCCCCGCCCGTCTGCATGCGGAAAAGCAGCAGGAAGGACGGAGAAGTGCACCATGTGTTTGTGCTGTAGCTGGATACAAACATTTCCGGGATTTAATGTCTAAAACTTTTTAGGCATTTAGGCTAGCGGTTTCGCTATAACATCCTTACATTTCACTGTCATGCTCATGAAAAGCGCCCCCTGGTGGAATTTTTTTGTATTATTTTAAGAAACTGATTCAGGGAAAGAGTGGACCGGTAATCGTTCGTGAGTTGAAATATCGCAATAATTCGCCATACCCATATTTTGTCCCACGTTTGTGGGTATTTTTCTGCCCGAAAGTATGACGCCTCGATCTTTGAGGCCCCGCCTCCCGCTCCTACCATGTTAATACATCATCCTTCTTAACCCTTTAACATTATACAAAACAAATAAAATTACGAATTTTTTTTTTTTTCTGCTGCTCATTGCCTTGGTACAGAGCTCCTAAAGATCGAATTTAAAAAAACAAAATAAAATAAATAAAAAAAAAAGTTTTTTTTTTCTCCTATAGATACATAGACAGTTGTCTAGAAATTTTTCTTTTACTTCAATTTCTAGAAGAAAAAAAATTTGGTAAGTAACTAGTGCACACCAGTTACTTACCAGATTCATATATATATATATATATATATATATATATATATATACTTCAATTTTATTTTTTTATGGAAAAAAAGTATGTTCTGGTTACTAACTGATGCGCACCAGATATTATGTGAAAAAAGAGTTTTTCTAAAAATTTGAAGTAAAAAAAAAAAAAAAAAAAATCTAAAAATATACTAACTGGTGCGCACCGTTGCTATCTGTTGCACATTAGTCAGTAACTAATTTTTTTTTTACTTCAATTTTTAGAAAAAAAACCCAAACATTTTCTTCAATTTTTTTTTACTTCAAGTTTTTTTTCTTCTGTGTCACTTTAGGGGCTCCATATCTTGGGAGTAGTAGTCACAATCAATATTTTTAAAACCACTTTTTCTAAATGTTCTAAATTCGGTTGAGCGTGCAGTTAAAGGGTTAAAGGAGCCCGGGAATTCCTGTTAGACCCGCAATTTATCGGAGACTGGACACAACTGGAAGATATACGGTACTGTGCCTTTAAAATGAAAGTGTGTATCAAAGCACAGAGAAGGCAGGTGTTGGTGTTAGCCTGGGGGCAGTCCTGGAAGCGCAGACTCTTCTTGGAAGGGGCTGTTCTCTTTGTGACATCAGCTCGTGAGGACCTGCTTGTTTATGAAGATGGGGCTGGTGCTCAGAGTGCAGGTTTTAAGAGTAATACTCAAAAATGCGTGAACGGATCAAAATACCACTTTGGGGTTGTTTATAGTGAGGAATGACCATTATAAAACACTTAAAAGCTCACAAAGTTTGTGTTTCACATTATAGACGCTTTAACAATAAATCTATAGGATATCAAGATCTAGAAACAAGCATTCAAATAGAGAAAAAATGAAATTAGATCAAATCACTTCAAATTGAATGTCATACAGCTCAAAAGTATTTATTTTTTCTTTTGGTTGTTCTAAGCAAATATTTTGCATTTTTTAAGTTTTTTTTTTTTTTGTACCTAATTGTAGGTTATTTTTTTATTGCTATGACAAAAAAAGGTGTAATAAGGGGACTTAGTTTAGAACAAAAGGAAAATAACATCTCAGTGCAAGTTGGTCCATCTTAATGCATCATTATCTAAAATTATACCTAAAATATAAATCTATTTTATTTCCCAATGTAATGACAATGAATGTCAGTATAAGTTTATCAAACAATAAAATAAAATCCTTTAAATTGAACCAAAAATTACAATGCAATTTAAGTTTTTTTAGCCATAAAAAAAGTTTATTTTTTAATTGTCAAGAGTATAGAGAAAAAAAGATTTTGACTCATTTTTATGATAATTTTCTTGTCTCTCGATCTAACTCCTAATGAGACAAAAATCTCACCTGTGTTGATTTTGAGAAAAGCTTAGAAAGGTGCGGAGCAAAGAAAACAACTTTAAAACTTGGTAAAATATCTTAAATGTGTAAAATGTTGGCATCAGTTTGCAGTGTGGTGGGTGTGGTGCGGCTGCATGTGTGAGGAGTGGGGGTTTGGAGTGCGGTAATCACTTTCCCTCTAGACTGAACATCATGCAAACAGAAACACACTGGCAGAACATGCACGCATGCAAACGGCAGCGCTGGAATATCATTACGGTAAGAGCTGCAGCTAGTGGGCCCCTGACACAAGTGGCCCTTTGTTCGAGTGCAGACACCCAACACACACACATAAATACACACTGCAAACCCAAACTTCAGTCTGCCATATCGCCAATATAATTACAGCTATTACATCTGACTCAAATATAACTTTACATCTTGATCTCCTTTTTTTGCCGCTCTTTCTTACAGTTCTGCACCCAAGCTCGAGCCACGTCTGAAAAACGGCGCTTGTGTGGGTGTGGGACGGTACAATGCTACATAAACATTACCTCAACTAACAGGTGGTAACTGGTTTGGCCCAAATTTTGACTGTGTCAATGTGGTCTAATTTAATGACCTGTACAGTCAGTTTTTTTGTTCACTGGACTTTTACTTTGGAAAAATATCTTGATTACTGTTGTGGTTCTAAGATGTAAGCTAGTAATCTGTTTGATCACTTTATTGATCTTTATTCATCATTATGCCATTTTTTTTGGTTGGAAAAAAAAAAAAAAAAAGAAAAAAAAGTCGCTAGTTACTCCAGAAATTCACCTCTCAGTTGTGGGTGGAACTGTTCCCATCATCCATTTTCTAACACTCTTTCCCACTAGCTTACAGCCCCTCCCAACCTAGCATTACCTGTGTAACAGAAATGGGGAGCAATACTGGAACCTTCCAGCTGTATAGTTTTGACCCAGATGTTAGCTTAGATTAGGAAAACAACAAACTTTCATGGTATTTCCCCTTTAACATTTAGTTTTTGATCTAGCATTTATATTCTTATTTAAAAGAAGACGGGCTGTCCAGGGTATACCCCGCCTTCACCCAACAGTAGTCAGTTTAAATTTATATTTTACATTTGTCTTAATTTCATAAAGGTAATACAAAAGTAGCAAATATCTGAAAACTTGACTAAACCTGAAAAAACTGAGAGCTAATTTTATTTTCAGGGCTCCATAATTTACCCAACTCACTTTTAGTCAATAAATTTTCATATATTATAAAGGGTGATATAATAAATAGATAAAATAAATAAGGGAGTCAACAAGATTCATGGGTAATAATTTTTGTATCCAGATTTTTTTACCATAATTCATTTGTTTGTATGGTTTTGTGTTTATTTGATGATTAATTTTGTATGTAAATTATACTGGGAAATCTGTGTGTACGCTTATTTACAAGTCAATTTAGTCTGTAATTTATCTTGGTTTTAGACACTTGGACAACAGGCTACAATTTTCTTTTTATCTCGAAAACACAAATTTGCTTCAAACTGTGACTAACCTTTAAAATCAAGAATGATGGCAACAAAAAAAAAATACTTATCTGTTTATTTCAGTGGGATTTTAAACACACCACCTCTGTTTATTCCAGTACTTTATAACTTGATTCTAAATGTTGAACTGACCAATGGCACTTAAGTATTTGACGTTACACCATATTTTAAAGAGATGCAGTAAAAAGATGATTTAAAATGTTCTGTTGGTGGGACTTTTAAGGGTAAGTTTGTGGTTTTACCAAAGCAAGAGCAATTTTGATTTCTATTTTTTTATATTATTTTTTTTGCTTCCTTTAATACTTGAATTAATTTCCTATTTTGGCCCTTCCACTTCTTCAAATTATTTCAATAGTCTTTGCTTAGCACTAAACTCTGGAACAAGTTAAGTAATGAGCTCAAACAATGATCATAAATTCAAAATAATTTATAAAGATCCTCAAATTTCCCAATATAAAGGTAAGACGAGTTAAAGATCAACTGGAGTTTGAATATTTCCAAATGTGTGAATGTCTGAACTTGAATGTAATGAAATAATCAAAGTTTTTTCAATGCAATGAGTGAGTTTTACATTATGTAATATGCAGTAATGATTACTGAAATGTTTACAATCAATAAGGGATTAATTTTCCTTCCTTGATCCGAAAGATATAGCAATGATAACTGGATTAAAGCAATTATGTGTTCTAATGAATGAACCAAATGTGACAGAAGTGTGTTTTGTTTTTGCTTGTTTTCTTTTTTCTAATCAATGCATTTCATTATTTCTGTAATGAGTTTGAAATAATTGTGTGTTTTGTCCTGTATTTTTCATAATTTATGCTTGAAATAAACCAATCAATCAATCAATCAATCAATCAATCAATCTTTGCTGCATTAGATCTACCATCTGCTGTAATATTACATTGAAATGGATAAAAACACTGACATTTTTGGGGGGTTGCCACATGAGGAAGTAAATGGTAAATATTTATTTACCTTCGAGTAACTATATAGAAAAAAATAGGTTTCTATTAAATGATCTTCCTGCAATGCAAATCTTAGAAGGCAATTTATTCACTTTTTTATAAGCAAAATGTCCAGATGTTTCAACTTAAAAATGAGTTTTTGGTCCCTATAACTTGTGCCTGACAATATCCATCCTTCCTTTTTTTATACCAGCTTTTTCCTTGTTTTTTTTCTGCTAGTGTATTCCAGCTACCTGTGAGTGAAGACTGGGTACACCCTGGACATGTCATGCCTGGAAATGTATTTTATAAAATTCACTAAATGAAAAATAATAGGCACCAAATTTAGCCCACCCGTGCACGGCAAGAAGCACAACTTGCATTTGTCTCAAACTGACATATTCTCAGCAGGAGTCTAGCTCATGGTGTGCACATTTTAAAAGCACAAATTTAAACCCAAAATCTGGCAGGAGTCATTAATTTCATGTTGGGGGCGTTAAAAAAAAAAAAAGGAACAAAACGATTTTGTGTCATAGAACGCATTTCTAAGTGTATTAGTTGCAGTAAATACTAGCAGACGTTGTACGCTCATGTAGTGGGTAAGACTCCTGCATTCAAGCAAGAAGAGCCTGGTTCAAATCCTGACTGGTGGAGAAATTTAGGTATTGTTACGGCTGTGGCCGTATTTGTTTTTTCTTATTTTTGTGTATTATACTTCTGTCAGAGTGTGACTTCTGTGTGGTTTGTGGATCTTAGTGTGTCTGTGTTTGTTTCAGGTGTGGTGCTGGAGGGCAAGCAGGTGGAGCCACCTTTAAAATCTGATCTGATACCAAGTAATTACAGGGTTAATTTTACTGATATCAATACTTTTTTCTTTAAATGTTATAATTGTACGATAATTTTGGAAACACACCTCTTTTTTGTTAATTGTAGGCAGTTTCTTGACCAAATTGGGTGTTTATTTGCTCTAATTGGGTATTTTTCATGCCCAATCTGGCAACACTGCAAACAAGTACAGCAGTTGCATGAAATTCAAGCCCCTTACTTACATATTGAAGAAAAACAGCACCAAAAGTATTAATATTATCTTGCTAAAATGAAAACTTCACCTTGGTATCGATGCTATCAGCTCGAAATCCCCTCCTCTACTGGCTAGGACCTTTCTTTGTGGAGTTTGCATCTTCTCCTCATGCTTGTGTGATAGGGCCGGGTTGAAAAAATCGAGTTATCAGTTTGAATCAATTTAAGCTTACTAGATAAATAATCGATTCACAAAAGATAACACAAAAGATTTAACACAAAAGTGCTAAATCGATATATAAATCGATTTAGCACATAAAGCTAAAGCCCGCTAGCTTGATGCTAACGTTCAATAGAATTTCCCATAGGACGGCTAATGCTAACTCTCGGTCAGAAATTGCTAGATATTGCTGACTAAATGAACATCTTTGTAAACTCACATGTATAAATTTTCCAATGTTTTTTATGGAAATGTTTTTTAAAATTTGTGGTCTTAAACATTGTTTAAGACCTGTAATCTTCTTCTTGAATTAGGTGCAGTTCTATAGCGCCACCGCCACCTAGTGGCCAAACTGAAACACCCTCCAGGAGATGCAAAATAAAACAATGTTAATGATCCGAACATTTCACTATTTCACTAATAAATTTTACAATTTGTTAACTGTATCAGATTAATTTAAATATATTCAAATTACATGTTAGATTTTTAAAGTATTTCTAAACAAAAACGTATAATTGTGTAAACTTGAAATTGAATTTAAGAATCGAAAGAATAATAATAAAAAAAAAGAATCGGAAATCGAATCAATTCAGGCTCCTGTGAATCAAATCAAATCATCTTCTTAGGTTAATTGGTATCTCAGTGTCTCCCTAGATGTACATGAAAGTATCTCTATGGTAAATTGTTCAGGATCCAGCTTCAGTAGCTGGGTTGGCCCCAGCAACTCCAAAAGAGATTCAGTGGATTTTAAATTTGGAAATACTGACAAATCAAGCATCATACTCAGCTGTTACACACAACTTAGCTCTTGACTGCATGCTGGTGTTCTACTCATGTACACTGATTAACCTTAGGCGTGTGTTGGGGTCAGCACCGACCTGTTTTAATTTTTAATTGCAAAAATAAATTACTTAAAATTAATTTATTCCATCGAGGCCTTTTGACTTTGTCAGGTACCTAGATTTCAACTAAATTATATATTTTTTAATTTATTATTCTAAGATGCTCTGGGTGAAACTATGTCCTTTCTGGTGTTAGTCAGTTTTGACCCGGTTTCATAAAATACCTTTATAAAGTATTAATTAGTCGGAATATTAAAATCATTCGTGGATTTCAGCCTACACACTGACATCCACCTCCTCTCTCAACCATGTGAGCTTCAGGGGATGCTCATTTGTTCATTACAGTTGCAAAATAAACAAACTTGGGCATTTTTAGACACGGACAAATTTTTCTCTAATTTAGCTTTCTAATACGTTTGGATGATGTCGGTAATTTCTATTGGTTTGTTTTGTTGATTGTTAGTGTTCCAATGTGTTTGGATTAAAGTTTTATTGCTATTATGTATTTTTTACATGTTCTTGAAGAAAATATGTATGGGTAAAACAGAAAAATAGATCAAGTAAATTAATTTCAGAGATGTGTTTTAAACCCCTCAGTAAAATTCCAGTAACACAATAACCTTTTTTATATTTATATGAATTTGTTGAGATTATTTTCTCTGTTTTTATTGAAATCCAGGGGCATTTTTATTTTTTGAAAGGTCCTGAGACCAACAGAAAAATAATAAACCAACATTTCCATGGATAAAGAAGCATAAAAAGATAACAGAGATGAAAAAATTAGATGATGGGTTATTGTTTTTAGTGTATTTGAAAGCTGAAAGAAGCTGCTGGCGTCATCTCCAGTCTTAAAAGGTTAAACTTTTCAGTTGATCTTCTAACCAAATGACCCTGTTGTTTATACTCAGATCTTATAAAGCAGCGGTAATCATTATGTCGATCCTTCGCGATCCACGTGTCGATCACAAAGGACCTGTGGGTAAATTGTGGGCCATCACAAATACAGAAATTTGTACAATTATTAGTACATAGACATTGCATTTTAGACAGAAAATACTGTATCACATGGGGCCAAAATCAAAAACACACCTAAAACATTTATTGAACACAATATAACTAAACTTTTAAAACTTAAAAAACGTAACTTTTCAACATAAATATTAATAAAAACAAGCAGGAATATTATTCCAGAATAAAACCAATTTAACCCTTAAATAACTTTAAATATTTAACACTCCATAAAAATATATTTTGTCAAAATTATACAACTTAAAACTAAACTAAACGTTAGAAGACAAAACACATTTCTTCACTTTTACATAATTTGATATTAAAAATTACAGTAATAAATGGCATAAAAGAAATGTGGTCACCAGATAATATATCTTGTTAAAATTATTTAATAAAATATGAACATCCTTTCAAACAAAACATAGGGCTGGTAATTGTTTAAAAAGATTAACTAATTAATTGCAAATGTGGGAAAAAGTCAATCGCAAACAATTGCAATATTTTTTTTATTACAGTATTTGACAACCACTTATTATCTATGAATAATCTAAAAATGAAATCATACACAAAACTGTACATTTAGAATATTTATTTTTAATTAAGGCTTTTAATGGATTTTAAAAAATCCTATTAATCACACTTTTGTGTTGTGATTTATTACAATTAATTTCAATGTTTTACCAGGTTAATTTGATGAGTCATTTTTGATCATGAAAAAAACTGAAAATTAATGTGTTCATTCTTTTTGATTAATCGTATGCATTAACCCCTTAGGGTTCACAGCCTAATATACAGTATATATATATATATATATATATATATATACCACTTCAGGTAATCAAATCTTCAGTTTGTATTTTTAATCATCACCTTTCTTCGTCTGCCATTAAATCCTTCACATGAATCCCTGCAGACGCCACCAGAATGTTTGCCCAGAGCTTCACACACTCGCTGGAGGACAATCCATCCAGAGTGCGGTTGTGCAGGTTGAGATTTCCCCTTTGTGTTCCATACATATGATTTTAATCAAACAGCAGGCGCTAAACTCTCCAAGTTTGTGGTTAATCTAGTAACAATCAGGTAACAAAGCAAAAGAATCAGGCATCCAGCATTCAGAAAGAACAACCAATACATAAAAAAGAATTGAGAATAGTGGAGAGCATGAAGAAAAGGAGAGAAATGTAATCAGTGATAAGTGATTAGGATGTTCCAGTCATTTAGGAGGAACAACAGCATTCTGCAATTAGAGCCTCTCTGTCTGTGCTCTGCGCCTCGTTCAATACATTCCTCTCTCCAGTTACCGCTGAGTGTGTAGCTGGATTCATACACACACATATGCACACACACAATCATTAGGATTGTGCTCTTTGCTGCACTTAGAGGAACTTCCATTGAGAATCCATTAGTGGTCAAAAACACTCAGACTAATTATGAATACAAAATCAACAATGTTCTCAGTTACTTTGTTCTGATACATAAAAAGTTCTATTCCTTAAACACAGTTTTACGCCTCGAAGAATGAAAAAAAGAAACATTCAGGAGCATTAATGCTGCAGTGACAGCTGTGTTTTATATAACATACAGTATTTTTATTTTATTCATGAAAATGTCAACTTTCTAGGAAGGAATGTTTTGACAAATGTGACGAAATGCTTCAGGTTTTCAGTTGTATAATTAATCAAAGTGTACATGGTGAATGTGAATTGATGGTTCAATTTCACTGATTCAATTCATCTGAAGAGTGTTGTATATATAGTGCTGTTAACTTTCTTATGCCTGTTAGCATGCATGTGTGTTTGCTATGGGTATAACGGAACAAATCAGAAGATTCGGTTCGGCACACGCGTTTATTGCGGACCACCTGGAATATCCAGAACTATTTTTAAGCTTTCTTTTCTTGGTAGATTTTTGTAGATTTGGTCTCAAGACGCGTAAGTATATCAGAAACTAGATGTTTTAGCATTTTGTTAAATATATTCTCTTTCAATAAACAGGCCTCAATGAGCAAATGTTTTCATGTTACATATATAAAAAGATTATTGTGAGTATATGAAGTACTTTGTGTTTTATTAAATATATGTTTTGAAACATTTCCAAAAATTAATTTAACTTTTGTCTCAACGTTTTTTACTTTTTTTTTTCTTTTTTGGTTCAAAATATGATTCGAACCGTGAGTTTGTGATCCGTTACACTCCTAGTGTTTGTAATATTTTGTAATATATATATATATACTGTATATATATATATATATATATATATATATTTTCCTTTCGGGTTTTCCCTCCAGGGGTCGCCACAGCGAATCAGTTTCCTCCATCTACGTAGGTCTGATTCGCATATTTGATTTGGCAAGATCTTACGTCAGATGCCCTTCCTGACACAACCCTCTGTATTTATTCAGGCTTGGGACCGGCACAATGAGACCCTGGCTTGGGCCCCCTCGTGGCTACATTACATATATATATGTGTGTGTGTGTGTGTATAAAATACGGTCAGGAATTGATTTAAAAAAATTGACTTATTAATTGCAAAGCTGGTAAAAAATTAAGCAATTATTTTTTTTACTTCCAGTTATTTAGTTAGTTATCATTTAAAATCACTGATCAATATTACCTACGAATAATCACAAAATGAAATTTAAACACAAAACTTTACATTTAGCACATTTATTTGTAATTAATGCTGTAATTGATAAAAGAAATCACACTATTTATCCTTTAGTGTTGTGAAAAATACAGCTCTCTAAATTGAAGCTTTATTAAACCTATCTTGACGATCAGCACATATTTCGTTTTCTTTGCCGCTGGAGTCGAGCCTTTGTGATGATTGTTGTGTTACCATGCTAACGCACCAGACCATGGATCGAATAGTTCGCTTTTTGTGATAAAGTAAAGTAAACTAAACCAAAATATAATAAGACTAAAGTACTAAAACCGATAGAATATTTAGCTCTCTTGTAGGCAAGACCTTTGACGCTTCTGCCTAACTGGGTCCCTGTGTTTTCCAAATACAGGGTTGTGTCAGGAAGGGCATCCGGCGTAAAAACTCTACCAAATTACTGATGGGAAATGGTGGGTGCTGTTACGCTGTGGCGACCCCAAGGGGGATTAGCTGAATGGTGAACAACATAAGTGGGGAAAAAAAACTTGAAAAAGTGTTTTAATGCACGTTGTGGACGACTGCTCTGCAGAGGCGAAGCGAAGGACTGCACTAGCAAAGAAATATATATTTGTTAGTTAGGCAACTGCAGATACTAGCATTTTAACCTTTAAACTAGATATTGCCAGCGACTTCAAAATACTTCTGTAACTCTTCAACCGTTTGTGTTTTTTTTCGCATCAGAATAAGCTGTTCACTTATACAAATTCTCTTACTTAGTAATAATAACAATTCATAATCTATTACATGCTCTAAGAAGGACAAAATAATTTAAGTATGCAAACACAATTCTAAATGAAAAGTTTGTTAAGGTAAATAAATAAAAAAAAAACACTGCCACCTCCTCACCTTGGAAGACATGTCTCCCTCCACGTTGTTTTTGAAGCCCAACTCCATCAGAAGTTATTTCAAGAGCTGTATTTCCTGACCTTAATGGCAAACAAATATTTTATTTAGACATGAACAATAATTGAGTCTGTTAAGCTTCCTGAAACACTCAGAAGTGTAATAATGTGTGCTAATGTGTGCAATTATGTGTGGACTATTATGGACAGAATGTATTTTTTTAATAAGACTGAAAGAAAGTATTTTTAGCAAATGTTGTACATTAAGTGGATGAGGATTGACTGTTGAAGAGGTTAGCCACTTGAAAGAAGAAAAAGGAGAACTTAGGCTAAGTCTGAATTCCTTCACTGCTTACTTTATCGTGCGTTCTTCATTATGTACTGTCCGAATCTACAATTCCAAAAAGTGCCCTAGAAATTTTCCAGAAATCTCTGTAAAAGTCTCTAACAATGTAAGTGCAATTTTTGCGAAAGTCAGGCCACACCCTCAAGTCCCGCATAGCCTGCTGGGTGTGAAATCACTGATCAGGGGTAACACCACAGTTTTAGATTTTCACTTTGTGAAATCTGTAACATTATGCTTTCGGTTTAAAAAAAGAAAAGTAGTGAGCATGGTGTCTGAATACTCCTGCACTGTATAGTCTTTTAGTATTTAGGGAGTAGAAAAGGAATTTGGACAACCTTTGTGTCCACTCCTTGTCCGTTCCTCAAGAGAGACATTGACTTGGTCCAACAAGCTGATGGTAAACGGCATAACCTAAATGTTTATATTTGATTTGCTTTTAAATATAATTAATACATATTTTGGCATTTTTTAATAAACTTGTTTTCTATTGATTATATTGAGCTCAATCTTCTCCCAAATGAAACAATGGGGCACCAGCCTGTTCAAGACCAGGCGGATGAAAACTATGTTTTTTAGTGTTTTTAACATGTTGTGGCATTTTTCTCACAATCGAAGACATAGGTGAAGAAAATTTAGCTTAAAGCTCCATTTCTGAGTATATGGACTGCATTCAGTCCATTCAGTGTGAGTGCTGTGTCTTGAAAATACAGTTGTAATGTGTCATCCAATGTAAAAAAAAAAAGTTGAATTACAACGAAAAGTGAACAAACATTTTTGTCGCACCTGTAATGTTACGTACGGGGATGTAAACTAGCGAACGAGCACTTTAACACAGACCTGTGGAGTTGCTCTGCGTCAACTGCCCCGCCCATAACTCAAAGAATCCTTTTCAGTGAAGTACTGCCACTCTGCAGAAGCTATGTCCAAGAAAATGGCTAAAAATAGTGTTATCGAAATTTAAAAAACTCCTTTTTGAAGTAGCTCAAAACATGGAGTTGGTTTTTAAGCTACTTTTTAGATAAATTTGACAACTTTCTATTTGGTCTTGAGAATGATTCAGCTATTGTACAGTCCTCTCCAGCTGCAGTTTCCCCTGACTTCCTTCAGTCTGCTAACACATTCTATGACTCATAAGAAAAGATTCCAAAGGGGACGCATTTGAATGCTATCTTACATTTTCACCCCTCATCTCTGCTGGTAGTTTTACCCTCAATTTGTTGCCTGAGCCAAAAAGTAACTTGGGATTCCCAAAACGTGCAGACGCCACAGAAAATCTGATTACATCCTATCCATCTCATTTCCTCCTTTCTCTCACAATCCAAAACAACTTGGGCATCCTGAGACATGCTCACACCTTTGACTGTAGTATCTCTGTCTCTCTTAGTGCTTCCTGTCGTTCTTATGCCATCCTTTTCTGAGTTTTTTTATTTTATTTGAGCCTTTCTTTCACAAAGTCTCATCACGTTATCACTTCACTTCAATGTCTCCTTTTTTCCCATCTTTCTTTCCTCCTGTATTTCATTCCCTTATGCTCAGAAGTAATTCTCCACCTTTTCTCTGGAGCTTTATGCATCATCGTCATCAACTTTTTTGTTGCACACGCACATACAAGACTCCTTATTACCATTCTCAAACGCAGTCTGCATGGGAGTGTCGCTGTTCTGACCAGTAGAGAGGATGATAGTATTCAGATGAGTTTGAGGAAGAGAAAAAGTAAAGAGATGGTTGAAAGAAGAGGGAATTCAGGGGTTTGTATATAGAGGTGCAATGAATAATCCTTCCAAATTCAAAGGCTTTGGAAATCATTTCAAAATTTATGTTATGACATAAACTAAAAAAATGAACTGATTCCCTCATGATGTGGAAATTCTGGACATTTTAACATTAAGTAAGATTGGAGAACTTAAGGGTCAAATGTTCTTTGAAGACCTCTGTTGTATACCTGAGTATTCAAAGCTCTTTGGATTAAACCTTCTGATTCTAGGTCAACACCACGGTTGCACACTGGCAGCGCCCAGCAGTTTTCGCCATCTTGAAACAGAATTTTTCATGAATGTATCACAAAAAGAGATCAAAGTGTTCTAAAAGAAAAGACCAGCAAAAAAGGAGTTCGAAGACATCATAAAGTCACTTAATACCTGCTAGCTTAATATTTGAGTTGCGGAGCTAACAAAAGAAATAAGGAGACTTCCAGCACTTAAAGATCAAAAGGGCAACATGCTCATAGATTTACAAAAAGGATGTGCATTTGGGCCAATAAAGTATAAAATAATCCTATAAGAAAGTTAAAAACTGGATTATGGCATCTCTAAAAAATCATAATTAGTGCTGTCAATTAAAAAAATCACATTAATGACCCTTTTGGGTTGTGATTAATCGTGATTGATCACAATGTTTTAATAGGTATATTTTATGCATCTTTTCCTTAATTTTTATTGTCTAAAATGTTTTAATATATAAAGTGTTAACTCAGGTGTGCTAGAAGTGTAATTTGTGAGCACAAAACACATCAACAGTTAAAAAAGGTGAACTGTCAAGACTTTTATGTCTGTACTATTACTCCAAGAAAACAAAGACGCTGTAAGGAACATAGTCTGTGGATATCTCACTTAGAATGTATGGAAGACACAGATGATGTTGAGATATAAGGTTTATTTATTGTGAAGAGTTCTACAAAAACATCAGTAATCATGTCTCTGTGTTTGGTTTTATATGGTTGTTATTGAAAGATTTTGCTGGTACAGAGAGCTGTGTCTGTATGACAGCTGCTTCCACTGTGTTTCTGCGTCTCTGTGGCTGAGCTTGAAGGGTCGCTAGTATTAACTTGAGGGGGAACAAAATAAAATTAGGGGA